>NC_052503.1:15052270-15382835 GCF_016617805.1 Bactrocera tryoni | reverse complement strand
CGCTGAATATCGTGGCAAAAGTGAGCCAAAGCCGAAAAGGCTTCGTCAAAGCAAGTCAAAAATCAAGGTTATGTTGACAGTTTTCTTCGATTATCGAAGTGTGGTGCACTCCGAATTCCTTCCGATCGTCCAAATTGTCAACAAGGAATACTATTTGAGTTTACGCCTCGTTTGCGCAAAGCTACTCTTAAAAGAGGCCAGAATTATGGGCCGACAACTCTTTGCGTTTGTACAGTCGCATACTGCATTGATTCTTCTTCTTCAAATTTTCAATCAATATTGTGAAGCAACCACCGTGTTCGCCTGATTTAGCTCCGTGTGACTTCTGGCTATACCACAAACTCAAACGACCACTCCACGGGCACCGTTTTGAGTCAATCGAGGACATTAAACTTGAATCGCTAGGAGCTATTCTGGAAATTTACTTTAAAAACTGTTTCGAGGATGAGCCAATGGGGATTACTTTGAGGGGGACGACATAGATTTTGCAGAATCTATTAAGAATTTTAATTTTTTTTAATTCCCAATAATCGAAGTTTTTTTAGGCTGTCACACTGGGTGGCTAGCCTCAGGGAAACTATCTGAATTTTTAACTTTTGACCAGTTAATTTTTCCAAGGGCGTACTGTAGAGACTACTAGTACATATTTATCAGAGTATTGCATTCTTCTTTGTATGATTATGAACATCTGTTAAATACAAATAATATAGGGGTATCCAAGTATATATCGCGTAGCTTTATTGTTATTCGGTTACAATAAATACTTTTAATTAATAAAAAATTGCTGATTGTGCCGGTGATTTTTTAAATTTCATGTGAAAATTAATCAACAATAGTTTTACAAAATCACATAAGTCGCGAATGTAGTTTATGTAAATTTAAACGCTGCATATGTTGGTGTCACGCAGGGGAAATAAGTAAGCTTTACAGTAAGGTTGTCAATAAAATTTCGAACAGCTCAATTATGAGTACTTTTTACAAAAACTTTTAACAAATTTGTTTTCCAGGAGAAGAACTATTTCTCAAAAACTACTATATGAGAGTTTGGCACTTCTGCTAATTAGACTCGGAAACGCTTGCACGTTCAGCTACAAACTTTGTCGGCCCCTCTGTGCTTTGGTTTTTCCATAAACAAGTGCGCGTATATAAATACAAAAACAATAGTACAATAATAAATTTTAAATACAGATAATTGCGAATGATGAAAACAAATATAACAGTGCCAACGAAAACTAAAATGCACAACAGAAACAGAACGCTAGCCGGCAAGAGCAGACTTGCCTATAAGTGAATAAATTAAATAGAATTTGAAAAAAAATAATAATTTACCTTAAAAATGTGCAAGCGTGGCTTCGAACAATTTGTCCTTAATTGTGGACTAACGCTATTGTTGGTGGGTTGTATTTTAGCCGCTGCACCTGAGCGACGCTGTCCGATAGCGTACAGGTGTGCAGATGTTGAGGAAGTCGTCTGGTCCACGGATGGCAGCAAGTGTTTTGTGTGGCGAAATGGCTGTCACTTGAAAAATGAAAATTGTCAGCGTCTAAATAGTAGACGAGAAGGTTAGAGCGATCTTTAAAGCACCGTTGTAACTAAATAAGTTTTAAATTATAACTTACCTTTATTTAATTATTTCGTCTTCGACAGAGTTACGAGAAGTCACCAAAGAAGAGTGTCAGGAAAAGTGTATTGACGCCTGCGTAGAGATTTATAGCCCCGTTTGTGCTGAATATAACGGTGTCAGACGCACCTTTTCGCATAGTTGCGCTTTGGAAGCCCATATTTGTCGCTCTGGAAAAAGTAAGTGTTGCCATATTATATTTGATTTGTTTATTTATTTGTATTTTCCCCTTACAGCGTACAGTCTGTTTGGCCACGCAGAGTGTGATACAAATTAGTTGGTAACTCTCCAATCTTGTAAGTTTCATGAGCTTGCCTTTAATGACAACAATAATAATATTTGTATGTATATTTGTATATATTTTTATGTATTGAATTTCATCAAATTATTAAAACGGAGCTTTTGTTTCATAAGTAGTTAGAACAAGAAAAAAGTTAACTTCGGCTAACCCCAAGCTACAGCGTCTACCAATGAGGATGACGTGATTTTATCATTTATCTTCCCCATTTATCGTTTAATGACTTTGTCAGAAACAAAATTGTCACTATTGTGTTGAGTGATCATCATGTGGTTCAAGAAGCCCAATTGCAGTCCCAAAAAAATTTAGTTTGATGCAGATTCTGGGCCTTATTTCCTTTGAAATAAGGCAGAAAATTCTGTAACCATCAATATCAAGCATTATAACATGATATTGACCGACTTTTTCCTCGCAATTTGATAGAATTTACAACGATGGTGATCTCTACTTCCAGCGAGGCCGTGGTCCGCATCATGCTTCACGTCTAAACATGTTTGCATTACGTGCAAAGTTTGGCGACTCGTTAATTTCAAGAAAAAGCGCAATCAAATGGCCGTCAAGATTATCATGCGATTTAAAGCCTCTAGATTATTTTCTCTAGAGGAATGTTAATCAGGTTAGGTTAGGTAAGGATAAACTGGTAGGTCAATAGACCAGTTTAGTCCTTTGCAATACCAGATGGAGTTCAATTTCTAAGTCCAAGAGTCATCGTTTAGAACGCCTGCGCTTGACGCTAATTTTAACAGACTTTGCGGCCTCACTGTCGATACCTCCTCCGGTGTATCATACTGTGGAGACTCCAGACGCTTACAGCGTAGTCTTGCCAATCCTGGACAAGTACACAAAAGATGCTTCATTGTTTCCCTGGTGCCATGCACTAGACATTTTCTGCAGTCTTTTCGATCTGTCAGCCCCATCTTGCGGGCGTGTGTCGCCACCAGACAGTGACCAGTCAGTATTCCCATCATCATCCTACATCAATGTTAATCAAAAGTTCACGCCAATCAATCAGCAACGCTCGTGGCGCTCGAAGACAGCATTTAGCGGACTACAACCACTGGATCATCGAAAATTGCCTTAAACGGGTGGAAATATGCAAACGGAGCCCTTGTGCCCATTTGGCCGACAATTTATTAAAATCATGAATGACATAAAATTATCTGCATAAACAAACGAAGTCATTTTAACCAAATTTGAGTAATTTATTTCATGTTAACGACGAGATGTTCTTGTTGGTAGACCCATTAGCTATGTACGATCATTTGCTTCGAGTGGAGATTTTATTTTAATTATACCCTGAATATCCTGATATAATATATTAAGTTTGCCACGAATTTTGTAAAACACAGAAGGAAACGTCGGAGATCCTATCGGACGGTTTTACCAAATATGACGTAATTTGATTATAGTAAGTACTTCTGCGGGAAGTCTTTCCTCATTACATTAATATCAAAAAATCCTCATCCGACGGTTATCGTATTTTGGAGGAAGATTGTGGTGAACATGCTCTAGCTAAGTCATTTACACGATTTAAAAGTGGTGGTTTTGGCTTGTCAGACGAAGTACGTTCCGGAAGACTTTGAAAATGAGAGTTTGAAAATGGGAAACTGGAAGCACCACTCAACAAAGATTATTGTCAAGCGAAAGAAGAGTTCGCGGAATATTTGGCAGTCACTCAAGCAGCCATTTTCAAAACATTTACTATTTGAACTCTATAAAATGAAGACGAAAAATGTCTCGATTCATTACGACAACCCTGAATCGAGAAATCACTTGTAAGACTTAGCAAACCAACCAACTCAACGACAAAGCCAATCCGACAAAACCGACAAATTCATGATGCCAAGGTATTGCTCAGTATTTGGTAGAATCACCAGGTGAAAACATTATTAATAGGAAACGCTGCCGCCAACAATTCCTCAAATTGAAGCGAGCGATCATCAAATTTAAGACTAAACATGAGGCAATACTTTTCCATCGTGACAGCACTCGGCGTCATGCTGCAAGACCGATTAAAAACTATTTGGGAAGCAGGGGCTGGGAAGTTTTGCCTCGCTCTCCTTTTTGTTCTGATAATTCCTTCGCTGGTATATGGCTCACATCATCACAGGGGGTATTAAAATTGGCTTATTTCATTCTGCTGCCTAGCCGGAGCAATTCCTTTGTGATGTAATCTGCAAATGGCCAGAAAGATGGGAAATTTGTATGGCTTCATATTCGCAATACTTTGAATGATACTATTGTGCATGAATATAGTTTCAGACCTAATACTTGTAAATTTGTTTAGGGTTGCCAAAAGACGAATATATTCAAAATAAATAAGCAGTAAAAAATAGATGTGCTTCATATGGTGAGGAAAACAAGTTTATGTTATTATTTATTCTTTAAAATTGTAGTCATTTTGAAGTTAATTAAACCAGTTATGTAGTATAAATAAAAGGGTTGCCAACTATCTAAATCTCAAACATAGTATAACTATGCGGTTTTACACTTTTATTTTATTATATACCCGTATGTAAATGCCTTTTCAGATGGTTTTAATACAGAGCAGTTACAAATAGGGTTGCCACCCTACTTTCTCCAAACTGTTATTATTATAATCTAAAATAATATTATAACCAGTGGCAACTGTATAATATTTACATATACATACATATGCACTATATACATATATGCACACATACTGGTCCATATCATATTCACCGTCCGTTAAAAATCACGCACCAGATGTTCAACCGATCTGTGATCGGCAATCACTGGACCGCATACCAGCGCGACTTAAAAGCAAATTCCAGTTCAGCGCCATTTTTGGTGCGTCCATAAGCATACAATGGCGACGCCAATGCCGTTACTGACGTCGCAGTCGCCGCCAACGACAGCGGCAGCCCATTTAAGGAAGAAGCGCGCCAATCACGGCAGCAATAACATATGAAACACTTGGCCGAAAACAATGATGTCGAAGCAATAAAATGCCGTAGCCGTAAATGCAACAACAAGAGCAACTTAAGCGCTTAAGTGCATCGTGCAGCTGTGAAGTGTAGAATAAATACAAGTACATATGTATATACACCGTAAATACGTGCATATGTATAGCACGGTGTGTGCACAAGTGCCAAGCGAATGTTGGCGCGCTCATTTGACTTCAATTACAAGCAGCAGCAACAACAACCACCGTTCATATCATACCACACGTGGACGACTTGTGAGTTGCAAGTTGCCAATAAAAATAGCATTAATAGCAACAACAACAATAACAACAATGCTTGCAATGCCAAGCATGCGGTGAGCGGCTGATGACCGGTTACGCTGCCACTACGCCGTTGCGTGTTGCAGGTGTGCTAAGGTGCTAATAAAAAGAAACGAGTGAAATTCTTAAGCGATCGCGCCAGCAATAGCCTGTTCTTATAGAACAGCAACAGCAACAACACGCGCTGGCGGCTGGCCCTGCCGCAAACGCACCCATAAGCCACCGCAGACAAGCGATCACGGTCAACTCCCACTGCACGCCAACTCACACATGCATGCGCTTGGCGCAATTTTATTTCTGTTTATGCATATTTGTTGCATATATTTGCATACTTCGTGTGTACATATGTATGTATGTATGTAAATGATGTGTGTACCTTTGCATAGGCAAATTGCAGTTTCTTTGCGGGAGATAGGGTTACACTCATAAATATATGTACATATGTATGAAGTAGATATATGAATACTATTTATTGTGCTGATATTAAGCAGTTCAGTATCGGGATCCCGTTATTTCGGGATTCAACTTTCGGGATTTATGTTTCTAGTGTTTTGAGGCTGTTAAAAAGTTAAGTATCGGGATCCCGTTATTTCGGAACTCAACTTCGGGATTTGCATTTCGGGATTTTCGAGCAAACTGCACCTACATATGTATGTAAATCAACCCTTTTCAGAACTAGTTCAAATATTTTCAGATTCTGAAAATTAAGTACATATTTGCCATTTTAAGTAATATCAAATATTTCGGGATCCCTAAAAAAGTAGGTAACTTATTATTTCGGGGTCCCGAATATTAAGTTTTTCAAATCCCGAAATCCCGTACAACACAAAATGTACTGCTTTTTTAATAACTGAATGGCAACGTATTTTTTCCGAAACTAATTCCAATATTTCGGGATAACTAAAATTAAATTTTTCAAATACCGAAATCTCATACAACACAAAATGTATTTTTTTTTTAATAACTGAATGGAAACGTATTTTTTCCCAACTAATTTAAATATTTCGGAATCCCGAAATTTAAATTTTTCAAATCCCGAAATCCCCTACAACACAAAATGTACCTACTGTTTTTTATTTAATAATTGAATGACAACGTATTTTTTCCGAAACTAATTCAAATATTTCGGGATCCCGAAAATTAAATTTTCAAATCCCGAAAACCAAAACATCACAAACTCCATCAATATTATTTATTTATGCCTTAATGGCAACGCATTATTATTACGGTGAATGCAAACGCGTTCGAGTGCTGATTGATTAATCACCAGCTGACTGCTTGGCTAACTGCTTGTTAAATCTTTGATTTTGTCTATTATTGTTTCGTTTTTGGCTTTC
The DNA here is from genome assembly GCF_016617805.1 of Bactrocera tryoni. Taxonomy (NCBI): domain Eukaryota; kingdom Metazoa; phylum Arthropoda; class Insecta; order Diptera; family Tephritidae; genus Bactrocera; species Bactrocera tryoni. The sequence continues at coordinate 15,376,332 of NC_052503.1, read as the reverse complement.
GTTTTTTACGCGTTTGTATTATTTTCATGTTCACATTCGCGCTTCATTAGCCCGCGTTGTATTCAAATTTAATTTTATTTCAATTACAAATCGCTGCACCTCAACAGTGACGCCATCGGTGCGCATGCTCAGCACAATTTTCAGTGATTTTCGCATTTTATTCGCAATTTTTGCAGTTGTTGTAGTCATGTTCGCGAACATTGCTATTGTTTCTGTATCACTTAACCGACGATCGTCATGATCGATTACCTTGCCGCATGTCAAGCGCCAAACTCAGCTGAGCAGCCGTCTCAGACGCAGTCTCAATCTCAGCTGTGCGCACCTCACCTTGGCATTAAAAAGATGGCGGTGGCAGCAACCAAACGGTAAATTGCGCGCGTTTACATATTCATCACCCGCACCGTAGGCACACTCGTATGCAAGCGCTTTTGCACTTGGTGCATAAATAGCACAACGCCGGTACCGGTTTATGAGCGCACACTCGCTCGCGTGATCTACATTTGTTTACAGTTGAATGGAGATTGTATATCTCTGAGGCATAAGTGCTCATATTGCGGTCGAATGATTTATGACTTACGACAGTTGGCGAGATTTCGCGATCGATCGTTTAACTCCCCCATCAACGAGGCATGCTATAAACGTTCTCTGACTCATAGCTTGAAAGTGCCATACTTTGACTTTATATTATGTTCGGAATAAAATTACGCCCAAATTCGCAAAAATATGTTGAACCCTAGACTAGTAAATTGTCACCGAATGATGTCGGAGGCGTAGTTGGTGTATGGATTTTGAATAACTATACTGACACAGACGACGCTGACTATTAAGGCAGTTAGCGAGGAAGCTGTTCTACGCCAAATTTATTTCACCACACGATATCGGATGGGCATTGCACGAGCAGGAATTGTAAGCTCTACAATTTATAAAAAACGTCTGTCCTTATTTCTTAAAATTTATTGTTCCATTGGTTGTATGACATGTAGCGGTGTCTTATTGGAACCAAAGGTTGTCCACATCAACATTCCCTAATTCAATCAAGAAACAGTAATTAGTGGTCTATAGCGCCCCATTATCGGTAATATTATGGCCATTTTCAGTTTTGAAGGTATTTGGACCAATGATTCCCTGTGCCCATTGATAACACCAAGAAGTGACTTTTGGTTTTTGACGTCTCAACAATGGCTTGTGAATTATAATAACCCCAAACGCGACAATTTTATTTATTATCATACTCATTAACCCAAAAGATAGTTTCATCGCTGAAAAAAAATTTCTTGTAAAAATCGGGTTCAGAGGCCTTCAGATCGGGATCGGTGACCTAATGGCCGTTCGGCTTCAAGTTCGGCAATATTTGAATTTTGCAAGCCCGCAAGTCGAAATCCTTCCACAAAATTTTTCATAAAGTGGATGGCCTCAGCTCCAATTGTTGTGCGCGATGGCTGATGGACTCATTGAGGTATTCTTCGATACTCTGCTCCACAATAACGTCTTCGGTGCGCACTGTACTTCGTCACTAAGGATTCGCATTATCCACTAGTGTACACGAAATCGATCCAGTGTTGCATTAATAACCGACTCTGCTGGACGATTATGTCGATCGAATATTGGAAGCAGTGCACGATGCAACGGCTATACTGGCTTTGAGCTCGCTGACTGTGCGTTCATAACTAGTCAAGGACTGCATGACCTCATTAGAAATAAAGCCGGTGAGCTTGCAAATGAGAATTCCATGTGATTGGAAGCTAGCCGGTTTTCGAATGTGTGTTTGCGTTGTGGCACTAGATTTTTGTACCTTCAGGGAGCTTAGCAAACGCTGATCATCAACCAGAACTTGTGCGACTGCAAGATCCATAAGGGCCTGAAGGTCCTCAGAGGTTATCCGAACTGCTGGCTCTTAGCAAAGCAAGTTTCGCCGCAATTGTATGTGTTCTGACTGGACACTGTCCAATAGGTATACACGCGGTGCGGCTACATATTTTGTTGGACGATCTTTGCCAAAGCTGTATGGAGTAAAGCGAGGTGGAATCATCTCGTCACTTTCTCTTCTACTGCCCGGCTTTTTCCGTACTAAGATTGAAATATTTATCTTTGGCGAACCTAATGAAGTGGCTGGTATTGATATTGTTGATTTATGAGTATGAGGTGATCCATTTTTTAGGCGTTTATAGATAACACAAAGTACAAATATACTACTGTGATCAAATTGAAAGGTGAATTTTGTCCATTTCATCTCCTTCAAAGTAATCCCTTCCCGCTGCAATACACCTATATCAACGAATTTTTGAGTCATCATAGCACTTGGAATAATTATCCGTCGTAATGGCCATCAGAGCCTTCCTCGATTCAGCTTTTATAACCTCAATTAACACAAAACGGCGTCCTCGGTGTGGTCATGTGAATTTGTTGAATAGCCAGAAGTTACACGAAGGTAAATCAGGCGAATGCGGTGGTTACGGCAGGAAATTCGCTGGAAATGCGGCGAAATGATCACGAATAACCAATGCAGTATGAGTTGGTGCATTATCGCAATTCTTTGTTCAATAAATTCAGACAAAGTAAAAATCGAAGCATTCACTTTTAGAGCCTCATAGCAAAGATGTCACTAACAGTACTACCAACTTACAGAAAAAAAATTTACCGATTCGAAAAACGCGCGAAGTATAAATTAAAAATTCACCTTTCGATTTGATCACAATAGTATGTCCGATTGAGATCTATCGATTGGCAAGAAAGCTCGACATCTCTCGCGTGTCTGTTCGAATGATTTTGGTGGATATTTTGGGTAGGAAAGCCGTTCTTGCTCGACTCGTACCAATAAAGCTGAATTTTTTTCAAAAAGAAGTATCTTTGGACATACTTGATCGTGCGAATTCCGATCCCGCATTCATGGAAAATATTATAACTGCCGATGAGACATGGGTTTATGAGTTTGACATGCAAACAAGTCAACAATCAACGGAATGGAGGAAAAAAAAGGAACAGAAACCAAAAAAACACTTCAAAGCCGATCAAAAATCAAGGTAATACTCATTGTTTTTTTCGATATTCGTGGTTTGGTACATCATGAATTTGTTCCAGAGGCACAGACGGTCAATAAGGAGTTTTATTTGGTCGAATTGAGGCAGTTGCGTGAGAACATGAGTCGAAAAGGGCAGGAATTGAGACCTGAAATTGGGTGATGTGTGAATTGTTCATGGATTTAACACGATGACACCATCACATCGAGCCAAGATAGTGACAGAATTTAAAACCATCGATTCACCACCGTGTTGCCGCTCCGTTGAACCCGTTTTCTGTCGACGAAGAGACAAACCAAATTTCGTTAAAGGAGCTGAAGACTCGGGAGTCAAGGGAATCCCATGATTTTCAAAATAAATCACGAAAAGAGTCCAATGAATTCTGTAAATATTTTTTTTATTTATTAATAAAATGTATCTTCAATAAAAATCACACAACGCATTTTTCTGACTTACACGTGAGTATAACCGCTGAACTGATAATCATAAAACACATACTTAGATATGTAAATCCGTTTATTTAGATTTTTATAGCTCCATATCAATCTCCATGCGAGCTCACTTCATTCTGCATTTATCGCCCAGGGTGTTTATGCATACATACCATATACTAAATATGAATGTATGTAAGTATGAATATTTATATGTTTGTATGTGTATATAGAAACGTCAATAAAAATAAATTGTATGTCAATGTGCATTTAATTCCAATAAATATATCATTTAAATCATTTAGTGCCGGTGTAGTTAATATTTAATCGCTAATTGCGTTTTACGGTCCATAAAATATTTCTTGTTCTGAAGTGTTTTAAGTATGACTGAGCACAAGATAATAAATATATTTTACTGCCATTTGTCACTTCTGCATCGATTGGCATTCAGTTTTTAATGGAATTAATCGCAATGTGTGGAATTCATAAATTTTAGAAAACTTTTCGTTTGGTATGCGGATTCATAACAGGAACTTGGCAAGTTGACTTAAAAGTTGGCGCTCTTTGAACGAACAAATAATGTAACTCTCCATAAATAGAAACCGAATGACGTAAGCCTACCGTTAGTCCATATTTCGACTGATTAGATGTTGCTTGAACTTTTTGGAAGGCAAAGTGTTATGGCTGATTTTGCGTATGATTTTCGAAGAGGTGAGCAAACAGGGCAAAAATGATGAAACGATGAATTTTCGAAAATTTCTGATAAAAACAAAGTATGCAGCACAATTCCATGGATGCTACTGTCAATACAAAATGTCCATAAAAGACAAAACCAGTTCAACACATTTTCTCTCACATTGTTGCTTTTGAAAACAGTATTAGATGATTTTAATTAGTACCATTATCGGCAAAGAAAGCTTTTCGAACCCGAAAACACAAACTGTGTGCAAAACCTTTTCGGAAAGGCGCTCCTGGAGTACACTTGTCCGCGCATTTCCGGAAAAGACCTTTACTATGTATATTTCTCCTCGTACAGAATTTAATCGCGTACCTTTGCTCTAAAGAAGGCTGCAATTTCGGCTTGCACCACTCACGGAAACACGTCGCGCGAAAATGCTTGTACTGACTCTCCAGGTGCTCGGGGATAACTAACCAGCCGCTCGTTCGTTAGCTAGGAACGCCCTCTACCGAATCCACCCTCCTAAGTATAGTCACGGCGGAAGAAAATCAGTCCAATGACTTTCCGAACAAACCATTTATTCAAAAACGTTCCGCCATTTATTGTACTCACTTCACTTGAGCCCTTTCATAATATGTTCCAAAAATATATACATAAATAGTGACCCCCAATATTAGAATAACGTAATCACAGGTAACGAGTCATGGATCTTTGAATTTAATCGCGAGAAAAGGCCGATGAAAGGTAAACATTTTGAAACGGCAAAGGGATCCAAGCAGCATGCACCTCGGCTCTCAAGGCTATTCCGGAGAATGCCTACCGTGACGCCTTCAATACTTAAAAATCGCGCTGGCAGCATCGACGGTGTCCAAGTGCCGAACCTATTATCCACCTCGTAGTAGTCACATATGTACATAACCCACCTATGCTGATCATCGCACTTCGAAATTCACAAGAGATCTGAATGCCCCTATTTGACCTCACACAACAATCAACAGGGCGTCACAGCTGTCTTAACACTAATAAATGTATGTGTGTAAGTATGCGTCTAAGTTTGCTGTAAAATCGGTGCGTTCCCATGACTTCAAGCATAAAGTCAGCGTGAAGGGCTTGTCGCTTCAGCTGGCAAACACAGGAACAAAACCATTTAAATGGTGAGAAAATATGCTGGCGCAACAACCAAGCTTACTAACATACCTACATACCGCCATCTATTCAGCCAGGCAGGTCAACATTGGTCTAGAAGTCAAGCCATCACTCACTTGGCCATTCAACTGCTCATTCAACTCGACTCACTTGCTGCGCATTGTTGTTTCGGTATGTGATTTTCTAAGTTGAGGTGAATGTAAGACATAATAATTATAGGCAGCGCCGACGAAGGAAGGCAACGCAAGAAATGAAGGGTTTGCGGTAGTCGTGTGGGGGCGGACTAGTGGAAATGACGATGATGACGACGATGATATGGCGAAATTTCAACGATCGTCACGGCAATACAAGATATGCCTAGAAATATGCAGATGTGTGAGTTAGGGGAAAGGTGAATGAAATTCACGGCGGTTGAGGGGTCGATGGCGCTGACCGCTGCACGCTGCTTACTGTATGTTTTTTTTTTGTTTCTTTCTATCTACTATTTATCTGCCAGAGTGAAAATAATTTAAATAGACATAATTCAAATCAGCTCGAGCACCTATGTACAAACATATATGGCAAGTCTTAACCGTTACTATAACATATAAGTTTACGGGCTTAAAGTATAACTCTTAATGATATACCATCTGAACAAAATAGTGTCGGAAAATCCAAGTTGTTGAAAATGTTGCAGAAGTGTTTCGAAAAATCTACTTTAACACGAACTCAAGTATTTTAGTGGTACAAAAGATTCAATGAAGATCGGAAAATCATCGAAAACTCTGCTCTTGCGAGTCGTCCATCCACCTCTATTAATCAGAAAGTTTGCAAAGGATCTCAACTCTTATGGATAGACTCAACAGATTTCAGTTAATGTTTTGGGTATGTAGCATAACAATGTTGGACTCTTCTCAAAAGAGGAATTAAAAATACCTGAATCTTTTGTAACTAGGATTTCTAGTAGAGGTCGCAAAAGATGAGCTTGACAACCTAGCTGAGAAGCCTACATTTAGCAAACGCATCATTGCTGGTGACTGGACTTGGATTTATGAATATGATGAAATCGAAACTGTCCAACAATCTAGCTAATGGCGCCAAAAATATGCCGAGACGATAATAAGATGGAGATTTTGTCAGTTCGGTTCACATTTGGTATATAGTGGAAAGGGGGCTGATATCAGCAATAAATAATGTCTTCTCTTCCTAAGAAAGACTCAAAAGAAATCATATGGTTACCGACTGCTGAAAAGTGTAATGTTAGATCATGGCAATAGAGGAAAATAATCTACTTTGGATCAGTACTAAGTACTTTCACCACCTAAGCTCTTCAGTGAACTTAGCAAAAACTGGTAATGCTCGACCTTGAAAGATCTTCAGAGTCTCTATGATTAAGAACCACTTTGTGTGGTAAATCATATAAACAAAAAAATTATAATTTTCGAGGAAATGTTAACACAGTTCGTGTAAATTTATTGAAAACTTCTATCGCTACAAAGAAATATTACGCTGCCGAGCCGCAATATCAACTATCAACTTTGTTAGATCTTCAGTCGAGTTTCTTATTTTTGTTGAGGGTCCATGTTACCCGACTACATTGACCAGTTTTCATAAAAAGTTCAAAAATATTCGTTTCTATGCAACCGGAACGAAACCCACCGAAGACAGGCAACTCGGCAGCGTTGTTTAAAACTATTTTGAAAAAAATAAAACAACCTAGAAAGTCTTGGAACTTCAAAAATATGGCATAACCTTCTTCAAATCTTTGTACTACCCAATGGCCACCCCGACCATTCAAAATTCTTTGGTATTTCAATAGAAAGCCACCGATCTCACGATTTTCCTGATTTTTCCGTGTTACTTTAGAAGTCTCTACATCATCACCCACACCTGAAAAGTTATTGAAAAAACCAGCACAAACGAAGAATAGGAAGGCATAACAAAAATTTCCCGCAGGCGAATACCAACACTGGCTCACACCCACACGAAGAACAGCAAAACTTCATAAGTAAAAGCGGGGGATTGCGTGTCGACAAAACTCCACTCAAATTGTAATTCGTGATGTCAGTTTTATTACGTTTACGTATTTAAATGCCGACCGACTACAGCCACAACAATAGCAAATACACAAGTAGTACAGCTGCGGGTCAACAACGTTGTAATTTAAGACGAAGCCATCAAACTCATCAAGCCAGGCGGACAGTTGTATATGTTTGTACTTTCAAGTGGGTACTGACTGCGTCGAGGTAAAGAACACTTTTGAACTACCTCAAGTTTAGTGGGAGCCATGGAACGTCAGTACGACAGCCAATTTAACATCGACAGTGCCACCGTCAGCGTCGACCATTCGTTCAGTATTTGGACGGTGGATATCGAAAACCGCAATTCGTGCGACAAATATACGAATAAAGAGAATAGAAAGACAGCTTCGCAGCTGCGGAAGTCCGTACGAAAAAGCTCACCACATAAAAAGGTTCAACGATCGTGGGTCACGACTTTGCTGCCGCCATAACGATCCCCAACGATCTTGTCGATCGCACCAGTGTCGAAGCTGTTGAAGTTGACTAAATACACAAAGGCGACTGACGCCGTTGATTGCTATTGAAATGCGCGTTGCGTTCGGGTGTAGTGCTCTGAAGTGACGTTGAGTGAAATTCAATGGCACAGAATGCAAAGAGTAGTGGGTTGGTAGTCACTATCAAGCCAACCGACTGGATGACTGACTGACTCGCTGGGAAACGGGCGATATTTGCACAGCTGTGCGCCGCCAAAGACCCCCACAAGTACTGCGTGTGTGCGCCAATGAACACCGCAGCAAAATCGATCACTCGCTCACTCTGTAAGTACGTCGGTGTGTGTATGTGTGCCAGGTGCCTGCTCCCAATATAAAAGCTATCAAGCGCAAAGTGGGAGCTAAAAAGGTATAAATGCACCAAAGCACAAAGCACTGATAGACGTCACAACGTGCGGACGAACGATTGGCTTGGCCGCATGTCAGCGATAAATCCATCCGAAAAAGAGCATGTAATCGTTTTGCTTCACTGCGGTCGTATTACAAACATATGTACTTACGAGGGCGGATGAGGAAGTTAGGATATCGAATGCGGTTTTGTAAAGTTCCCTAGCTGGATTATGTCTTCGAAAATAACGAATGGTATAGAAATCTCGTGTAGTTCAACATTTAGTAAAAAAATTCTCTCTATTTCTCTCTGCTCTCTTGACCAACAAGAGGTAGTTTTGGAGTGGAGTGTTACTAGTTGGAAGACGTCTTTAAATGTCTAATGGATTTTTGAAGAACTATTATAATTTTATATTTGAACCCGGTACCCATCACGTGGTAATCATGCTTCCAATGTTAACAGTCTAGGCGGAGGAAACCATATCTCAGCGAATTATACTATGGCAACTAGATGACCATTACACAATATTTGAATGGACCGAGGCTCCGCAGTGCTGAAGATATTTAAATTATATTCCTTCATCGTACTTTATATCTTTAAATCGCTTAAGCCATAGATTAATCCCTAACAAGTATCTCGGTTATGGCGGTCAGGTTAGGTAAATGGGCTGATTTTCGTAAAACCACGAATAATACCACTTGGAAAGACTCCTGTCCGTTGTGTTGCCCAGAACAAATTTGCTGAGACGCCCAATATCAATTCCGACCAATTCGCCGGGTTCGTAGAAAGTAAATCAACCGAGATTATTTTACCTTGATCTGGCGGAAGCTGGACACTGAAGGTGAAAGTGTCGAGTTACTCCCAACTCATCGTCCTTCCTGCAATTTTTTCAAGTTACTACTTCCAAAATCTTTAGCCTCACCGCTTGAGTGCCAATGGGACAGTAACCAGTTAGGAAAACTATCATTGCGGCGATGTAAACCTTGCTAAGAGCTTGTAGTATCGATAATAATGGCTCCCAGGGCAAATGTATCTTGTGACCAATTCATCACCTATCTAAGTCTGAACTTTTGAATGTTTTTTTAATAATAATGACCTATTATGTGTATGCTAACTCATACCCAAGTCCTCAATTACGGATGCTTGGAATAATAAGATCCAATATATCGGCTCACATTTCCTGACTCGCTCAATAATATTGGGTAAAAATACTTTGGATATCTTAAGGATGTTGTTGTACTTAAAAACTATTTTTATGGTGTAAATGATATTTACTAAGAACTGAATTCAATCTGTCGTTTTGATCACTGATCGCTTGCACCTGAATCTCTTGATTAGTATAAATTGCTCTTTCAGAGCTTTCAACAACCAAATAACACTCTTTTCGTCTGAATCTAACTTCAATCTGTTAATTTTCTGTCCATCCCTCGCACCAATGCAATCGAAATCATTACCTAAAAGCAGCCGATCGCTTAACACAAGCGCTCCATACGAATTCTCCGATGTAATACCATACCGTGGAATCTACATACAACAACATGCGAGCGTTGCACCACTCACTGCCATGGCATACCAAGACTATTGGTTTACATAGAGCTCAGCGTAGCGTAAAATTTGCTCCCGATTCATTAATCGTCTGATCACACAATCGATTGTGCGATCACCTTCTGCCGAAAGCGGCTTTCATTGCAGCTCAGCCTTACACATATGTATATGTACTTGTGGATATGTACAGCAGATATCTGTGGTATCTACAGCAGTCAAAACGCTTGATTGTCTGCGAAGCGGCAACAATTTGACTATGCCAATGTGATGTCGAGCAACAATTTTCATTTGATCAATGAAGCTGATAATTTAGCGCGCGATTGTGCGGCGTGATCGTAGTGTAAACCTATATTTATGGATATACTTGTATATGTAAGAATAAAGGGTGGTTTTGTTAGAGTTCTGTACTTTTATTTTGAAGAAAACATGCAAAAAGTTAATGCAAAGACCTTAATTGGTAAGAAGATCATCATCCATGAATACCTACCATGTATTGAGGCTAAAAATTTAGTCGGACTCAATCTGTCAAAGTTGTATGGAAGAAGGTGGGAGGTCCAGACACTTTCTCCTTCATTGTCTAGTTTTTGCACGATTGAGATTGAAACATCTCGCCAGTCATACCTTCGATGGAGACATGCCGAAACTGACTGGTTAGCCGTCTCAACAATTTGTGATCGACTCAAAGCTCTTCAACGTTTTTTGAGGGTCTTTATGATCATTATTATAGGAGTGCTAGGTACCACAACGCACCGGCGATAAGCTGTCCAAGTGAAATCCTTCTTAGGATCGTCTTTTTAAATGAACCTAAACTAATTGGTAAACAATTTTCTGTTTACTTTTGAATCGGAAACCGGACAATAGAAAGACGAAGAAGGTAGGGGGTCCAGACACTTTCTTCTTCATTGTCTAGTTTTTGCCAGAATGAGATTGAAATATCTCGCCAGTCATACCTTCGATGAACCAGGAGACATGCCGAAACTGACTTGTTAGCCGTCTCAACAATTTGTGATCGGCTCAAAGCTCTTCAACGTTTTTTGAGGGTCTTTATGATCATATAGGAGTTCTAGGTACCACAACGTACCGGCGATAAGCTGTCCAAGTGAGATCCTTGTTAGTTAAACTAACCTAAATCAATAGGTAAAAAATTTTCTGTTTACTTTTGAATTGGAAACCGGACAATAGAAAGACGACCTTAAAGTTCAAACTTTTTATGCATTTGGCTCACTATGACTTTATCCTCTTTTCGAAACAGGAAAACCTGTTTCAGGGAACGTATCATAAGTCCATAGATCCAATATATGAAAATCGCTCAACAAACTTTTCGCGTCGTACACAAAACGCTGACTAGATTATAGCAGACTAATGATTAGATTATGTGGAGATCATTCTTCTCACGAACATAAAAGGTTCATACCAATTTGGGAAATATTTTTCGATTCGGTTTAAATAGACTAATCCGAGTCATATTTGATCTTGAGTGCAAGTCTTTGCCAAAGTATACTGACGATGAATGTCAAATCGATGTTCTGACTTTGACAGCTAAACTGACAGCTATCCCTTTAGTATACTCGACACCTCCAAAAACACACCCCATGTAACTCTACTGCTTGTGCAGACTCACTCACACACTCGTACGCTGCTTAAGAGCCGGTAGGAGTGCTTTGGCTTTCAAAGTGACGAGTTGATTGACGTCTGTAGACTTGAATGGTGCGAACGATCGTGCTGGCGAATTTGCTTCACATATATACATACCATGTATGTATAGAGATATATGTACATCAAGCTTTTTTTTTTGACTGTTGGTGTCTGTAGAAATACAATAATCACTTTGGATATTGCGGCCAACTTCGCACCGGCGTTCGAGCTTCAATATATACATACATACATAAATGTGTGTAAGTATGTTTGTATCTGAGCCTATCATCTGAAATTGTAATTTTGTTATTTTTTCATTCATACGCTGTGGCTCTTGCTGTGCCTTTCTTAAAATGTTTTCTTGTGCTTTCATAAGCCGCTTTGTCTGCGGCTGGAAGATCAAGACTTGACCTTCTTTAACTAAGCTTTTTGGCGTCTGCGAACACGTGCAGCCATGAAAAGTTGCCGCTTGCTATTCATAAAAGATACCTGCTTTCATATATACATGCATACCTACATACCAGCTAGACAAGCATACATATCTACACCTGGCTGATGCCCAAATGAAGCAATACTTTGAAAGTTTGCCGCCGGTTGGGTGTTAATTACCGTTCAACGCTGCCAACTTACTGACTTACTTAAAACCTGCTATTTTACATGCACTAACACACACATACATATGTATATACACTCAGCTGGCTGATAACTTCTGCTTGCATAGCGCTTGAAAGCCAAGCGATCTTGTCGCCGCTTTATGCCGGCGATCTTATTCACCAGCCACACACACAAACACCCCCCTACCGGCTCTATGTATCTGGTTGCATACACCATTTTCTGCTGGGGAGTTTTGTTTTTATAGCGTGTAAAGAATTTGTTACTTTGACTTCTTTAATGTGCTGGTTAATTAGCGTTTCATGAGCTTGTTGCTATATCCGCTGCACTTGTTGCACGCAAAGAATGTTGCAGGCAAAGGTGGCGGGTTTCTGTACTCTTATAAAAGAAAATTTCTTCATTTGTAGGTGTGTTAGTGCGCAATAAAAAGCCGTAGAAAAATTGTTGTTCACTTAGTGGAGTGTGCCAAGTGAATGGAGAGCTTGAAATTTTTGTGAAGATAATTAGCTATGGTGCAACATTGCTACATTGCTTACATAATATAACATCGTATACCAATCGTATGTTCTTGATATTATACTGCTATACATATGAAAAAATTTTAAATATCGATATTTTCCGATAACCATTTATCGATACAAATTTAATGTATCGATTATAATTTTAGAATCATTGAGTGGTCAAATGAGGATTTCATTTACGAAACAAATTTCGAAAAATGGAAATTTTCGATAACATTTTAGCGATAAATTAACGAACATTGCTACATTTTATTTTACTTGATATTAAATCTTTTGCACCTGATATAATACTATGCATACGAAAAACATTGTCTATCGATATTTTAGTTTATTTCGGTAACAATTTATCGATACAAATTTAATGTATCGATTATAATTTTAGAATAATTGAGTGGTCAAATGAGGGTATCATTTACGAAAACAATTTCGAAAAATGGAAATTTTCGATAACAATTTAGCCATAAATTATCGAACATTGCTACATTTTATTTAACTTGATTTAATTGTATACCAATCGCAGGTATCTGATACATGTAATACTATGCATACGAAAAAAAATATTGTATTTTATTTCGATAACAATTTATCGATAAAAATGTAATATATCGATCATAATTATAAAATGATTGAATGGTCAAATGTCATTTACGAAATCATTTCGAAAAATGGAAATTTTCGATAACATTTTAGCAATAAATTATCGAACATTGCTACATTTTATTTAACTTGATTTAATTGTATACCAATCGCAGGTATCTGATATAATACTATGCATACGAAAAAAATATTGTATTTTATTTCGATAACAATTTATCGATAAAAATCTGATATACTGATCATAATTATAAAATGATTGATTGGTCAAATATCATTTACGAAAACATTTCGAAAAATGGAAATTTTCGATAACATTTTAGCGATAAATTATCGAACATTGCTACATTTTATTTAACTTGATTTAATTGTACCAATCGTATGTATCTGATATAATACGATGCATACGTAAAAAATTTAAATATCGATATTTTATTTTATTTCGATAACAAATTTATCGATAAAAATCTAAAATACTGATCATAATTATAAAATAATAGAATGGTCATTTCCGAAAAATTTAAATTTTCGAAAATATTTTATCGATAAAATATCGAATATAACTACATAGTATATACTGATGGAATGGTAAAATGAAGATTTGCGCTAAAAACTTCACTTAAAGTGGAAATTTTGCATAAAATTGTATCGATAAAATATCTAAAATAGTTATATAATTATTTAATTTTCAAAAAATCGACGTTGAAAACATTAAAATTGTGTTTAGCATTTCTTCCTCTTATATCACAGTAAGAAAATTCATAAATCAGAGTATGTGGCATTCGATACCATGACATCTTACTAACGATCTTGCTACTGATATGTTCGCTGACAAATGGCCTTCTGTACTTTGAGTAGGCATTATGTAATTATGGCAGTTAGAGAGTGTCTTCTCTACATAACCGATGTAAAAAAGTATGAAAGGTTAAAACTCAAAATGAATAAAATATGCTAATGAGGGTCTAAGTTTATCAAGCTGCACTTTCTTTTCAACACAAACAATTTACCTAAATTTATGTGCAATTGTTGGTAAAAGTGGAAACAATTTAGGAACATACATACTCATATGTATGTATGTGTGTACATTCATAAATAGATAAAAGCACTTATCAGCAACAATTGACTTCGCCGTCATGAAGCAAGTTTCTGCTCTTCAAATGAGGATCCTGTGAACTGCTCAAACACTGATATCTTTTTCACAATCTTATAGGCGCTGTACACGTGTATGTGTGTGTGTGTTTGTTCTCATGCAACTGTACAAATATAAGGTCGATCAAACATCCCTCAACGCTTGATAAGATGTTTAACTTTTCCGCACACATACACACATACACGCATACATGTATATGTTGTTGTATATCACATATTTTCAAAGGCGTTGAAATTTATCCGCATAAAAAGGTAGACCAGGTGTTGATGACCACACAGATGTTCCAAATCTAAAATATTAAGTATTCCGGCTGCTCAATTTTGCATATTTAAAAATTTAAACAAAAAAATATTTTCTGTGTGTGTTTGCTTGTTTCTTGATTAATTTGTAGTTCCTTGAGAAATGCAGTCAGCAAGAACGATTGCTACGCAGCAAAAATAGAGGCGAATAATCTTCTAAGAAAAGCGGAAAAAAGGGGTTGGATATATGCGTATAGTCGCACAACAATAACAAAAACATAGGCGGTGACACCGCAGCACAGAAGTCGTGCCCAACAATAAAAACAAATATTCCATTTATACTTATGAGTATATTTGAGCGCGAGTGATACGAGGGTGGTTCCAGCAGTTATTGTGGCCTGGAAAAATATATTTTGTTTTTGGAAAAAAAAATATTTTAAAAATGTTTTATGTCAGCAAAAAAACTCAATTTAATGACTTCATAATATACTGCTATCTTAAAATCAACCCTGCAGTTACTTGCAAATATCATAACGGGGAACTAAACCCCAATTTTTGGTAGGAAGGAGGAATCATCGAAGACTAAAATAAAAAATTAATTTTTTAACTAAATTTTGAAATCACCTCTTGATACTAGGACCATTTCGCCAGCAACAAAAATTTTTCCCCAAGTTAAAACGATAACTTCGATTTCACCGGAGCTGTAATACCCTCCACGCATAACAAACTTTCCATACAAGGACTTGATTTTGACTGATCAGCTATAGTAATCCGATCTAAAAAATGTATCAGAAGATTTTGCGTATTCTTAGGTAATATACTGCGCCAAATATCTTGTCGAAGAAAAACTTAAATCTGATCGTTCCGCACCCATATGCTATAATATTCCGATATCAGCGATTCCGAGAAATGAAAAAATACTGTGCTATTAAAATTTCTTAGCCTCATTATCAGAACGTCTAATATCATGTTGTTCATTTTATTGAAGATTCTTAGTATGATCCGTTTTTCCTGGATTCGTGAATTTTCGGAATAATTTGTACCTATTTGATACCACCATCAGGACTTTCCTTGGCTTGGATAATGTTTTCTACCCACAAAACTTAATGCCTTTCTAATATAGGAGACCATCTTTCTGACTATCGACCCAATACAGATACCCCGTAATTCACCAAAAACAATACAAAATGAAGTTCCCGAAAGGTATGACAGACGGATGAGGCAAAATACTTTAAGAACATGCCGAATCACCAAGATCATGTACAAAAACCCCGATGCACTTTACTTGCACAGTCTTGAAAAGACTGAATGACGTTTGTTGGCCTAGTCAAAATTTTAAAGTTGAGCCGGATGGGCATTAGTAAAGATGATGCATGCAGAAAGTTCCGGGAAGTAGTCATACAAGACACACCCCATGTTGCTGTCTAGTCTTATCTAGAAATTGCCTTAGATATACATATGAGAGCTTCGCAGTTCAAGGGACTAGATGAAGTATCAAAATTAGATCTCAAGTCAATCTTTAAGTTCGCCAAAAGCGTTGGCGTCCTGTATGAAGAATACTATACCTCAGCTTAAAATAAAATAGACCTCCATCTGGCACTACTATGAATATTAGGTATACATACATATGTATGGCGTGACAGCCTGCCAGTATAACCTAACCTAACCAAATCTAGTACAGAAAACTGGATTACAACAATTTTCGTTCAAAACTTCAAGAAACCACTAACCTACTCTAATTTTTTATAAATTTAAAAAAGATTGGATCTCCAACCACATCACAAAATCTGCTTAAAATTTAACAGTAGTCGAATAACTTTTTTCTATTAACAGACGCAGGGTTGGATTTAATGACCCGGATAATGAATCCCAAATTCACAAAATTATCAAACAACCCTCGTAACAATATTAAATACTTTTGTAATTGAGCGCATGACTTTAAATTTGCGCACTTTTACAAGTCCAAACACACAAACACGCATGCCGCACTGAAAGGAATCACGCTAGAGTGACTACTGACCGCCCGAGCGTTCTTCAGCTGTCTGCAAAGTGGTTACGCGACCCTGTCAGGAATGTCTTGCACTTTTGGCGGCACATACATACATATGTACATATGCAAATGCAGCTAGGCTTTTATCAACGCGTACACACATACGCAAGTGTTCCGTCCAGTTCGATTGAGTCTGCTTGAAAGTCCGCTAAGTAAAAGTAGCCGCTAAGCAACGATCACCACTTTTGCAGAGATTTCATGACCGCTCACCAGACTGTGTGAACTCGCATATCCATATAAGAATATTTGTATGTATGTATGTGTGTACACTTTACATTTGCGCAGCTGTGCGCAATTTGACGATTTCGAATCGAGGGAATCACAGCTGCTGACCGCTCTGTTTCCTTTTTTTCTTCGCTCTTTTTTTTTGGTGGGTATTTCTGATATCGCCGCAGGGCAGCCGGCCAGCGAGCAATTATCAACCGCTCAGGCGGCATTACGTCAATATTTGTGGTAATTTGCATCCGGAACTTGACTTCCCAACAAGGCTTATGACACATGCATATACTCGTAGTATGTATGTTTGTAAGCGATAGCTGCCGTTTTCTTAGACTGATGGGTGAATGTAGGGTATATAATATGTCCATATGTGATGTAAGCAGAAGAGTATTTAAACAAGCCTTTAGTGCTTACTTTGCTCATTATTTATTTTGAAAGAAATGCTTGCTCGAGATAAGTTATTGTTTTCTTAACGGAAGCTATAAAAAATAGACTGGAACTGTTTCTAGCAAAAGCTTCAACTTGGCTAAAGCTTCGACTTGGCATAACCTTCCTCAACAACTGTACCACAGACCAGCGTTTGACCGCCGAATGAGTTCAAGGCATACATACTTTGGCTTTGAATTTTATCACTGGTATTGATGATGACGAGATGGTTAAGAGGTCAAAGAGAAATGAGAAGAAGGCCACAATAAATTTTACACAAAAAATATTATCCTAACCTAACATGCTTCGAACTAAGCTTTGGTTAGATTAGGTTAAACTGGTAGTCCAATAAGCCACGCATAGACCAGTTTTGGTCCTTTGCGATACCAGATGGAGTTCAGTTCCTAGGTCCAACAGAAGTAGTCACCCTTTAGGGTGCCTGCGCTTTTGCTTTTACAAGTTCTGCGGCCTCACTATCGATACCTCCTCCGCTGTTTCATAGCATGGGGACCCAAGATGCTTACAGCGAACAAAAGATACTCCACTGTTTCCCTAGGGCCCTGCTCTAAACATTTCCCTAACTTTCATTGGCAATCTAGAATTTCTTTGGAACTCAACATTAATGTCTTTAAACTGAACGGTCAAACTCAGTGTTAGAGAATCGGCACTTCAAACTATTTTGGCCGTTCAAATCAAACCAACAATTATACTGGAGTTCATAAAAATGCTTAACAGAGTTGCTACGGAAAATAACATTTTAATATCATGGATTCTTGGCGATAGAGACATCGATGGAAATGAGCTAGCCGAACAGTTCGATGGAACCAGAACCTTTCTTCGCTTTACGAGAGGAGCTATGGAAATACGGGAAGACCCTCTGGCAACAAGTGCCCGGGCTTTGACAGGTGAGGCTGTTTCTGGAAGAGTTCGATACAGAACGGTATAAGAAATAATCATTCTTCCCAGAAACAAATTCAGACAGCTTAAGGGATTTCATACAGGCCAATGCAGGCTAAGGTGTCAACTACACAGTTTAAGTTACTGTTCCACCGATCGGTCGCTTCTGTAACCGTAATCGCAAGGAGAAGGAGTCAGACAATCGAATAAATTAATCCGGTGATAGAAGGTAATACACCGGAGCTTTACTAAATTTCTTTGAATCGACGGGATTTAACGACGTGTTGTGACAACAGAAGTGGGCCATGTAATATCTACTCTGCAGCAGCTATCTACGCACACCGAAACTTGCTCCCTTTCCAGCAAACTTACAATAGCCATAAACTTGGATTCGTCTAGAAGAGCTTTGGTTTCATACTTAACTCAATAGCGTTCTCTTATCGTTCTATAACTTGCTTCAATATCAATACGGTTCTTTTGCCTATTATAACCGGTCTTTCATACGAGTCTTATTAAATACAACAAAAACAGTTGGGGTACATTCGATGCCATTATGTATGGAACTTGATTTTTGTTTTACTGTCTTCTAATAACACGAATAGCAACCCTTATTTCGCATTTCCGCCAAAGGTCTATGTAAAATATTCAGTTTCTGGCGCCATCTCATGGTGGCCACTAGAAACTGTGACGAAAAGAACTGCCTAGATGTCGCAAGAAATGTGGTTGTTGTAAACGCTAGAAATCTTGAAGCTAATTCAAATCATACACTGAGAAAATAATGTAGCTAATTTATACATAAGATTAGAAAGGAAACCTTGTTTTTGAACTTATTCGTCAGCATGAGTCCAAGGTAGGCTTGCAGCGACTAAAATCGACTAAATCAGCGCTCAGACTTCAATTGAAATGCCTCAGATGGAAAAATCTTTACTGAGAACCGAAGTCGTACTTTATAGCATTTACCGACCGCCATCTATTCATAACATTTAGGCTGTTGAGTAGATTATCTCTCTAATATACTGTATAGCAAGAATTATCGATACAAAAATAGCACTTGTATATCTCGTCACCAGGTGATTTGTATCTAATCTACACGAAATCTCCCAGTGCGACTTTGATATAGCGTCATCTGTCGGTTGAGAAGGGAAATTTATCACAGCTGATTTAGGCACAACAAACAGCAGCGCAGATTTATATGTATGGACGTTGTCAAATAGGAAAAAACTGTAAACAAACAAATAAATTAAATGCAACATCAATTAAACACATAAGATTAACTGAAAATAGCGGAGAAACAGAGCTAGTGATGTGGAGTGAGGCTGCCGAAGCCGATCTTATAAAGCTGTGGCGAGCAAAAATGCCACAGCTTCGATCAGACAGGCAATACAGCGGCCACATACTCGTATATCAGGAGATGGCGGACGCCATGGAGACTCTTGGCCACGAGTATACTGCCGCAGAAATAAAAGAGAAACTGTATGAATTCACCAACAAATACAAGTAAGTAATAAATTAACAAATAAAAGATTATTATTAAAAAGTATTTGTTGTATATTTTTAGGCATGAGCAACAGAAAATTGCCCCTTCTTCGTGGACACATTTTACTGCGGTCCACGAAGTATTAGATGGCTTTGGTTCGACGAGCTTGTAGAAGACAGCATTATGGGTAAGTTGTAAGTGTATTGGAGTAGCTTCGATAAAGGACTGTCTCTTTTAAATAAATATATACAATATTAGTTCGTATTATTTGAAATTCGTATTCGCTCTTATATTAAATTTAATGAAACGGCCTTTTTGGAACATTTTTCAATGTTTTTTTTGTTTGTTGTTATTGTCTTTTATATACATACTATATGTATGTACGTATTTCATTTCAGTTGATATTGAGAACATTGAGCCGATTAATGAGGATTGCGAAAACGAATGTCAATCAACACTTCCGAGGACTGACGCATCGCCATTCGATAACTCCAATCACTCTTCATCCAGTGGCACTGAAAACAATGAAAATAAAACGGCAGTATCGGTGATGGAAGAAATGCGGGAGGATTTTTTGAAGGCGACTCAGTCGTGGAAGGAGGCTAATGAAAAACATCAAATTATTTTGCAAAAATATGTCAATGACTTTCGCGAGATGAAGGATGCTTTCATCGACTTCCTTCGTCGCCAAAATTAGTCTTGGACTTGTTTTTTATGCTTACAAATATAGATATAAGTATGTATAAGTATGATATAGTTTTTATGTTTGTTGTTTTACCGTAAGCCATACATTTATAAAAACACAATTATGGTTTAACATAAAAGACTGTACAAATTCACAAAATAATATTTTTTTTTATTTTTACGACTTTGGTGTAAACGAATATACATACACACGTATGTTTATGTATATATATTTTTTTGTTTGAATACTGGAAATTTTTATGAAAACGTACATATGTATGGCATATGTAAGTATGTACCTGTTGTTGAATACGCAGGTAGTTTGGGAAATGGGCCAACTAAAACTTAAAAATATATCGGAATTTATTATATTAGGAATATGAGGTGTGGACCAAGGTCTCAACCAATTCCATTCATATTAAGCGCTAAACCACTTAATTTCACTAAAATACCACAGATTTTGACTAACCTGAACGGTTTAAGCCGATGGAAAGCCAAAAATATGATATATTGAGGGCAGAAAATCACTGGTCTGATTGCATAAACTTTTGACATTACTCGGGTATACTCGAAAACATATTTTCAAGCACATAATCGGCATAAGTTTTGTAAGAATAACGAAAATATTACATCTGTAAGGAGAATGAGGATGGTATTGCCCAAATTTTATGAATTTTTGGCATTACGACATAAGTATTATTAAGAAAATTCATACACATACCATCACCAATATAATATATAAAGAGTAAAGTCAACCGGATGTTCGAAAATCCTGATTTTAGTTATTTGGGCGCTAGGGCAAGTTTCCATCCACTTTTATCAATTTTAGGAAAAAATATTGACTGCTATTAGAAACGGTCTCTCCATTTTATTGAGATAACCCTCATGTTGATCGAAAATTGTGGTATAAAGTCCCGATTCAACCCATTTTGACATGCAATCAATTATCAGAAAAGCGTTCTCAATTCAATTCTCCAAATTCAATTTCAATTATATAGCTTACATATTGACCGGTATATAATATTAGGTAAAAAGTCAACTATATGCTGTGTGGTCTTCATCTTCGGTATATAGGGGCTTGAACGACTATGGTCGGCTTTTGATAATTTTTAGACTTGAAATGGTATACCTTAAAAGCGATATTTGCGCAAACTTTAATCCCGATATATTCATTGGTGTTTGATTTTTATACTGGAAACTGATTGAATCAGATCTCATTTAAAATTATGTTATATAGAAAGTAGGCGCGATAACGCCCGTTTTTGCACTATAAGATTGGTTGAATAGGTCCAGAGATATGGGTTTTCACTTAAAGGTAAGCGCTTCCACACTTCTCGTCTAATTTTGACACCGACTCCTGGAAAGCCCTCTAGTACCAACCCGGTTGTAAAATTTAATGTCTGATGTATTTAGTTATTGAATTATGGCTCTTTAAGTAGTTTAAAAAATCGTTTTATGGGGAGTAAGCGGGGTTATCATCCGATTTCACCTGTTTTAACATTTTCGCAGCTTATTAAAGCTTCATCCGTCTATGCTATACCTACATATTTATAGACTTTAACGAAAAACGAGCTTTGTGATGACGTCATTATAATTCAACGAGTTTCGAAGTCTACTCCGGCTAGAACAGATGTAATACTACCTGGTTTGCTGGAAAGAACTAGAAGAAAGCGTCTTGGTTTGCACTAGATATTTCGAAAGGGAGCTAAACAACCAGACAAAAACAAGATTTTTAATGAAAAAAAGCTTTTTTATACTCAAAGTACTCAAGTTAAATGCTTCGAAGGACAGAAAATCAATGAATAAATATGATAAGAACCAGCAAATAAAATTTATGTTTAAATTTTCCTATTTCCTTAAAATAATATGATCGACTTAATTGAGCAAAACGCTCCAGCAAGCTTACTAAAGCATTACTCTCTGAGTAAATAATGTGTAAAACGCTTTCTACTTTTATATAAATAAACAAATATCTACATACTAACAAGCACATACAATTCGACACAATTCCACATTGAATGTTGAATATAAGCATTTGTGAACCTAACAGCTTAAAAGCTTGCTTCTCCCCAGACAGCGATACGATATGCTCTATTTGCTCATACTCACGAGATGGACTTCGACTGGCTTCATTATGCCTCTCTTAAATATATGTATGAACAAATGTATGGTTAATATATACTTATATATGTACGTATATGTATGTATGTATATATTTCTTTACTGCCATTTGCAAAATTCAAAGCTTTTTAGACTGATCCAACTGCCTTCACTTATCGGAAGTATGAAAAAGTTACCGTGCAAAGCCTTGTACATATGTATGTACTTATGTACATATGTAGCAATTTACGTCTGTTATAAAAAGTTTACCTTTATACCACTGACGTACCTACATATGTAAGTATGTCTACTTTAGTACATGCCATTGTCTGTATATGTATGTATATCTCACTGACTCGTACAGATAGTATACGGTTTCACTTGTTGATACTCACTTCTTCGCATGCTACGATGTCGGTAGGTATTCGCTCAGCCGTAATGCTCCGAACCGAGCCACCGCTCAACAGCCGATATGCCCGAGAGTAACGGCATGCTTAGACAATTGCCGCGAGCGCACACTGCAAATTTATTGAAACCGACTCAGCGCTCTCACCAATAATAGCTTCACAGCACTTCTTTGCCATTTTACGCTTTGAGGTTCGCTTGCCTTAACTTCGTTTGCTTACTCGCATACCTACACACTTGTTTACTTAGATATATACGTATATACTTATGAACATAACGAAAAACAAGAGTGTGTGCCGAAGAATTGAATTGAAAATTTCAATCGCGCTTAATGAGCACAGCACAGCGTTTTCGCTTCCATGTCTCTCGATCGTAGCCGATCGACGGCTATTATGCGGCTACGCCAGCTTAGTATCCGATAGAGTTTGGAAGTAATAAGTTGTATATTCGCTTGAGAGGACGCTTCTGTGTTGCTAAACGTGGTTTTCCGGAGCTTTATAAAGCTTATTGTTGTAATTGTAGTTCGCTGCTCTTTTTTTATACAAACATACAGGCAATGGAATTGTTAAACGCGAAACATCGCGATTATAAAACGCGCAATATACTGACGACGGCGGAGCGCATTAAGGTGATCAAAGCCTACAAACGCATGCCGAACTATCAACGTTTGGCGAGCACATTCGGCTGCAGTGCCAAGCAGATAAAGAACATCATTTCGAATAAGGATCAACTGTTGCGTCATTACGATAGCGTGCGCGCCAATAAGCTAACCGATGAGGTGACCAATCGACGGCAAGAGAAGATCGACTTTCTCGGCAAAGTCGTCTATGAGTTTCTGCTGCGCGCTCTCTACCTGCGCATGCCGATCGGCACCACGATCATACGCCAAAAGGCATTTGAAGTTAAGGAAGCGATTGCCATTGAAAATTTCTCACCCAACAATGTTTGGCTGCGCGACTTCAAAGCCACTTATAATCGTTTGGATTTGGCGAGCATGATGGAGCACTTGCCCAGCGATATGGATCAGCGGCGTTCGCTGAAGTGCATCGATATAATCGAGTATGTTAGTCAGCAGGAGAGAGAAGAACGGCGCAAAATGTTGACAATGACGAAAGATGAGAATTGCAATAGTGTGTGGGAGAGTGATGCGGATGGCAGTCATAGTTCGTGTAGTTACGAGCATACGGTGAATAATCGAGTCGACGACAGTGGCGAGGTGTTCAGCGATGCTGATATGAAAAGTAATGATGACGATAGCGTCGTCGGTACAAATATTGAGCCGATTGTCGTGAATCTAGCGTCGGATGACGAGGAAGGGAGCAATGATGGTGTCTCTCTTGCCAAAGCAGAATCAATCAACGTGCCTACTAATCAGAGCATTTCGACGCAAAAACCGATATCGTTGCCCCCCTTCCCCGATATACACAGTTATCCGGAGGCTTTGCGTCATTTGCGGGTGCTCGAAGACTTTGCGATGATTGAGGAGAACTATCGTGCCATCGGCTTGATAACTCAACTGGAGCAGATATTTAAGAATCCACCCAAATTGAAGAGTTTAACTCATTGAATTGGAAGTGGAATTTAAACTAAGTTCAGTTAATTGTTAAAGAAATATGTAAATACAAATATATTATTTAAGTTAAATTAATACATAGTATATGAATAATTTAAGTAAAAATTGACATGCATACATATGTATGTATATTTAAATAAGTTCATGATTATATTTACAAGCGCATTTCTAAATGTTATATGACAAAGGCTTTTTACAAAAGCTTTTTCTAATATTTTTTTATATATATATTTTTTTTTTACATTTTCAGTGAATTACTTTTAAAATCTTTTTATTGTTGTTTTTGTAAGGTAATGTTATTATCTAAAGTAATCTGGTTATATTTGCTTAACCCAAAAAGATTTATATCTAATAATTAAAACAAAAAAATTGCTATATTTTAAAGTTTCAGTTATGTCAAAGTAACTTATACTAAAAATGTCTATACATTCTTCCATAAGTACTATTTTTGATTATCATTTATTTTTCTCAATTCTATATTCTTTTGATTATAGACTCCTAAGACTTCTTAACATTCCAATGAATACACATGTACATAAGGGTTGCAAAAATAAACTAAAAATGTATTTGAATTAATGTTTACTAGTGATTAATAAACTGTATATCGGCCCCAAATGTTGGAAGCACTTCCCTTATCTACAATCATAGACCTATGCTCCTTTTTTATTAGGAGAAAGCATGGAAAGCCGTAGTGCGAGACTTTAATCCACTAAATCTTACCATCTCATGCCTCTTCCACTGGAACACAGGAGAAAGTATCATGTGAGAGAAGCAGACATTTAAGTATTCTCTATTGTACGGACTGACTGACGCCTAATCTGTTGTAAATAAGTATCTCAATATTGTCATAATTAGAGCTGCCGCTTCACTGACAGTTTTCCATAGGTCTCACACATTTGTAAGTGCATTCAAAATTTCCACTGTGAGACTACCACCAAGTGTAGTTTTCAGCTTTTCCCTTATACTTGAAAACCGAGGGAAATGATAGAGTACGTGTTCAGAGTCTTCTATACACTCTGTACACCTCGGACAATATGGACTGAAGTCATGACGATATTTGTATAGGTAGCTTCTAAAGCACCCATGGCCAGTGAGTATTCGGGTTAGGTGAAAAGCCAGATCCCCATGTTTGTCCGGAATCAGTCCGTAGGTCCACCGTCCTTTGTATGAAGTTTGCCACTGTTAGTGCCACATTGCGATGCTTTTGATTCTCTTTTTGCTGCAGTACGCGTCTCTGATAAGTTATACATATGTATATTCGCGCGAATTCGTCTCCCTGGATGTCAATCGGCTCCATACTGGCTAATACCTCAGCAGCGGTCATTTGATATGGTTCGGAAAGTACTTATCACTCGTATTACAGAAAGCCTTTGCGCTGCATTAATTGGTCCAGCATATTATTTTATGTCTAGTGCCTGTATCCATATTGGTGCCGCCTACAGTATAACCGAACTCATTACCTTAGCTATTAAAAAACGTCGGCTGGAACGAACACAACCTTTATTTGCCGTCATTCTAGATAGAGCGTTATAGATTTTATTTGATTTACAATACGTATTTTCCAAGTACTCCTTAAATTTGAGCCTTGAGTCCACTATTACACCAAGATACTTCAACTGTGGCTGTGAAGTAATCTGACATTCTCCTATAGAAGAGACTTTCCACCAAATTAAGTTTTATCACAATAAATCAGTGTATCGTCTGCTTACGTGGAACTCAAAAAAATTATCACGTCGTTTGACATATTGCCGAGATTGTTTTTACTTAAACGCCAAAGATTTAAAGCATCTACTCGATCAATCTTTTTTTAGTTTTACAATGAAATCTTAAATAACATAAATAGAATCAGAGATCTGAAATTATCATACGATATTTTAGATTTTGTTACGTAACCGGAACGAATCCGGATTTGCATATATCCTTTCAAACACTGTACTCTAGGCTGCATTCTCCCGAATTAATTAGGCATTATTTATTAAAATGACAGAGCTTCTGAAAAACTCTTCAAAACGGAAAATTATTTGGTTTATCAATTTTTGTGAATTGCAGTTGGTTTGACTCTCTATCCTCCAAGAAAAGTATCATTTAAGCTATCTACATACATAATATGTACATAGATGTAAATACTAGCCAAACTCAATGACAGCATTATGCTTCAAAGACTACCCGATTTCACAGTGCCACAAAAAGTCAACTCGGAACTTAACTATGCACTTCAGCTAAGCCTTGTATGAAGCCAGTTGTTCAACTTCAATCATCATTCGTGAATATTAAATTTTTTAAGAAGCATGATTTGAAAATGAGTCTATGGTCTCTTATGAAGCCCCCTTTTACAGTATACGAGTATTATGACTTCCGTTAATTCATTCATTCCAATATCCACGATTCCAATTTCCATTTTACAACGATCTAATGCCAAATAGTTGGGTCTGAATGCGTGATAGGACCAAGGATGTTCCTTTAAGGGCATTCACCTATTCGTTATTTAGAACAGCACAGTGCGGCATCGAAAATTTTTAAGCATACCTTACCCCAGTAACCCTAAAAAGTGGCAAGAGTATTTAATATACATACAGTAATTCGGTTCCGAACTAAATCCACCAATTTATTGTTTCACATCACACGCTTCTAAGCTTTTACAAATAATATAAAATTTGTTTTCTTTTCAGCATTTCATGCAAATACAAAACACCTGTTCTACGACTCCCAAAAAGTTTGGCCTATCTCAGCGAATATCAAGAGAGCAATGAGACGCTCTCTCATACTCACTTTTAGAATTAGCATGTATTAGGGCTCTCGCGTACGTTTGGAGATCTTAATTATAGATATTGAGAATTATTATTATTGTTACACTTACAATAAATAACGGTTGTACGAGTATTTGAAATTATATCCATAATATTATACAATTAATTAAAACTTTTACTGAGATTTTTTGCATACTCACCTATCTACAGGCCTATGTACCTATCTACATGTACATACATACATATGTATTTATATGTATATTTTGGTTTTTAGCTTCTCAAACAGCTGTTCGGCATTGTTTTGACTTGTTAATATAACAGCCAAACGCTCGGCAAGCGATAGCAGAGAGAGCACGCAATGTTTACAAAATTTCAGTGCTGAAAGCTACATATATACATGCATAATACATACATGCATACATAAGTATACATACACATATAAACGCGCTACTACATATATATGTATACTATTGACTCTCAAACTCAGCTCTCGCGCCTAAAATTGCACCAAAACTTGTTCTCTTGAAAGCGGTGAGACGCTCTCGTGTTTAGCTATGCACGTATGTTTAGGTGTGTATGTACATACTTTTGTTCATGAGTTTATATGTGGGAAATACGATTATGAGCGCACTACTTCCCTCGGCTACTACTCTTCTTATACATATGTATATTAATGGGTACACATGTGTGTTTCTGACGATCGTCACTGCCAAGGCTTGGTCAGCTGCTCAGTATCCGATACAATTTGGTAGTGGTGTGTTGTTTTTCGTCTGTAACGGTGGTTTTCCGGCGCTTTATATGACTAATTCTCAAAATTAAATAGCTTTGCATGCTTTTGTTGTATATACATACATACATATTTACACAACCTTATATAAAGTTAGATATATATAAATATATGTAAAATGGAGCCGCAACAGCTGAAGTGGCGCCAGTACAAGTCCTACAAGAGGCTGACGTTGGGCCAACGCATACAAGTGATTAAGGCCTACAAATACATACCAAACTATCGGCAATTGGCCATGCATTTCGGCTGTAGTGAATTGCAGATTAGGAGAATTATGGGCAGCAAGGATGAACTGCTGCAGAGCTATGAGAGCGTACGTGCCAAGAATCTAAACGCCACAGTGGACAATTCAAATGAGGCGAAAATCGAATTGCTCGGCAAAGTGATCTTTGAATTTCTACTACGCGCACTCAATCATCGCATGTCTACCGATGCGACCGCCATACGCCGCAAAGCGTTGGAGGTGAAGGAAGCCCTGGCCATTGAGAATTTCACACCGAACGATGCGTGGCTGCATGCTTTCAAACTAAAACACAATAGTGTGGACCTCATGAAGACGTTGGAGCAATTGGAGAGTGATATGGGTAAGCGTAGCTCGTTGGATTGCAATGACATTATTGCATATGTGCGCGAGCAGCAAAAAGAGGAGCAACGCAAACTGTTGGCCGAAGATAAGCGCATTGCTGCATTGAGCAAAAGAGTGGAAGAGTTATGCAAAAGTGAAACTGAACTGAATATGGAACGTGCAAAAACTAAAGAAAAAACTGCAAAAGTACCCACGACAACAAAAACCCAAAGACGTCTTAAAGACGATATCGAAGCGCTTGTTATGAGCATAATGTCAGATGTCAAAGAACAAAATGTCGAAACGTCTGTGCCAAGTACAAGCACTACTAAGAGCGCGCAGGTAGTGGAACCCACTGAAATCAGTATAAAAACCGAAGCTGAGGAGAATGACCTAGTCTCGGTTGTTAAAATTGAATCCACCGATATTAGCGATAACACTTACAGCACAACAACTCAAAAACCAACAACAAATCAGCCAAAACGTAGCACACGTATAACAAATTATAAGGAGGCGTTGCGTTATTTAAGAGTTCTGGAGAATTTCGTCATGACTGAGGAGAACTATAGCGCGCTTAGCTTGATAACACAACTGGAGTATATATTTAGGAGTACGGCCGATGCGAAAAGTAAAGCTACGTAAGATAATTACTAATATATGTACTTAGGTTTATGAAATATACCTGCGAGAGCATATAAAACATACTTGGAAGTGACTAGTGTAGGCCAGCCACGGCATACATACATACACATATAGATATTTGTTTTTGTACCGCGGAAGCACAAATCATTTTTTAGAGCACGCAGGCAATATGCTAATGAAAGTGCTGCGATTCGCTGTTGTAATTAGCGTAATAAGGCTAAGCAGATAGTGGTGCGAACAGCGAAGCTGTGATAAAATACGGAATATAAATTAATATTAACTATATAAATTTAAGTTAGGTTAAAACATTTTAATAACTTTGTTCTGCTAGATTAATGGCTGGTAAAGTTTTTAGGTGTCTATGTAATAATACAAATTATTCAATACTATGTTCCAAAGAATTTTCAGAGTTATCTTTAGCTGTAGATTTGTAAGATCAAAAAGATTCTAGCATGTTTCTAATAATTTTAGCAATTAAAATTTCCGAAATAAATTTTTTAGTCTGATAATTTTTAACTAGTTTATTTGAAGAAAATATTATAAGGGCTCTTGATTGTTTTCTTTTCATTGAGATAGTCATTATATGACGATCCCAAAGGACTTGATAACTTTTTCCCTCACTTTTAGATCCTGAATGCACCGCTCTCTCGCTGTTCCTCAATATAATTTCAAAAATTATCCGAAAACTTAACCAGATGATTCTGATTGATCCTGAAGGATGAAGGTCAGAAAGCTTGTCAGCATATTTTTCACAATTTCTTCATAATTTGGTGTTTTAAAGACTACCTTAGAAATTTTAACTAAAACCTTCCAAAAAGTTACGAAGATGCTGCTCAAAAGGAAACCATATGCCGTGATTGGTTTCGTTGCTTCAAAGACGGCGATTTCGTTATCAACGACCGTCCGCGTGAACGAAGGCCAAAAACCTTCGAAGACGCTGAATTGGAGTCGTTCGGAATAATCCAGAAATAAGGCGCTTCGGTTCCTTATGACCTCAATAGTACGAAAGGCACAAAAAGTAATGATACTTGATGACAACGCTCGACCTAACCGAAGTTAGAGTTTATGCTCATCGGCGTCCGTGCCTATCAACCGAGTTCTTTGTCTTATCAGCCGCATCCACCAACTTCCTGAGTTCTACTGGAATAGTGGCATTTCAACACATTAAAAATTAGCTGGAGACGCTTATGGTATACCCAAAGTATTGCACCGTCCGATTATTATTTGTTCTGTTCAATGGCACATGGGCTTATTAGGTGTAAATAGATAGAAAATATAGATCTGTAATGGCAAATAAAATTAAACTTAAGAAAAATTAAAAAATTATTTATATATTTTAAACACAGTCCAACTTCCATAGCTCGAACTATTAAATTGGCACGTGATTCTCTAAATCGCTTTTTTAGAAAAATTCGACTTTGTAAACAGCCGCTAACAGAGAAGTCGCGGCGCGTATTAATTCCTTCAAATATTACTATTACAGATTATATTGAGGTGTGACGTTCGGCGCCCTTTTTTCTTCTATAGGTGTAACGTAACGATTTTCAGCGTATTCTGCACAATGCATCTGAAAAATACAAATTAATATGTGTATAAAACTAGTAAAAGTGTATATTTCTCTTTACCAATGAAGATATAGAATTATGTTTGTGTATCAATATGATCAGATTGACGAGACGAATTGAATTCCGAATGATACTTTTTAAAATCCTAAGATACCGAGTATGAGTTTATGCTCATTGCCGTCCGTGCCTATCAAAAGAGTTCTTCGTCTTATCTGCCGCATCCACCAACCTTCTGAGTTCTACTGGAATAGTGGCACTTCATAACCGTGGGTCATGTAACTGGATGAAAGGTGTGTGTCTAATTCTTGCCATCTTTTACGTCTACCACAGTCAGGTCATCTGAAGAGAAATTTTGATCAATATGTGAGTACATATAGTACTTTTCTTTAGCAGTGTAGCTGTTCTGACCTTGTTTGTTTAACTCGGGAAGTACGACTAGTATGTTGGTGACTTTAGTCTAGATAAAGTCAGAGGCTACTTGCTATTATTCAGGTATGTTTGAAGAACCTTCACTGTTAAATTCGGGTTTCTTCTCGGGGTCGGGTTGAGTCACCGGCTCACCCTTACTTGCGTCATGGAGCTTCAAGGTGGCCTATAGAATATCTTCTAGATCCTCCTCCATCTCGTTATCCTTCAACGTATTTTCATTGTTATCGTCTGGATGGCCGTTTAAAATGTCTTCGGACGACTTATTTATTTGAAGAAAGTACAATTGGCTGACATCTCTCTTGTCGGAGTTGGTAACCTTCAAGACCTCCAATCTTCCGTCGGCATATCAGAATTTATTTCTTCTGAATAGCCGCAGTGCATCCTCCGGTTCTACCGTTCGTGGAATGAGCACCTTCGCTTTCGGAGGAATGAGAATGCAGCTACGGTCCACAATGTCCAGAAGGGCACCCTTCCACAGGCCTTGAAGGTTCCTAATCACTTCTTTTACCCATAGAAGTGAGGACCTGTCCTCACCCGTCCATCGAAATTTGGTATAAGCGTGCCCGGAGCCCTATCGATTCTTGCGAAGAGCGCATGGGGTGGCTACGGTCAATTAGGGCCTCTTGGCTATCTCGCTGGCCGTTGCTGCCGCCCTAGATGTTGAGGGTTTCTCTCGATCGAGGCAGTCGTTTGGCCTTACAGCATCATCTTCTCTCTTCGGTCGTTTATACGGGCAAGCTGTTTCATCGATCCAGTTTGCGAATTCCGTATCTGTCGAAGTGAATTGCTGCCGTGAAGTATTGTATGGCCAGTTGTATTCGATTTTCTCAGTATGCCAGAGCGTTTCGCTTTCAGCGGACAGCTGCCATTTGGCTGAAATTCTTTCGTCGACCCGATTTGCGAATCTCGGATCCGTGAACGTGAATTTTTGCCGCGACGTATGGTATGGCTGGTTGTAGTCAATTCTAACACGATCGAGACTGACATTTGGCCTTACAGCATCGTCTTTCCATTTATGTCGTTTAGACGGACGCGCTGTTTCGCTTTCATCGGACAGCTGCCAATTGCCTGCGATTATTCCGTCGACCCTGAGCCTGACATTTTGTCTTACATCGTCGTATTTCCTCTTCGGTCGGTCATTTGGCCTCGCTGTTTCGCTTTCAGCGGTCGCGATGCATAATAAGCTCGGCCTTCTTCCATTTTTCCTGTAGCCCAAGCCAACATTTCCTCCTTGCAGCTAAGTGTTCCGTTGACTTCGACCGCAGCTTTGTAGATCGCTTTCACTTTTAACCCCTCCTTATTGGGTTTTGACCTAAACCTAGGCTTTTTCGGCGAATCAGCATCCCCTGAAGAGCCTGGCAATACTTACTCTTCAGTTATGTTGACGCTGTCAATACATGCAAGGTCCATATCTACATGGACTGTGGCACCTCTACATTGTAAACCGAATATGGCAATAGCACTACTACTGTGAACTGCTCCCTTCACAGCAGAAGTATGGCCACTGGCGACACAGTTTGTAAACTCGCTGTGCCCGCCGGTGGTAGCAACCACTTTTCCCACCGACGTTTGGACTGGTATCCCAGCCCGATTTTCGTCCTTTTTAGCCTCCATATTGAAATTTACCAGCACCGCGTTCTGACTATTCTGCTTTATCTAGTTGCTGAAAGTGAAAGTGAAAGAAAGTGAAATATACTAGTGAAGTAATGGACCTGCCGGTTTAAACATAGATTAAAATAGGAGCTTCACTCATACCCACCACCTACGTTTGAAACTAACTTCCTCATATGTGACATCTCTCTACTGAGAAGGAATATACTTTAGTTGCTTTTCCTTTTCTTCCGCAGGCTTGATATGCAGATATTTGGGACAAGCGACATTTAATTTGCATAAACAGTATTTCTACTAAAAGGCTTATACTCCTGAAAAGGAGTTCGCTCCTCGGCATCGCCTGTTCCTGTTAACCATTGCGAGTAGGAGTTACCAGGGTGTCCCGACGAGCTCATTGTGGTATGAATTCTTCAACGTTCCTTATTATTAAACAAAGGAGCGCCAAGATGTTTCTCAGTGGTTATTCGTGCCGATAGCGGTATAGTCTGTTCGCACGCTGTGATGTTTTTAGAATGCGCAACGGTAGTTGGGAAACTCTCCAGGGGAGATTTTGCAGGTTTACCTTTTTCGAAGCGCGCATTATGTAACTTAAAGGCACATATGTCCGAGGACGACGACAGGATTAGGGCCATTAGACCATCGCTGAACACCGCCAGGAAGAAATTTTGCACTCCGCTGACATACTCCCTCCCGAACGCCCAGCGTCGCCATCAGCGGTGAATACAAACTAATTATCGATGCTTGGAGCGGTTAAACTACTGCTAGCTATTTTGTTGGGTACCTCGCTGGGGGCTTGGTATTTTGCTTCCGGATTTTGTATTTGTTTTTCAGTATTGAGAAGCTGATTGTTTTCGGCATTAGTAACAGTGACCTGTGTACTGGTTGCGGCTGCCAGACGACCGAGACCGAGACGCTTACTAGTAGTCATTCCACCATACCAACCCGCATCCTTTTTTTTCAACATGGGCTTGGGACCAGCTAGGTCGGTGTTACTAAGTGTGACCGGATGTTAAGAATGACCTTCAGCACAGAAAATATACCGCCTTACTGCCCACAACTTCAAGTCAATAAAACGAGTACTGATCAATGTTCATTGTGTCCATTATGAGGTCCTTTCCTTTTCACTTATTGCTTTTCAACTGAACTCGATCGGTCACTAAAAGGTTGTATTCTTTTAATACTGACATTTCTTCAATTCAAACGAGTACGCATAACAAGTTTTATTGAAGGACATTTTTTTTTAAATAATTGTATGAGTTTCATTAGATTTTGTTCCATTTGAGAGATCCAGACCTCGAGATTTCATTTTGTTATTGTCGTATATTACCAAATTACCCCGTTTTCATTTTTCATTGCGGTTATCAAGGTCACATTTAAATTCTGGAAAACAAAAATATAAGGAATTTATGAATTAAGACGAATTTTATATCATAAAGA
The DNA here is from genome assembly GCF_016617805.1 of Bactrocera tryoni. Taxonomy (NCBI): domain Eukaryota; kingdom Metazoa; phylum Arthropoda; class Insecta; order Diptera; family Tephritidae; genus Bactrocera; species Bactrocera tryoni. Next base: position 15,342,270 of record NC_052503.1, on the reverse strand, counting down.
ATTACTGAAACACTTAAATATATATGTAAATTACAATTTTTTTCTAAGGGGTTAGGGTGTATTCATTACCTATTAAATCAAAGAGTAATTCTTCAAATCTATTATAAAGATATTTGTATACTCTTTATGATTTAATTGAACAACTACAAGCAATTAATATAAAGGGATAAAACTTTGCACTAATAATTCCTTCGAGGTAAGCCACCTTATGCCCAAAAATTGTCTAAATCGAACCAAAACTGTTCAAGCTCCTAGATAGCGTATGTGAACCCCAGTATCTATAGTTGATTTAGCCAAAAATATCGGCCAATGTATGAAATATATGTATGTATGTACATACATTTGAAATTCAGAGATAATACTTTTCTGATTAAAGTGTCTTTGCGTATTAAAAATGGGTTAAATCGGGTCAATACCTCCCTGAGCCCCAAATAGTTATAAAGATTTTCGAACTTCCGGGTGACGTTTCACACCTAAGTTCACCTGACTTGTTTCATTTACGATATGATAATACTCATAAATACATAATATAGACCAAAATACATAATATATACTGATACACGAGGTGTGTTCAAAAAGTGTCGCGAATTTTGTGTTTTTCAAAAATTATTTATTTATTCATGAATATCTATTTTGTCCCCTTCAAAGTGATCCCCATGAGATATTATACACTTGTGCCAACGGTTTTTCCAATCTTCGAAGCACTTCAAAAAATCATTTTTTTTATCTTCTTCAGCTCCTCCTTCGATGCCGTCATTATCTCGTCAAGAGAAGCGTAACGTCGTCCTTTCATGGGCCTCTTCAGTTTAGGGAACAAGAAAAAGTCACAGGGGGCCAGATCTGGGGAATACGGTGGCTGCGGCATCATTAGTGTGTTGTTTTTGGCCAAAAAGTCGCGCACAAGCAACGATGTGTGAGCAGGGGCGTTATCGTGGTGCTAAAGCCAATTTTTGTTCTTCCACAAATCCGGGCGTTTCTGGCGGATTGCTTCGCGCAAATTACGCATAACTTGCCAATCGATATGTTTAGGTACTCAGCAACTTCTCTAACGGTGATTCGACGATTGGCCAATACCATTTTCTCCACTTCATTAATTTTTTTCCGGCACGCTCTTCGTCGTTCACATCTTCTCGGCCTTCTGAGCGCATTTTGTACCACCATTTTTTTGAATAGCTAAAGATCGAAGCCGATCCAAAACACGTGCAAGCAAAGCAGCAGTCAACAATTAAATGGACATTCAAAATGGCCGAGCTTGTCGGCATAAGTGAGAGACATGAGTACCAACATAACGCCACAAAAAATTCGAAATTCGAATATACGTAACCCGCGAAAATTCAAAATTCGAGATACTTTTTGAACACATCTCGTATACATACATATTATACTTCCGTACAAATAGACTTGAAGATCATTATATATTTCATTATGAATCCCTTAGCTAAGAGTAAATTATGTACATACATATGTATGTACATATGAAGGTATTTATTAAATAATAATAATGTAAATAAATACTCAAAACTACGTTCGATTTATCATATTTATTAAATATCGTTCGCATATGAAATATTAGCCGAAGCGCCACATCTAAAAATAACCTAAATTCACATTCTTATGTATAAATACACACATGTATGCATGTACATACATAATATGAAAATACAACTATATGCATACTTACATATATGCTATCGTCAGTACATATATATTTCACAGCCCTATCTAACGCACACAGTGACGCGATACTCAGAGCGCCTGTAAAAGCATGTTCTAAAGAAGCGGTTATGTGAGTAAATGCTCTCACAACGCTTCTTCTACACATTCGCAATGGCAAAGCGAGCGCATGTGAGCGCCGACAATGACACTAGCTCTCGTCAGCCGACTTTCACTTGCGGTGTGTGCCCGCAATTGTATGTTATTGCTGTTGTTGCACTTATTCTTGCTCTTGCTAAACACGTTTTTCGTTCGATCCGCGGCTGCTCAACTGGCGTGCAAGGCGAAAAACGTGGCTACGAAGAACCGTTGGAGAGAGGCCGCTTCTAACGACCCTGCAATCGTGACTCTCCCACACGCACAAAAATATTCTCTTGCGCGCTGTCCGTGTGCGTTTCTCTTTGACGCTCACTTGCGCTTGTTTTTCAGCTCCATTTCGAGGGCGTTAGCGGTTGTTGGCGGCACTGTAGGGAGCGCATTAGCGAACATTGTAGAAGCGTCGAACTGAATTTAGTATTGTTTAGCAGCTTTCAGTGTTGATAACGAAAAAAGTGTTGGATCGTCAGCGTATTACTTAATTTTTAACACACACACACACATACTCGCACACAAACACAGTTGGAGTGTATATCAAGATCTGCGAGGGAAAAGAAAGCAATTTCGCGCCCACAAAAGCTTTTAGTTAATTTACACACAAGCACATCAGCTAGTCGCTGTTTGCTTACAACAACAACAACGTAGAGTTGTTGAAGCTCACGAAATCTACTGCAGCGGCTACGATTGCGTTCTTATTGTTGCTGCTTTCACACATTGCTTTGCGTGAATCATTGGCAAGCAATCATCACCTGACTAACCGAACGACAACAAGCTGCCAAAATAGCCACAACAACAACACTGCCGAGTGCAGCAGCAACAACCTACACTCGCGCAGTCATACATACACATACACACGCACTCACACAACTGGAGCAGCGCTGCAAATATTGTTAGCAGAAAACCGGTTAGCCACGACCAGCCTGCACAGTGCGCTTGCTCATGCCGTTTTTTTGCTGTTGTTGTTGTTGATGCATACGCGTTTTGCGAACAGCACAAGGAAAAAACTGGTTACCGCTTGCGCCAGCGAAACGCGGACCGGTTGGGCGAGTTCGTTTTTTCTACGCTGTGGGTCTGGTTTCAACTCTAACGACACTGAGCTCTTAAGTGTTCTGGTTTTCTGTGTTTAGTTATCATTGTTGTTATTGTTGTTGCTGCTGTTTACGTGTTGTTTTTTTTTATTTCAAATCGGGGAACGTTTGAACGGTTTTTGTTTTACGCTAAAACAGGCTTTGCCATTTATCATTACAGTTTCAGCCGTCGAACATGGCTAAGGTGAGTGTGGCCAAGTAAACTTCTTTCGCTTTTGGAAATTTTAATGCATAATTAATTTAATTCATATTCTAATATTTACTTATTTTACATATGTATGTACATATATTCGTATGCATTTTGGAACGTCACAGGACACAATTTCATTACGGAACAAGTCGATACCGGAGATCAGCAAGAAAAAGGTTAGTAACAGATACATTTTTGAACTAGATTAAGCTTGGGTAGAGGTTTTAAATCGTTTATAGGTACTATTTATATTATATAATATATTTGCATTATTTATGTATAGTATTGATATATAAATATCTAAACATACAGTATAATGGATTAGATCTTATTGCTTACTGTTAAAACAATATATAGAAAGAATTAGATTTTCTAACATTTACCAGGAGACAATGATGAATATCCATCAGGGGTGGATCAAGAGTAGAACTTCGGGGTGGGAACTGTATAATTTTTACTTGCAACTCCAAGTATTTTTCTTATATAATATAACTTTTGGGGGGAGAGGAGACTCTACGCAGCAAAAAAAAATTATTTGTATTTTTTTTATTCCACAATCGTGAATAATAATTTTGAAAATAAATTATCAAAATATTATTTTTTTAATTAAAAAAATGCAACCCTGCATATAAGAGAAATTTCAATTTTCTATACTTCATTTATCATTCGTCTTTTATCAAATTTACAAATTTTCGAGCTGTAAACCGATAAACCAGGATTTTTTTAGACATAAACCCGAGATCAAAATGCACTCGATGAAAATAACAGCTCATACTGGCTATGAGGCTGGGAGACAGTGGTTTGGTCCCAACCACAATCATTGGTTAAAACATGTAGCGCAAGAGAAGATATGTAGTTCTAAAGAGTTTTATTTCAAAGTCAAAAGTGACATAAACCTATTTGAATTATGTCTCCAATTTTGAGGGCTTTTAAGTCAAACGAAACTGTCAAAGACAAATATTTTCGAAAAAAACGCACAAGAGCTTTCATTAGTCCTCGCCTCCACTCAACAACGACAATGATGCCTTTACAATTCTTCAGATTTCTACTACAAACTTCAATATCAAAACAGTTGATTAATGAACAAATCGTAACATTTCAGAGTGTCAAGGACTACATCGACATCGATCAAACCGTGCTGGAACCGAGTCCGCAACGCATACGCAACATATTGACGCTGGAGGAGCGCGTCGCCGCCATAGAGGCCTACGATTGTCGGCCCATGTACACGAAAGTGGCGAAAATGTTCAATTGCAGTTGGGAGCAAATCAAGAATATAATCGCCAATCGTGATGCTATAATGGAATTCTATATGGCCACCCGAAGCGCTGAAACGCAAAACGATTCCAATCGCCTTGAGGTACGTTCGCGTAAAATACGCTTTCTCGGCGAATGCCTCTACGAGTACATACAGCGTGCACAATTTCACGCAAAGGCGCACATAACGGAAGAGTTGTTGCGCATGAAAGCCATCGAATTTCGCGATATCATACAAATCGATAATTTCATGCCGAACAAGGCGTGGATTAATCACTTCAAAGCGACCTACAATTTTTCGCTGTCAAATCGACAAATAACGATCACACGCACACCGCCCACCTCGCTGGATCTCAAGGACATCATGACCTATTGCACGAAGAATAAAGCCAAAGCGGAGGCGTCAAGCCCAAGCGCGATTGAGGACAGAGAATCCGATCTATATCGCACCGCCACGCGCATCGCTATCTCTGGCGAGAATGAAGCCGCTTTGCAGGAGATGAAACAACGGCGCTTACGCAAAATCAACTTTCTCAAGAAGACGCTCTTCGAGTATTGGCAACGCGCCAGACACCACCATAAGATGCGTATGAATGAGAACTCGTTGCGCAAAGTCGCTTTCGAATTGAAAGAGATGCTGAAAATCGACAATTTCTATCCGGATAAAGAGTGGTTGACGCAGTACATAACGGTCATATATCCGGCAATGCTGAAGCAAGCGCAGGATATGCGTCCGCCGCCGCTTTCGCTCGACCTGAAGGACATACTGAGCTACTGCAGCAGGCAGGAGAATAAGAAACAGGCGCCCAGCACGATAACACTTGCGCCAAAAGAAACTGCGCAGCAACCAACAACAACAACCGCAGCAACAACCACACCGCTAGTGCAAATACACACCTTTAACTTGCGACGCAGCGATGAGGCTGGCAAACCTACGGGTGCGCAGAGCGCAACAAGCGCTAAACCAGCTACAACAACAACTACGTTAGTGACGAAAATCAAAGAAGAAGTCATAGATCTGGACGCGGATGAAGAGGAGCAGGATGTTAAACCAAACATAAGTGAACTTGTGCCACCACCACCATCGCCTACGACAACAACTGCAGCAACTGTCGAAACTAATAAACGCCGCAGAACACCAACACCACCTGCCGCGCCGGTGTCCACACAAACCGTGCAACAACAACACGCGGCGCCAGCCACCACGTCCCATGCCGCTCAACTGCCCGCTCTGAGAGTCGTGAGCTTAAGTGAATTAGTGCCACCGCTAGCACCGTTGCCAAAAATTGCGTCACCGGTCACATCGCAAACCAATAATACGCACACCCCTGAAATAACTCAAACAATAAGCTTAGGTCGCAAACGTCCGAGCAGCGAGGCGAGCTTCACGCACCAACCGCTGAAAATACAAAAGATCGAGTCGATTGGCGTACCAGTTACCGAGCGACCAGCACATAGTCCGGGACATTGGTCGGAGCATAGCGACCGCGACGAGGAGGAGCTGCCCAAACACGTGACTAATTACACCGACGCGCTGAAGCTTTTGAAACCATTGGAGGAATTCGCGATGCTGGAGGAGAACTATCGTGTCATCGGTTTAATATCACAGCTCGAAGAGATTTTCAAGCATCCACCGCCGAAGGAGGACAACTAAACAGAGCTGATTGTGAAGTTATGTGTTCTATAAAAAGTAGCCTTAGGCGGCGCTGTGGACTTGTTTTAAAGTTAGCCCCGCAAAAAAATATTATAGTGAGAGCATGCTTGTAAATATTTTTTGTAGTAAGAGTATACATTTTTTGACTTATAAATATTAAAAATTCATATTTATGCGCATACATTGAGTTTATTGTGTTGTAATACACCAACACAGATACAAATGTACACTATTAGATATAGAAACGTCAGTCAGTGAGATTACTCGCATGTATGTATATGTGATACAACTATTTATGGATACATCTAAATTTTGCAATAATCTTATGTAATTATGTTGGCTTTGCTCTGAATTAGTCATAATTTTTTTGATTAATTAATTTCTGTAAAATATTAAAATAATTTTCTTGAATATTTTTAACTAAAAATTAAAATGAAACTGTTTATAATTAAAACATCATATTAAATTAGAAAATTTCATATTTCGACTATACAAAACTACCTGTCTATGGTTTCAGTATCATGGCAAGTCAGCCGATTTAGTATTCCCTTAAAATTTCTTTTAGTAACTATGTGTTGTTTGTATGGCAGCTATATGCTATAGTAATCCGATCTGAAAAATTTTTTCGGAGATTATATTGTTGTCTTAGAAAATAACTTGTGTTAACTTTTGTGAAGATACATTGTCAAATGTGAAAGTTTCCATACAAGAACTTGATTCCGATCGTCCAGTTTGTATGGTAGCTATATGTTTTGTGTTTCGATATCGGCAGTTCCGACAAATGAGCAGCATTTGAGAAAATGACGTTTGCAAAATTTCAAAACGACATCTTAAAATCTGAGGGACTAGTTCGTATTTATACAGACGGACGGACATCGCTAAATCGACTGAGCTCAACATACTGATCATTTATATATATACTTTATGGGGTCTCCAACGCTTTCTTCTGGGTGTTACAAATTTCGTGGCAAACTTCATATACCCTGTTCAGGGTATAATAAACCATAAAATCCTTACTAATGGATTACCTAAGCCAAAAAGTATATTCCTAGGAGCAGTAAATTTTATCGATCGAATGGTTCGAAACCATTCCCACAGTCCCGACTTCCGCCTGCACAACGTATACAAATCGTTCAACTTTATTTCGAAAATTCACGGTCTGTAAAGAATGCGCGCTTCGCTCAACTTATGGACAACATAAACGGGCTACTGAGCGTACTATTTGCAATACTATCACACATCTTGAGATCTAGCATTCATTCTTAGAAAATATTCGACCGAATAGACTACCTCCAGCACACAGTAGTAGCTGTAACTGAATGCGGAGGACACGGAGAGTCGATTCGGCGCCGTTCACAGCAACTCGGACTGACGTATGGAACGACTTGGAGCATTTTACGTCGAAATCTTCAATTGAAAGCATACAAAATACAGCTTATGCAAGAACTGAAGCCGCTCGACTCTCCCTTCTCGCTTCGCTCTGTGGACTCATGAAAATTTCCAAGAAGACCCGACGTTTTGGACCCAAATTTCGTTCAGCAATGAGGCCCATTTCTGCCTCAATGGGTACGTAAACAAGCAAAATTGCCGCATTTGGGACGAAGAGCAACCTGAAAAGATTCAAGAGCTGACATTTCAACCATATTTTTTCAAAAATGATACCAGTGAGAAAGTAATTGTCAATGACGACCGTAACGCGCCTTGATAACCGACCAAACTTGACTTCACATCAATCAAGGGATTTATTGAGAGAACACTTCGGTGAGCAAATAATTTCACAGTTTGGGTCGGTCGATTGGCCACCAAGATCCTTTGATATCACTCCGTTAGACTTTTTTCCTGTTCGATTCAAACTTTAGAGCAAAACAGCATCGTTCGCCTGTTACCAATTGAAATGTTCGAAGAAGTCATGGAAAATTGGACTCACCGGACCATCTGCGTCGTAGCCGCGGCCAAGATTTGAAAGAGTTAATCTTTTAAAAATAGAATTTTCTTTCGAATGATAATAAGCATTTCCCATTACATTTGAAGTTTCTGTGTTTTTTCTTTAAAAAAGTAGGGAGCCTCGAAATGGATCGCCTTTTCACTCACCTCGTCCAGTTTCGGAAGTTTACTCCACGAGTTCAACAAATTTGTCACCTTTCTATGTATTTGTACAAAATAACTAATTGAAATATTTTTCCTAAATACACGCACTAATGTCATTTACAACCGTTTAGTAGCAGTTGAAAACTTTTTGAAGAGAGTTAGCTTGATGAGGATTAATATAGGTTTTCACGTAATGGTTAGAGCTCTGATTGTTGAACATTGTATAATTAAATAAGGCTTCTAAAGAGAAGAGATGCAAGTTTTATTTAATGCCGATATTTCAATTTACAACCTAACTCCATTCGGTTGAGAATTTACTAATCCGATATTATCGATAACAACTCAACCTGCCTAAAAATTTTAAGTTGAATTGTTAATCATAAACTTCAACTGAAATTAGTTGTAATGCCAAAAAAAGAGTTAATTTGTTTTAAAGTTGAGTTGTATTGGTTTCAATTCAACCGAGTTTTAGATATTACCTCTAATACGGATATTAGTGTTTGTTCGCACAATTAAAGGGACTACTTTTCCCTTTATAGGCATGAAAAACCCTGATTATATGAAAATGTAGATTTAACTCTAACTAAATACCAGTTGCTAGACAACTGACAAGCAATGTAGGAAACTTTTTTTTTCAGACATCAGACCTCACGACCACTGCAAATGCATAAAAATTAAGCTGAATAATTTACTGGAAGTCGAACTCCCTTACTCACATTAGAAATTCAGTACATCTCCGTCATGCTACTTAGGCCACACGTACCTACTACAGTATATACTTTGAACTCACAGCTGGCTTGCTATCGAACTTTCCAAGGTAACTTCAGATATTTTCTTTGTAACAATTTTGCCTTATAACCATTTACTATGTACATACATACTTCTTCAGTAGGTAGATACACAGCTGCTAGGCAACTCGATGGTTACTACCTCGTTTATGGGTTCTCATTTATTTTATACCCTACCATTACTACTTACATTTCCTTCGGGTTTTAGCGCACCCTTCAGTCGCAGTCATTATATATATAGATATTGAGTTTCATCCGCAACTGGTCAGCAAAAGTCCGGAAATTCATGGAAAAGTCCTTGTGAGCAGTAAAACCAAAAGTTTCTTTCAACCATTGTAGGTTGTGCACACACTTTATCGGGTCGGTTGGCGGTAACGAAGGGTCTATTTATATTCATTTGTATGCCCGTCGTCCATCCATTGAACCAAGCTTTTGTGAGGGTGGAAAGCTGTCAGGTTGAATTACCATCCTGTGCAATTGAGTTGGTGACGTTCGTAAGCTGAGTGTTGTTTTTGTCAATCTCAAAAATGTTTGTGTAAAAACTTTTATGTATATATACATACATACATATGTATATAGTATTCATTTAAATGTATTTTGCGATGGTATTAACTCAGATTCTTCATGTGAATTCATTAGTTCTACTTGTTTGATGTTAATCTCGTCCATCTATCTCTCTTTTGATGGCCGATAACAAATGATGTCTTTCTTCCTCGGCAGTTTTCAACATTCGAAAAGTAAATAAATATCTGTGGTATATCTACATACATAAGTTTGTATGTAATTTGCTTAATTTAATAAATTGATTTTACTGAATTATGTTTCCAAAGCGAAGGGTGTTGAAAGAAGAATAGCTTTGAAAAGATGCATTCGCTTTAATGAGGGTTTTGTGTGTAATAATGGAATTTAATAAAGTATACGAATATTTACGTGACAGATGTTTGTATTGCAAGCGGGTAATGAATTTTTAACTGGCCTTCAAAAATATGTTTGACGCCCTCAAGTGAGTATTGCAATTATTTTAGATACAAGTATATAGGTAGAGACTTCTGTGGTGACTAAAAGCAGTTTCCTGGAATATGTTGCCTATACTAGGTACGCCCCTCTCTTTGATGGTCGACAACAAAAGTTGAAACTACCTGCAAGGTCTGCAATTTCTTAAAATATGTAGATTAAAGATTTTTTGTTTTTTTGCTTTAGAAATGAATTATCTTTAGGCACTGCATTAAAAACGGTCAATTTTTATGAAATATTTATACTTGCGTGAGAAGGGTTGCCACCCATATACAATTTTTTTCTGGATTAAAATCACAAATAAATAAAATTATAGAAAATGGACAGCAAAATAAAAAGGGTTACAAAAGCTTTCTGTATGATAAAAATTTTGGGTCTACCAACAAGGACGCCGGGATGTTAAAATAAAATAAAATACTCAAGCGCGGTCAAAATGTGTGTGTAATAAATGGCGACCAATGGCCGCCACTGCTCCGCGATTTCAACAACAGAACCAGGTATTTGAGGATTGATAAAGACTTTTATTAATAAAGATGTTTAAACCAAACGTAGAGCAAACATAAGAAGTATCGAAGGACAAAGTTCGGGTGTAACCCGAATTTCAGTATTAAACCTGACATGTTGATTATATTTTCGGTAAAAGTTCGCAATAGGAACTGTCGTCCACATATTCGATATCTGAGGCGTGTATAGTTTTGGCCCGACTTGCACAATTTTTAGTCATAAAGTGACTCACCTCAAAGACACTATTCGTGCAAAGTTTTATCAAGATATATCAATCAGATTTAAATTTGTGTTATACGAGAAGAAGGGGTTCGCCCATTTTCACAGCTTAATATACATTTGAAAATAATCCTACGCACCAAATTTGGTTAAAATTGGTCGAGTATGTCTGGATATATGTGATTTTCCCCTAAATATGGGCGGTGCCACGCCTATCGGATCCTTCATACCAATTTCGACCAGTTGTAGGTGATACAAACAACCGTTAGGCGAACAAAACATGTTACAAGAGTAAAAAAAATGTGATAACTTTATATATATTTTCGAAACACAATTCCCAGTTCCACTTTGGAGGTCAAACCTCGTTCTAGTTGAGCGGTTACATGGGTTTACAGGTTTCAAAACATCGATTTTTCTCGAAACTGTATTTTCGAAGTCGCTTGGCAATATTTCTCAAGAACTACTCAACCGATCTTCATGAAATTTTACACAGATCTTTGGGATACAATTCTTAAAGACCCGGACGAAGGATTTTTTTCGTTTTCAATTATTACAAAAACAACATTACAGCAAAATAAAATGTCCCGAAATTTTCACCGAAATTTTAATTTTTTTGTAAAAATGTCTTTCAAAAATCCAATTTTAATTGTTTCCCTTCGTCCAAGTTCTAAATTAAGGTTTTAACTAAAACATCTTTTTTCCGAGGATCATCGGAAATGGCGTCGCAATGGCGGAGTTTCAAATATTTTTTTCCAAAAATATCAGAATTTCTTTTTTAATAGTGTATGTTTGTAACAGTAAAAAATCTAGTGAAACATTTATTTTTTTATATGAAAAAAAAAAATTTTCTCGAAGAAACCCATGTAACTCCTTAACACAACTATTCCAAAGATGTAAAATAGAACCTATTCTGTGGATTGTTGACGGACAAATATTAAATATTAGTTGAAGATTCAGATGTTCATTATGTGGATCTCGCAACAGACCTTAATAATAGTTTGAGCTACATTTTCTCATCAGACTGCAACTCAATATAAACTTTACATAATATAAACTTTAAACTTCCTTTTACAACCATTTACCCTAAAAATTATGATTACCGCATATTCCACGCATAAATAAAGGTTCAACCTAAACTTTTAATATTTTATGTATGCCAACTTGATATCTAAGGCACGTAGGATTAAACGATTCATTACTACTGCGCATTTATATTCGTAAAATAATGGACGACTGTCGTAAACCCAAAAAATACGATTTTCCTCTACGACGCCATTATATTAAATTGAGACTCACACTTTGAAAGTAAATGCAATGAAGAACAGAGAAGGCATAACTGACGAAACTCTTGCGATAATAACTTTGCTTTCAAAAGTTATCCGAATGAGGACAATGACGGCGACAGAAGTAACAACGAGCCCATATAAATACCATGCTTGAATCTGATATCCCTTACCGATAACACCGCACTCAAGCCAGCTGAGCTGAAACCCATATTTGCTTGCTCCCCTATGTGCATATATTCACAATCATACATACATATATACTCGTACATAGTAATTTTGTTTGAAAAGAAAACACACCCTGAACGTTCTTTTGAAGGTGACTAGGGTCGGGTAAAATAATAATAATCATGCATACCTACAATATACACGTAAGAGTATATACTTATCGTATACTGAGGCTTGTTCTTGTAGGGTTTATGGAAAAATTATAATGTAATTACGAAATTGATAAAGGGAACCGTTGGATAGATATGTAAATATGCTTATTACTATAGCTGCACATATGTATTTGAAATAATTTTAAATATAACTATATATTATATGCATATATACAATATATATTTATAAAATTTATAAATACCGTCCGATTTGTCCCACAGTGATAAAAAAATAATTATTTTTTTAATATAAATCGTAATTATCGCCATCAAAATAGGCTGGCAAGATAGGGATTATACAAGTTGTAAGTCAACTCCGTACTGTTTCTATAGTATACCTGTATGAATACTGGGCTAGGGTCGCCAGCTGTAGGAAAAAGTCCTACCATTTTCAAACCTCAGACCAAATTGGTACTCAAGACCTCGCACTCAATTGCGGACCTCAGCGGTGCGAGTTTAACTTTTTCATAACATTTTCTGTTGGACAGATTTTCAGAGAGTCCTTCGCCCAGTCTTTAATGTTAGAAGAAGAAGAAAATTTATAAAATATCGTCATCGATCTTTAGGAGACTCTTAATTGAACGTTTCTTGGACTTTGAGGTTAACTTTGTTTCTTCAATGTCTGTTTGTTTCATTTCACGGTTTCTTTTGTTCACTCTAATAATACATAGAACCTTAGTTTTTCATAGACGAGCACAGGTTTCTCAACAATTTTCCTTCCATGAAGTAACATCAAAAGCAGTATCTGTTCGCTAGACTACGTTTCTCCGTAAAAACGCTCGCAAACTTTGCTTTCAAACTGCACTAAGCCCCAAATAAGCAACGTTAAATGAAAAATAAACAGCAGATTAGACAGATGACATCAAAACAACATGGCGGCCTAGGTCGTCAACATCTACACATTACCATAAAGTAGGGTGAACATATTTTGTCGGACATGCGGAACTTTACAAAACAAGCGCACATAAACTGCATATAAATAAAGCTAAAGAGACCTAAATTAAAGAGATACAACAACTTGAACCCAATTTTGACCCGCTATCCAAGCACATACAACATACCCAGATACATAAAATAGTACATACATATATATGGCATTTGGAAATGAGAGTATACTACCTCACAAAGTTTTAATGACGCACAAGCATGTATCTATCCAGCTCATGAACCAATCGTATTACTACTATAGTATGTATCTACAAGCAGATACCCAGTTTATCTTCACAATAAATCGTGCAGTGCAGTTTTGAACATTGTCCAAATGGCATAGAACCAAGCTGAATACTTGTTTTTCCTTTCCATTCCCATAGCTGTCTAGCTGCCAAACTGCCAAGCGTCGAAAATTTTTGCTCATCGTCATTGCCGTTTCGACGAGGCCAACACCACTCACCAAAGAACCCAGTCAGACCGGCATAACAACTCGGACGAGCGCCATGCAACCGACAGTTGTGAGCTGAGAACTTGAGGCGAAAACACATAAATGAGAGGCAGATGGATCGAATAGCGTGCGACCCAACAACTCGACTGGCTGACTGGCTGACTGTCTGACTGAGTAATCGGCAGAACGAACGTCTGAACCACCAGTCGAACCGGCTGGGGCGCAACGAGGTGAACGGTCTGGTGAATGGAGCGCACGAGCAACGAACAGACAACAACAATACGATGGCAAAGCTAACGTTATGCTGAAAGGAAAGGCGGGCGATATTTGCCCCCTCGTGACACGATATCGAAAGCCAACTAACGACGACGTCAACGACAACGACAACGCCAACGGCGGCAGCGACAGCGTTAGCGCTTGATATCACTGTATGTACATATGTGTGGGGATGTTAATGAAGCTGCTTGTTTGGGTGTGTGTATGGCGGTGGGTTGGTGGGGTCAGACGCTGAGCTTCTGCTGTTGCAGCATTGTTGCTGACTCTGGCGGCTGCTGTTGCTGCGGCTGCAGTTGATGCTGATGATGATTATTGTTCTGATTATTGCAATGACTGAGAATATGTGTGTATGTACATATGCATATGTTGAGTGTTGCTGCTGTTGTTGGCGTTGCCGTAAAAGTTCTCTACGTGGTTTCCAAAAATGTAGCGAATCATATAACCTGGCCAACATTTTATGTAGTATATTATTAATGAAGCTTTATAACTTTCTTACTAATTTGTTATAAAATTATTCGATTTACGAGCGAACTACGAGTGTGTATAGCTTTCGAATAGGAATTCGGGTTGGTTCACCGAATATATGTATACAGTGCTATGGCTTTGTATAGAGATAGGTATTTATTGGCTTTGCAACTGTATTTGTAGTTTCGATGTGCATAGCAATATTTGTATTTGTATGCTCATCGAATCATCAGTTTTGGGGTCCGTTGAAGTTTGGGTCGCACGCACCCGAACGAATAACAGCTTATCGTCGTGTTGTGTCTAGGCGAATGGGCATGTTTGTTAGGTGTGTATGGCGTGTACTATAGACAGTTAGAATCCATAGTTTTTCGCCATTATTTATTATATAGAAGTTAGATAGTTTATGGCGGTTCTGCAATAATAAATATAAAAACATGTATATATGTGTGTGTGTAAATTGTTGCATTTTTGTTTCAACATACATATATTGAGATACATACAAACATGTATGGGTGTCAAATTATGCGCGCGCGCAGAAGGCCGAAATCACTCCACCTGTACTGCCCACTTGCCGGTGTTTGTGTGCGTGTGTGTGTTTGAATGTTCGTATGTGTGAGCATGGTATTCGGCAAACTGATTCTAAAGCATCTGCTTACAAAAAAAATTAATGCGCAAGCCATTTAAAATATAATAATCATATAGTTTTACATTATCATCTTTTTACTTTATATACCATCTGAGCAAATTTGAGCCGGACTGACATACATTTCCACGTATTTTAATACAAATCTTTATTGTCATCTTCAAAATAGGCTCCTGGTACAAGTAAGCCAACGCTTAATTCAATTCTAGATTCACTTATTATAAGCCTCGGCTGAGATGGCCTTCAGTGCCTTCAGCGAATTTAAGTTTTTTTTTGGTTTCGGCTCATTTTTGGAGCTCCACTGTCTAGATTTTTCGACAGTTCCGTCGTCATATTTGTAAACCAACGTCTCAACACTAAAAATGCGGCGTTTGATAAATGTGGTGTCCTTAGCTACGTTGTCAAGTATCTATTTTGCGAGTTCTACTCGATGTTGTTTTCGGAAAAAATCCAGCTCGGGTTTAGCATTTGGCACACTTCATACCCAAATCATTAAACAAAATGTGTTGTGTGGATCCATTAGTGATGTTGAGATCCTCTACCATCTCTATGATGCCAAAACGACGATCTTGAGACAATGTATATTTCACTTTTTCGAGGTTATCTTTATTAACATAGGCTGTTAGACGACTCGCTTGAGGTAAATTTTCGATCACTTCACGTCCTTTACTGAATAATTTGTACCACTCAAATATAGGGGTTTTCAATAGGGCACTAGGCGGGGATAGATAGGGACAAACGACGCCACATTTTTCATCGCTCTTTTGACATTTCTCTTAACTAAGGTTTGCCATATCATCATGGAAAGATATACGATCCAACAACGAGTCGAAATGATTAAATTTTACTTCTGTATTTCCGTGATTTCATTGAAAAAATAGCAAACTCAGTGTTCTATTTTTTGTCCGTAATAAAAAACTCCAAAAACAAACTTTCAGCACCGTAAAAAGAAAGCTCGCACTAATTGACATATGGTGGTCCAACTTCACACGAACATAAAAAAGGTTGTAGCAAAAAATCAAAAAAAAATGTATCGATTCGGTTTGTCAGATGGTACATATGTACATTAGGGCGGGTCGATTTACAGGGACCCAATGAAAAATCGGAAAAATTGCGTATGCGGTAAGTGTTCTAGGGATCATTTTGTACAAATTTGCCTAAGAGACTATGGGTCTAGTTTCAAGCCAACGATTTTAAGATGTAGTTGTTTAGGGATTATACAAATTTGTACGTTAGTTTTTGAGATATCAGAAAGAAGTTTAAGTTTAAGTTACAAAGGTGACTTTTGATATTCTGTTCATCATTTGTCGGAATCTTCAAAATGGGACAACTACATATATCACGCATCTCCCTCCCATAGAATGGATTATTCAGATTTTTTTAAGCTTAGTTTTAAAAATCGCTGGCTTGAAACCGGTTTAGATCCATGATCCATAGAACATTTTTAGCATAAGCAATTATATAGTAAAAAAATCTAGCAGCCCTATCTCTTTTTTCAGTTAGAAATTAAAGTTGAGCCTTAACATAACCCAAATGATGACATACTGAAAAAATAAATTATCGGTCAGTTGTGGCCCTCGTAGATCAAGGATGAATAATAAGCTAAGCTTAGTGCATAACCCAGCACAGAAAAAAAATTTCAATCGCTGAATAGACCATATTGTTTCTTTTTTGCCACCATGGATATTCAAGGTAGCTTGTGGGTTATGCTTGGGTACAAGGGTAATAAGGCCGAATTCTAGGGAAAAGCTTGTTGTAAGATGAATGGCAACTGCATTGCCTAAACTAGAAATAACGTTCACTTCAGTAGCACCAAAGCTATAATACCCCTCACAAATACCAAAGATGGCATACACGAGCTTGATTTTGATCGGTCAGAGATGTGGTAACTACATACATTCTTAAGTACTCCGATCTTAACGATATATACAGAGATTAAAGAGGTGCCTTATCAAATAAAAAAGTTTTTCATACCAGATCTCATTTCTTTAACGTTCATACAAAGTTATACCATATAGCGGTCCGATCTCCGAATATTGTTAATACATGTCAAGTTTCATAAGGATTTCTGGTCAAATACAAAACATGAATTACATTTTGATCGTCAGTGTGTATGACAGCTATATGTTATAGTGGTTCCATATTAGCGGTTTCGACAAATGAGCGGCTTCTTGGAGGGAACTATATACAGGTAGACAGCCAAACATGGCTAAATCGACTCAGCTCATATCTCCTTCCTTCATTTACATATGTATTTTATAGGACCTCGGGCGTCTCCCTTTGGGTGTTACAAACTTCGGGGAAAACCGTTCATGACATGAGAAGGATTTCGTTTCCTATGGTCTCTTGGACGATTGAAGTTTCACGCCATGAAGCTCCCCTGTTTCTGTCCGACCTTATCTAGAATTCGCCTTAGTTATCTAGGAGTGTGGCAGTGCAAGGGACTAGATGAAGAAAGACATCAAGCCTCTATTAAACTTCGAAAACATTCTATATGACGAAAATGCCATTACAGCTAGCCAGTATAACCTAAGCTATCTTCCGATACATTAATTTTTGACTAGATAGAGAAATGTTTCTTCACTAGTTATTGTACAAACTCTTTCAACGCCAGCGATTTTGGCGTGACTGTACAGCCAGACCCTTATATTTATCTTACTATCTTTCTACATAAAAATAATTCATTTCGGAAAATCATTGCGTCGAGTCTTTATACCTTCTTGGCAATCGTTTTATGTTCATATGTACAAGAAGATATATAAATTAGTAGCTAACCCGGCGACCTCAATACACACCCAGGGCATTGAGAACATTCAGCAAATATCTATATATGCATACATACTAAAACATATGTATAAACGTACACGCTTGTAACCTCATCTCTAAACGCTATACGACTACGATAAGTGCTCGTACAAAAGCAATGTCTCAGCTCTCAAAAATATAATCCATTAACTTTTATATATTTTGATGGACGTTTAGATTTCCAGCAGTCTTTGGGAAATCCGAGATGGATGACTGCATGGAAAAAACTCATTAAAGGGAGAATGAAAAACTTGCTGAGACAAGCATGACAAACAACACAGCTAGGCGAGTGAGAATGAGAACGAGCACGACAGCGACGAAAGAATTTGAAGTATAAAATGGGTTCGCCAAGCCCGTATTCGACGCGCTAGCTATGAAGGGGACGAACCGAAAATCAAGTAAAACTGAACCCTAACAAATACACGCTCGCCCAGCAAAGAAGAATGTGTGATTATGCGCGTACATAGGTATAGAGAAGAAGCAAGTTTCAGACTGTTTTTCTTCGAAGTATACACATTTTACTTTCAATAATGGGAACGTATAATTTTATACAAAATCCCTCAAAAGGTTCAAGAATACTATACACAAAGCAAGAGCGATGATAATACTGATGCTGCTGCAGTCGACGTCGCTGCTGACGTCGCGTATTGTGTGTGCGCATGTAGTTGTGTGTTTCTTTTGAACAAGTAATGCTGTTATCCGAGTTGAAATCGCTTGTTCATGTGTATACACACATACATATGTTGTTGTTGCTGTGCGCCGGAAAGGACGCTAAGGATGTTAGACATTGAATGATTGAACGATTTCGTTGTGTTCAGGTTAGGTTAGCTGATACGCCCAAGAATTGCTTATGTGCTTAGATACTATATACCATGTTTACTTATGTATGTACATTTGGGTATGCTCATGCCTTGGTTTCTTTCAGACGAAAATGATTGAACGTAGTTTGGGTTGTTTCTGGGTATTATTGGTTTAGACAGTATGAAGCAGCTTTATTTCCTTCAATACAAGGTCACTTGAGCCGTTATTTACACAGTCGCTGACCCTACCAATGCATAGATCTATAAATGTATATATACATATACAGGAAATACAGGGTGCTATACATGTGATATACAACTTTTGGTGTAAAAAAATACATATCTGAAATTTTTGAAATTATAATAAAATATCTTAACTAAATTAATTACAAATGATATTGCTTGGCAAGAAGTTGGGCATTAGAGCTTGTAAACCAATGGCTGGGTTCTTGATAGCCATAGTTCCTAAAAGAAGCCACCAAAACCTGCAGAATCTCGATCTTCCATATATAAAATGTAAAACAAGCCGAGATGATAGAGATCCGCTTTTTCTGCGATCTTTCAAATTTCGAAAAATTACTCCAGCGCCAACTTTACCCTAATTTTTCATTATCAGCTCTAAAACGAACAATCTTTCTTCCTACATGCTGCGATTATTGTTGCCACAAATAAAATTTAAAAAAAAATCATAGCTTGAACTTCTATAACTCAAAGATCTCCATAACGCGAACTCTTGAATTGGCAATAGAAGGCAAATTTCATACAAATTTCCTCTCATAACTCGAAGTCTCTCTAAATCGAAATTTTTTTGGGGATTATTTATTAGGGAACTTCAACTGTATATAAAAATGTATTTTCAAAATGTATTTTTATGCTACAAAAAGATCTTTATCTTGATTTTGATCGGCCAGTTTATTTGGCAGTTACATATATGCTATAGTGGACCGATCTGAACAGTTTTTTCGGAAAGTACCATAACAATAGATTGTTTCTCGAATTTCGTGAAGATATCATCAAATAAATAATTTGTCCATACAAGTACTACATTTTTATAGATCATTACAACTTATACTGTAGTAGTCCGATATCGGCGATTCCGACAAATCAGCAGGTTCTTAGAGAAAAAAGGAAAATGCGGATCGATATCTCAAAAACTGAGTTACTAGTTCGCCTATGATACAATTGGACGGATAGATGGGCATGACTATATACAGGGTTTGTACGGAAAGTAATAGGACTGAGTCGATTTAAAAAAAAATTATTGAACCAATCGTTACAATTCTTTAAAAGCTTTCAAAATAGGCTCCTTCTGCGTCGACGAAGCGCTACCAACTCGATTTCCAGGCATCGAACGCGTCAAGGAAGGCATTCTCCGGAAAAGCCTTGAGAGCCGAGGTGCATGCTGATTGGATCACCTTTGTCGTCTCAAAATGCTTGCCTTTCATCGGCCTTTTTAGGCAAGGAAACAAAACAAGTCCGGAAGGGCCTCATCTGGGCTGTAGGGCGGCTGCGGAAGCGTTGGGATGCCGGCCTTGGTTAGGTAGCTGTTCAAAAGAAAGGCCAGGGCGTTGTCGTGGTGCAACTTTTAGTCGGCTGCGATGTCTTGTCGGACCCAAAAGGTTCGATGACTTTGATCAATAAAGACAATGAGCATCGTTTTCACTTTGGATTTGCTCATCTTCCGGTCTTCATCATAGACCTCTTCCCGGCCCTACAAAAAGGCTCCAATCTGAGTAAGCCTACTTGATCATATCAAACGTCTCTATCGCAGATTTACCGAGTTTCACACAGAATTTAATCGCGTACCTCTGCTGTAACGAACGGCTTGCACCACTCACAGAAACACGTCGCGCGAAAAGAAGTACAGTCGCGGTGGAAGAAAATCAGTCCTATTACTCTCCGGACAAACCCTGTTTGTATAAGTATACTTATATTTATTTTATAGGGTCCCCCAACGTTTCCTTTAACGTTGCAGACTTCATAACGAACTTAAAAAGGTATACAAATAAAACAAGTTATTAATGGTCAAGAGTTATCTCAAGCAACGCAACAAAATATAAGACTTTATTACTTTTTTTCAAAATTTGCATATGTTTATCATGTATATTTTAATTCATAGCCACCCTGTATGCGATTGCGCTTAATATTGCTATATCATATGCCATAAGAAAACAGTTAAGTACAATGAAACGGTAAAATAATGCCCCAACCAAGGTGACCCTATCTTTAGATAGCCAACACAAATTAGAAGATAAATTGTGAGCCGAAGTAAGTGTATACCTAAAGTCGATGCAACTAAAAAAAGGTGGAGCAGCACCAAAGGTGCGCCGTCTAAGCGCACAAGCTGTAGCTTCTTGAGACAGAGCGCCTCTGTTCTGGCCAAACAACACAACTAAGCAAGTCTTCGAATGGCTTAGCGACCAGCGACAGTAAACGACTTAACGACACAGCGCTCATAGCCCAGCCACGGCCTACTTAGTACACCATACAATAAAGGCGGAAGACAGAATAATTCGATACCGAAAATGTGCCGCCGAGTGCCCAAATATTAATACTTGATTCGTAGTATCTCCAATAGTTTGAGCATTTCTTGTTTTACACAAACAACTGCCCGGCCAAATGATATCTCTTAACTTCCGTACTTTTGTACGAGTATATACTTATGTAGAAGTATAATGCTGTAGGTATACGCCAGCAGCAGCACTATAACTACAAACGAATCCATAAAAAGTTATATGCGCCATCCAATCGGCCAACGTCCGCTCGTCCGCTTGTCCATGCGTCCACTCAACCACTCATCCATTGGCACGACGGCATGTGTCAGAGCGAGTTGGCAAATATCCAGATACACAGATACAGAAAATTATATTGTGCACGAGTACTTCTTGCCCGAGTAAAATTCCATTTCATGGTTTCGTTTCGTCGTTAAACGATGAGTTTGCCAGTTTTTCAAGTAGTTCGAGTTTGGGTTGGTTCGTTACACATTGGGACGCAATGCTCGATTTTCATACAATAATGGCAGCTGGGCAATGATGCTGACGACGATAATCCCCAGCTGTATAGCAGATATAAAGCCAAGGCAGCGATGCAGGGAAGCAGACATATCTACAATACTTGTATGTATATTTGTTAGTATGTCTGTTGGTCTGCTGGTATAAGTAGACTCTGCTCTGCGCGTACATATATTTGACACTATGGTATGTACGTTGTAGGAGCATTCAAGAATGGGATCATTGCTCATGGGGTATTTGAACCACTGCTGCTATAAGTCCCCGAAGGGTTGCATTGAATATTTCTTTTTTTTAGAGTGTAGATACTGCATTTTTGCTCATCAGCTCATTGGGTTGAATGAATTTGGCACACCCCTCGTCCGTATAATACGACCGTGTTCGATATAAAAAGTTTACGGATCGAGCATGCTCACAGCAACAACACATATAATAGAATTATGCACTTAATAGGGGAATGTGCTAACACATGTTCAAATATATTTTATAAATATGTATATAGTTTGTTTGTGTGTATAGAGCAATGACAACGGGCCTTATGAAAGCGCTTTGTGTGCACAATCAGAAAATGTACTGGGGTGGGTCCACACCTCAAATAAATTGTAGAGAATACTATCTAACAAAAAAATCAATTTCAGATGTTTTCCAACAGATGACTAACAATGGTTTGGCATATGTTGGGAAGTTTTTTGTTGTTTCTGACAGAAAATAGATTTGAGATTTTAATAGAGAAAATGAGATTTGCTATTTATGTAGAGGGTGAGATTATAAGCAACAAAGAACTACGTTTTATAAATTAGTAATTAATCTTCGGTTTTCAAAGTATCAAATAATGGACTTTTTTTATTTTTTACCTTTCGCTGTGCTTCAACGAGAGAAAATTCTCCGATCACCATTTGCCTACACAGATTGAATTCTATTATAATTTTCTCATCATGTCATATAAGAAATTTCGGGATTAGTGATGTAATACTGTTCTTTACATTCAAAAAATTAACAAAATTCCTAATGTGCAGCAATCACGACTTTTCAATCCCGAAATTTGGGGATTTCTAAGAAATAATGTTGCTTAAATTACGAAATTGTAATATCAATTTTACGATACTCGCAGGAGTATAGCAAATGTCGTTTTACAATCCCGAAATTTCGGGATTAGTGATAAAACAGTGTTCCTCCAAGCATAAAAAACTGAAAATGCAGTCCAATAGTAGTTAAATGGCTATTACAAGAATGTAAAATTTGGAAATTTCGGCGCCAAAATATTAGAATCAATATAAAAAATGCTAAAGCACAATTCTGAATTTTCGGAACCAATAATAACAAACTAAAAAGTATACTTGCAAATGAATTATAAAATCCCAAAATTTGGAATTAGTATATTATAAACGACTTTTTTTATAAAAAAAAAAACAAATTGGAATCCCGAAATCGTAATCAATAATACATAAATAAATGGCAATCCAATATAATTAATTTCACAATCCCGAAATTTCCTCAAAACATATGTACATATATGTATGTATGTATGTATCATAAAAATACAATCCCGATTTTGCAATCCCGAAATTTCGGGATTAGTAAAAATATTAAGTTCCTTACATTCCGTAATTGTAATTCCAAATTGCAGGTATGTAGCATATGTCATTTTATTTCGGGATCAGTAGTAAATAAAAGACGGTTACAATAATCTGTAAGTTTGAAATTCCAATACCGTAACTTTGGGATATGAGAACTAACACAACAATTGTTAAATTACAATTAATAACAAACTGAAAATTACAAAAATCTTAAAAATGCCATTTAATACCGATATTTCGAATTTGTTTTTAATATTGCAATCCCAACTTTGAATTTAATTTAATGTTGTAAATTACAATTTTTCGGTACTCGAAATTCGAGATCAATAATAAAGAAATACTAGTCTGGTGCACTTAACTCTTTTTAATAAAATTGTTTTCCAGTCCCGAAATTTCCTCAAAAAAAAATATCGCAATTACAATTCCGAGTGTTCGGGGACAATAGAAAATAAATGACAATATGGTAAATTTATTTATATATTTATTTACTTTTTTGATAAAAAACAATTTTCAATCGCAAAATTTCTTCCAAAAAAATGCCGAAATTCCAATCCCGAGTTTTCGCGACCAATTGTAAAAAACTCACAATTACAGGAATCTACGAAATTTCGGGATTGGCATAATATATAAATATTGCATATCTGCAACGTCCTATTAAACAGTTAGTTATCAAGAACTATCTCAAAATTCTACGTCGATCGCAACGATAGGTATATAGGTTTTGACTTAGAGCTCACTATACGTTAGCAAGTCCTAAATAAATACTGTGATCCACAGGCTTGAGATCACGTGAGCCTTGATCTTCGTTTGTTATTCTTTAAGCAATAGAATCCATTCGATCTAGCACGTAATCGCCAATTCAATAGTGGTGGTCAAAGGTTAATGAAAGCTACTCTTTAGGCTGGCTAGCAATTTCATGAGCACTCATAAGTTCATAGTCTAACATCTGACTATTGGTTGGGATTAACACTGAGTATTTACAGTTGAAGAAAGCAAGAAAACCTGAATTTCTCAGGTCTAAGCTTTTAGTTATGTACTTATATGTATGTCATACATCTAAAATTGAAGGTTTTCAGAGTTATATTAACCGATAAATTTCTACTAAACGACTAGAGAATTTTATAAATAGTAAATACTCACCTATTTTCTGGGACGTTATGGAACAGTTATGGTCAAGTTATGAAATGAGATATCAGCATTTTAAATCATCAATGGTCCCCTTTTCGAATATAGTATAACTTTAGCTCGGCTCCTGCTATAGCCGCGTACGCGGTGTCTACGCCAGTAAAGAACTGCAGCTCGTTTGAAGTCTCTGCAACGAAAAAAATATTGGAAATAAAAAAAATTAAATCAGAAATATTAAATAAGGTAGCTCAAAAGTAACTTGCCGGAAAAAATTTTAACACAAAACTATTTAAATGCATAAATTTACATAACCACAACCAACTTTCCTCCCTTAATATCCTGATTTGAACTCTATGCCCACTGTGATGTCTATAAATAATTTAATTTATAGATTCTCCCCTTTGCTGAAATGAATAATGCAGAAACAATACCGTTAAAAAAACGGTTTCAACACACATATACATTTTGAAATAACAGTAAACTTATACAGATGCATTTTTATATTAACCAATACCAGTTCACCACACACGCACACACATACACATAGAACAACACCACACAAAACCCCTCGTTGCTCCTTAACACGAGCTGTTTTCGCCTCGCTCGCATATTGTGCTTTTTATAGACCCGTGCCCTAAAACTTACCCGACAACTTCGTACAGCTTTTATTATGCCATAGTATCATAAATAAAAGGATCCCTAAATGTGAATGTTGGGCGTATAATAAAATGGTTTTATAAATATTTGTACATAGTATACATATGTATAAAGCACAGAGGCGCTAACAAAATGTATATATGGTAAGTGGGTGTGGGTCTGTCATGATATGAGGGCGTATTTGTACGCCAAGCAAAATGTTCGACTAAAAGTCGCTCTCACTGCGCTGCACGGCCCCTAGCAGCAACGGACGCCAGTCGTGTGGGTCGTCAGTAGTCGGCTCTCGACTGTCGCTTGTCGGCGTGGAGACCCAAAACGGCTGAGGCAACCTCGACAAATGTGCGCTGTGCGCAGTTCAACGGCTTCACAACAGATACACGAAATCGAATACATACAGAATATATATACAGTAGTATATATGCAAACATCTACATGAATACACCTCTCAGGTTGCTATAATTTCTCGAAATGACTTCAGGCATCAGAATTAGCAGGTATGCGCGTGTAAAAATAAATTTCTGAAAGTTGAAGTGCCGTGCATATGAGTTTTCTGCTGGTAGCCTTGTGGACCAACGAACCCGTTTAAGTACTCTCAAGCATATATATGTACATATATGTGCTATATACTAATACCAGCATCTGTAAGTGGGTTGCTTATAGCTGCCTCTGCATGTAAACATGTGCATTAGCTAGCACTTACCGCTCGAGTTGTTATACTACTTTCAAAGCCCGAAACCAAAAGCCTTGGAAACTGCGCTATTCACAAAGTCGTCACAAAGTTTTTAGAAGTGAACACAGAAACGAGCTCGAGTATAATAACCATAGATAGGTAGCTCATAATAAACTACCATAGAAGGTAGCGAGCCGTACAAGCAAAGAAGAAATGAAAAAACCAGCAAGCCAAGCGACGCGCCAGGTGAGATGATCGAATAAACGACTGTCAGCGAGCTCGACGTTCAACGTTGAAGCAGCAAGCAGCAAGCAGCCAAAAAAAAAAAAACAACCAACGAACTTACCAACCAACCTTTCTATCTCTATCACAATATACCATAAAAGCGACGCTACGGAACGAACTATGTACATAAGTATAACTCACCGATGGATGGCCTCACGGCTGGGTCTCAATAGCTTTTGTTTACTTTCCACCACTGACTGACTGACTGAAGACGACAACGACGATACGATACGATGACGGCAATGTAGACTACGACGAGTCATGCTAGCGACATCACTAACAGCTTGATTGTATTCACCGACTTTTTCTACAACATCATCATCAATACCGACAACAACCATACAAAGACGTACACCATACTCAGCTGTTGTTGTTGTTGTTGCTGTTATGAACGCCTCCATTTCTTCTGATGCAGCCCGTATAGACGTCGTAGGTAGTCAGTCTTTCAGTTGGGTTCTGCTGCTTCTTCTGCTTAAGTCGCTGCGCATCGCAGCGTCATCGACAACATCGTACAAAACTACCGAGTATACTACCGACGACACAACGAACTCGTCGTATGCATCTACAGCTTACCTCTTACCTTGGCACCGCACATAAGCCTGTGTGCTGCCTGAGTGTTTTTTTGCCTTACCTAGTCTACCTCTAAGCGTTTCGTCCCAGCAACCACAGTGAACGCGACCAACAAACCATCCCAACCAAGCAACCATCTATGCAGCAGTCAGTCAGTCATTCATACAAACTTCCCTCCACGGTATGAGTGTATAATACCATATATACACAGGGTATTTGTGTGTGCGTGTGTGTGTTTGTGTGCATATTGTATAGAGTTGTTTTTGTGCTTATACATCGAACAACGCTTGGCACTGACGACTCACGACTAACGACTACGGATGCCGGGCCACACTATGCTTGGAGGATTTTCGTCTATATACGCGTATGGGAAAAACGAGTATTATTTTGGGGCGCACGAGACCTCGACCACCAAGTCGGTTGTACGTACGTTTCATTTAGTGCTGAGCAGTCGCTTTGAACGTTTGTAATTTTGTCAGCGCGCTCTTCTCCTCGCTGATGGTGTAGTATCATTATACTTTTTTCACTACTATTCTATACGATACTTGTGTGATTATTATTGTTGTAGTATCTAATATTTGTGCTGTACTTGGTACTAGGCGTTCAAAGAACATAGAACACAGAAGAACGTTGGCGCTCTCTCGCCTTAGCTGCTGTTTAACTTGAATAATAGTGAGTGGAGTGTTTTGTTTTTATTCCTCGCAAAGACGCTTTGATTTCGAACGCTTAAAAAATACTACGGAACAGCTTGTTTGTTGTGTGACGCGCGCTTTACTGGATATAAAAGTTGATTCAGAAAGTAATCATTGATTAGCATTGACAAATATATATTTACGTGCGTTCATAATAGTAGCGCTGCGAAAGTGGTTCTTAAAATAGTAAAAAAAAATAAAGAAAAAATAATCGTCATATCGCAAACGGAGGCCAGCGCGTGAAGACCGCTCGAATATATAGACATTATAAGTATACTTGGTGTGTTGGGATCTATCGACGTCGGCTATAGGAGATTGTGTCCACTGACACCTGAAATTTACTCAATACACATACAAAAGCCGGCGTGTTGTGTACGTGTGTAACGGTCACGCAAAAAAACGCAAGAGCGCGCTGAGTGGATACGACAACGAGGCTATCGAAACGAGTCAGACAAGAGACGGGGTCTTGAGAATTGTGCTGATGTGTGTGTGTGTGCACGTACAAGGTAATTATCAATCATATGTGAATATTTTTACATACATACATACATACATACATATACATATATGTAGATATGCATACACACATGCATATTAATTAGTTTGTATGCGTTAAGACGCGGTTTTGTTTTGTTGTTGTCATTACGTATTTCACTGCGTTTTATTACTTGTTATTATTATCGTTATTACAGCTACCGCTTTTTTAAGTGTTTGTTGTTGTTTATATTTGTGTTTCGCACAGCTGATATTGTAAGCGACATAAACTTTGTTGCGCTTGTGTGTGTGTGTGAGTGCTTCGTTTGACAACTGTTTGTGATTTGGTGCGTGATATTTCAGATTTCGCAAGCAGTAAGCATGAAAGCCGGCTGACTACTTGACTTTCTTATGAGAGCAGCATTGTTGAAAATAAGAACAAGCATTTCTTCTTTTTTTTTAATATTTCTGATATGCTCTTTTTGAAGTGTTATACAGATATAAGTACTTACTATTAAACAGATAAATGTCATTTGTTTAGGAATCGGATTTGTCATTTGCAAAGTGACTAATGGAGAATTGTTTTTGTATAAAACAGTAAAAAAAACTCTTTAGCGCCAAATAAGTAGCATGACAAATGGACAAAGTATATGTTTGTATGTCAGTTATTTTGAGTGCTTACTAACTGTATTTAAAGACGTTCAAAATCCGTTATTAATGATTTAGAACACTAAATATAATAAAAACAATCAAGACTTATAGCAATACTAACGAGTTCGAACAGTTATTAGTCATCCAAAATCATCAATAAAGTATTACGTATAGAAAAATCCTATTTTATTCTAGTCTAAAAGACACAAGCGATGAGCAATAACTAACCTAAATTAAATGAGAAAAAATATGTTATCTTCGGTTGCTTTAATAACTTTCACAAGTAAAAACGTTTTCCAAAGAGAACTTGATTTTGTGCGCTCATTTTGCAAGGCAGCTACATATATGATATAGTCCACCGATTAGAGCAATATAATCAGAGGTTATAGCATTGCCTTGGACAATAATCCATGCAAAATTACGCGAGGATGTCTTGTCAAATAAAAAAGTTTTCCATACAAGAACTTGATCTTCATCGAACAGTTTGTAGGACAGTTATATCATATAGTGGTCCGATTTGAACAATTTCTTCAGAGATAATACCGTTGCTTTAGAAAACAATCCATGCCAAATTTCATGAAGATATCTCATCAAATAAAAAAGTTTCCTATACGAAGACATAGTATTGATCGGTGAGTTTGTATGACAGCTATAAGCTATAGTGGTCCGATATCAGCGGTTCCGACAAATAAGCAGCTTTTTAAGGAGAAAGAGAGGTGTGCCAAGTTTCAGATCAATATCTCAAAAGTTCATGAACTGGAACGCGTATATATAAACAGGTGGTGGACTTGGCTAAATCTGCTCGACTCGTTAAGCGGATCATATATTTATAAAAGTTTTTTTATTACATACATAATCTCCCACATTTTTCTGGCTTGTTACAAACTTCGTAGCAAATTTTGCATAGCCTGTTCAGGGTGTAAAAAATGTGTAGTACACACGTCCGAGGGGTTAAGAACAATCCAACACATATTAGTGGTGACGAAAACCACCCTTACAATAATAGGTTTTGAAGATATATCATTAATCTCTTAAGAGCAATATAATGAATGCATCAAAGCTAAAGCGAAGCTGGAAAAAAGCCTGCTCTCATTTGGTTTTAACATCTAATCCCAACAACAATCAACAGCATACTGACATACACACAAACACATTTTTGTATCTTGAGATTGTGTGTGCGCATGCATACATATCGAAAAGGTCAAATTAGCACATAATACATTAATCATTTACATTGATTGCTTTGCACTTATACATAATATTCATATAACGTTCTCATGCATATAATGTTCTCAAATATAACTGCTTAATATTTCATGATATTGCGTTACACTTCTAAGATTTTGTATTGAAAAACTCGAAAATCAATTCGGAATCAATAAATAAATAAATGTTTAGTGTTTCTAAAGTTAAGCTTAACTCTACTTAGTACAGACTTTGCATATACCGATCAAATTTATATATAACAATTTATTTATATCTGATCAAATTTAACCCGGACTGCGAAAAAATATGACGTTGTCAAGCATCTCTATCTCTCTACTGCCAACACGTCGACTTTCAAGCACTGTATTTTTAACTTGTTCGATGTTATCGTCATTAACAGAAGTGGATGGCCATCACATCATGAAAAAAAACAAGTTATCGATGACTTCACGACCTTCACTGAATGCTTTGTACCACTCAAATGATAAAGTGGACTCTTCAAAAGACTTTTGTAACATTTTTAACAATTAAGTAGCCATGATTCTACTGGATACCCAAAATTTTAAGCAAACTCGTTTTCAGTTTTTTCCATGGTAAAAATCGCCAGACAAATTTATGGCTCTTGTCGAAACAATTTATAATTGTCCAAAAATGGCAAGAGAAATTCATTACATTTTTATGACCACTTTTCATTCGGTCACTATTTATTATTCGATTCGCCACTTTCCAAGGGATTTCGAAGACAGATTTAAACTCAATGGAATTACATGAAACTTCTAATCGAAAAAAAATTTTTTCATTAAACGAAAATAAATTTTTTTTTTATAATACATACTATGTACATACATATGTACATATTTAAAGTTAAAAAAAAAAAAAAACCTAACAAATTTCTTACTGGGGTCTTTAACACAAGAGTGCAAAGATATTCTTGTAGGTGTACTGCGGAATGCTTAGTCCAGTCATCATTCATAGACACTTTTTCATTTTATTTCGCATTTATGAACATTTTGGTTTAATCGGTGCCATCTGCTTTCAAATAAAATAATCTACAATAACTACCAATAGTCTAGTCTCACTATATACACATTTGTAGTATGTTGTATATGTATATATTGTAGATATGTATGTACATATGTACATATGTATGTATATTGTTGCGCTATCTTTTTCGGGGAGTTTCTTGGGTGTTGTTTATATATACATACATATATTTATATCTGTACATAATTTTTGATATTAAACACATGCATAGTATATACAGAGAGAGAGATATCAGGGAACCCTATTATGTGCTATAACGCAGGAGAATGACTTTTAATGAAATACTATATGTATATATACATAAACTGTTTTCTATTATTTTTGTGAAGTTTACCGGAAAATATTTTCTGATTTTTTTTATTACTAAAACTTTTGAATTATTAAATTCTATTTTGAAACAGTTACAATTTTTTCGATGTCTAATATTTTAGAATATTTTCGTAATTTATTAATTATTTTTTCTTTAATATTTAAATTTCCAAATATTTTTTCAAATTTTTTTATTTTTTTTATAAATTTTTTTAATTTTATTTATTTTATTTCTATTTCTTATTTTACTTTATTTTATTTTTTATTTTAATTTATTTTTTTTTTTTTAGTTTTAAACTTTTAATCTAAATTTTCTATGCCGTTTTTACATAAGAATATTTTATTATTAATTATAATTTTAATGTGTCGTTAAATGCAAACCAAAATATAATCTCAGAAAATATAGTATACATAGTGAAACTAGCTCAATTTAAACTAAAGCTTCAGCTTATTTATGAACACAAAAAATTCCGAATTAAAGCAAAAATCTTAGAAAAACATGTGCTATTGAGAAAATTCTCGATAATCTCACCTGTAAATCTATATTTGGGAACAGGCAATATAAATCTGTACGTGTGTGTGGCACAAGTACACATTTCAGGTAGGGCAACTAAACTCTATAACTCTAAAATTGGCAGCTGCGACTTAAGCGTGGGCTATTATAGAAAAAACGGTTACAGAGACATAAACCTATATGCAAACACATACATATGTATGTATGTACATATATTGGCACATACATATAAATATAAATCCCCAGCTTGTCTTCAGCAACCCAGTTGGGATTACGTGATTTGATAGCTAAAGACCAACAATGAAATGAACTTTCTTACAGATAAGACATCTGTTCACAACCCAGTAAATATATACAAATACATACATATACAGCCAAACATATTTATAGACTAACCGCTAGCATACCTAAATATGATGAAAGATTAAACCACTCGAACATCCGCTAGAAGCAAAGCATGGGAACCGAGCGACTTCGAATTCAAAAGAAAAATTGTATATTTAATGTTCAAAGCGAACTACTTGTATACCCATTAATCGGGAGGCAAAAGTGGAAACTGGGGGAAAAATATGTCTGTATACATACTATGCATGAGACAGTCAGAGCGTCAGAGGCGCGCTACAACAGTGCCAATAGAAATGTTAGACTACAACTGGCTCTATGTTTGTATGTAAATCGATATATACAAGGCAAACAGCTCTCGTACTCAGACATACACGCCATTCATACATATGTACAACCACTTGAATCGAAGTACAAATTCCACAGCCTCAAGTCGTAACTCAACCTTAGAAGAACTCGAAACGCGATGAATAAATCGCTAAACGAAGTCAGCTTATAGAAATATAGCGACGCTGTTTTGGGCGCTGAGAGAGTCTTCGTGTGCTGCGTTATCGAATTGTCTGTCATTAGGCACGATTCCGTTTCCAGCACCATAAAAATATACAAACACATACATATATAAATGTGTATGTATGATGTACATCTGCAGATTGTGCATATATAGACTTCTGTACATAATATGTTATAGCTACCATCAACCTGATTTTCAGTTATTTCAGGTAATCTTCATTGCCACAGTTAATCGTTGAGACACAAAAATAAGAAGAAATAAGCAACTCACTCAGCTTGACTCACTCGGTCTTCGGCAGCTGTCTGAGTCAACACAATGGCATACGAAAAAGATGTTAGTTGGAATGATGTTACACACAAAAGTACCCAATCGAAATGAAACATCTTTGCGCTGTCTGTCAGTAAAAATACCTATAAGTAGTACAATAACTTCCGTTTACCTGTGACGAATTTCAGATTTCTCAAAAACCTTTATAAGCCGAAGCAACAATACTAATTAGGGATACCAGCCGAGTCAGTGGAATTTCAAAAGGAATATAAGTATGTTCATGTTTGTACTTTCATATTTATCAACAACTGAATATATCGATTTGTTTCGGATACACTCAGTGAGTAGTTATATACTTGTTTGATAAAAGTGCCTGAAAAGGGAAGCGTCGGTTACAACGACTCTCTTTTTGGGGTCTTAACGATAACTGTTGCGTGTATATGTGTATGTATAGTACTACTTACTATGTATTCACAGTGAGTTCATGGCTACAGTCGTGCATACATACCTACTTTTATATTGATATAATTTATCACTTTGGGTCGAATATCAAGTATCTGTAATTTATTTTGTGGGCTTCTACAACCACCACAGTGTACGAGTGTAAATGTGATTCTTTGTTGCTCTGCTCGCAGCGGTAGTTTGAAAACTTTTGCTGTATGGAACTCCCCTAGGGTGTTTCCACAATTCAAAAACTGACTCTCAGGAAAAGTATACCTTCAGATAAACTTATAAATGCCTTTGTTCATACATATGTACATACATACGTATCTATATGCATTAAGCAATTTTGTACGGACAATACATATAAAAACTTGAAGTTGGTAGCAGTCTTTGTAATTTCCTGTCAGTTGTTTCCCCAGATGCTATTTTTTATAGGAAGAGTTCAGATTTCGCGCGTAATAGCGATTACTCAGTTTTTATGGCACTGTTGCTATCACACAATAAAGAAAAAAATAATTGATTAAAAAGTACACTATTAAATGTTAAAATTTCGCGGAAAGAAATATGTAAATATGTGAGAATAATACAAAAAAAATGATTGTATAAAATGAGATAGTAAAAGTTGTTTTATGAAAAATTATAGAAAAAAAATTAAGTAAAATAATAAATAAAAAAAAAAAAATATAAATTCAAAAAAAAAAATATTTAAAAATAAGTTAAATAAAAAACTAAAAAAAAAAACAAAAATACAATAAAAAAATTAACAAAATTCAATAAGAGAATTAATACCATATATAAATGAAGGATTTATCATTTGGTAAAAAAAAATATGTTGCTTTGCCAATATTAAGACATGAGTGTATCTATATAGAATCCTTAAGATTTTATTTTAACTTACGTATGTATATTACATACATTTGTACACTATTATTAATATTCCCACATTCTTAAAAACGTATGTTCATTTCTTTCTGGTCACTCTACAATACTTTTTCTACTCTTCTCATTTCAGCTGTTCTATAACGGACTTCAAAAATTAAAGCAAAAACGCATAAATTCGAAAGAGGAAAATCAGCAAAGCAGTAGGAATTATTATTCTTAAAACAGAAATAAACAATTAATATAACAACAAAATGCCTACAATAAGACGTTGCTGCATCGTGGGTTGCCTTTCTAATTCCCGACAGAGCCCACAATTGCAGTTCTTCCAATTCCCCCGCCCGGAAAACCCATTCTATGGTCTCTGGAAGCAGGCATGCCATGCTTCGCTCAATCGCATTTTACCCTTCAAAAAGCCTGTTGTATGTGCACTACACTTTCATCCAAATCTTATAGGCGGCCGAAGATTAACATCATCAGCTGTGCCATCGCTACGCCTAGATGTACCCAATGATTTGAAAGCTGTCGAACAACAAGCAATGGTTGAGGAAATAGAGAGAAGCCGCAAATGTGCATACATCAATGCAGTTGTTTATGAATGGTTGGTGCGTGCGAACTTGAATCCACAACTTCGTGGTTCCATAACACACGGCATGATTAAGGAAAAAGCCGCTACAGCAGGACAACTCGTGGGTTCAACCTCATTTGTCGCTGACAATCGTTGGCTGAATAGATTCCGTGAGACACATTTAAGCGGCTTTGCACAAAAATTAGCTAGCAATCAGTTGAAACCACTCGGCGTATCTTTGTGGATTCCCGATATTGTACAAGATCTGCAGCATCTCTTTCCGCCAACTAGTGCTGAACGTGTAGCGAAATTAGAAAGCCTACCTGAACAGTATATGGACTATATGCAACAGTATGGTGAATATGAAGAGGATGATGATCAGGATTCACAGGGTGCATCCCTAAAGGATCAACAACAGAGCCATGCTGGATATGACGCATATGGTCAACCAATACCAAATTACAATGGCGGTTATGACAGCTATGAGGGATACTACGATCAACGTCAAAACCAACATAGTAATTATAGTTCCCCACAACCCCAACGTCCTGCCTCGAATTCGCCACCTCTGCAACAGCTACAAAAATTAGCCTCTCCAGCATATCGTGCCAGCCCAATACTACAACCGCCTGCGAAACGACCTCGTTCCAATGACGGTGAGGTCAGCGAAATAACAGCAACAAATGGTAATAACGTAACCGATTTGACTAGCGATTGCGAAGTAAACGATTGTGATGTTAAGCCAATTAAACTCAATGGTACAGCAACACCAACATCAAATGGTACTAATGGCCACACACCAGCTGCTTCGCCGAAACCCACAATGAATGGTACTACAAATGGTAATAGTGGTAGTACAAATGGTAATTCAAATGGTACTACCAAACATGCGGATGTCGAGCTCTCGTCCTACACACAGGCGCTCGAACACCTTAAACCTTTGGAGGAGTTTGCACTTTCAAGGGAGAATTTCCGCGCAATCGGGCTAATATCACAATTAGAGGTGATATTACGAAAAGGTGAAAATAAACATTTGGCGGCGGTGCTGAAATAAGCATTATTCAACTGAATAAGACATGTTTAAAGAGCAGAAGCGATAAGAGGAATTATAAACTAATTCCTAAAATGTTGATGTGATTTAGTTTTTGTAAAAAAAATTTAAATATGTTTAGTATTATTATAGAATATATGCTTAATTAATGGTTAATTGAATAATTATTTGCTTTTACAAGAAAATTAATATCTAAAATATAGAAATAAATGTATATAAAATGTAAGGATACTTTATTCAATCCTTAACTAAAAATACTGCATAGCAAGCAATGCCGACGTTAAGGTGTTTTATTTATTACACAAATAAAAAATATATTCCATTCATAAGATCCAAAATGTTTTGTTTTTCTTGTTCACTAATTTTATATATTTCGTTAAGAGATTCAAATATTGCATTAAAAAATAGTTTAATTAACATTTGAATTATTTTTTTTTATTTTGAAATCCCTTACAACAAATTTTAAGTTTTTTCCAAAGTACTGGATAAAATAAAAATTATCCAAAATTCGAGATAAATCCAAATACCGGATTGAAAAAAATTACACCCAGAATATAAGAAAGAATTAATAAAAGAAATTGTTTTAGAATTTACATTTTGTCGTGTTTGCGTACTTCGTGTTATACAACTTTGAACTAAACCTTGCATAGAGCCATAACATCTTTACTTCTCTAAAGCACTTGTCTGCAAACTTACACATTAAAATGATTCATATTTTATCAACTTTTAATTTATTTTTAAAATCTAATTTTTACCCCAACGGAATTAAAAAATAGGAAGCCCTGAATATCGTCTATTAGCCATGACTGTCTGGTCTACGCCACCAGAATAGGCCAATAACCACAAACATATTAAGAAACTTGGGCAAATAAACGCCTGTGCCAACTGTGCAACTAAAGTAGTAAAAAAATAATATTTTAACATTGAATAATTTGTGCAGGTTCATTGTACATACACGTGTACATAAGTAAATTATTGAATTAAATATTAAAATTTGAACTGAAATGAAAAGTGCTACGTACTGTGCATGCTTATCAGGCAGATAACGCAAAACTTTTGGAAGCGTGTATGGAAATCAATTAAGTAATTTGAGATTTCCACAATTATTCGTCAACATCTCTTCTTTGGTTGTGCCAACATTGTATAGCACCTTTCACAAAACTTTCCAGCCTCCACATCTTCTTGAGCTTGAGAAACTGCTTTGAGCAATTCTGTTTTAATCGTTTGACGGTCTTCGAGTTTCAATTTGCGCGTCTCCTCAAACATTCTTTCAAAGAAATCCTTTAGTTCTAAATTGCTATGAACATCAACGTTTTTCATTGGATTTGAATGACAAGCGCATTTACTCGTGCCTTCGCTGAAGTTTGTTAGGATTTTTGCATGGGGAGTTTTGTTTATTTTTAAAGAAGCCACTTTTCTTCCGCTCGATGCTTTCTGTAGTAAGCTTGACGTTCCGGGTATTTCCAAAAAATATGGTGTTTTAGGGATTAATCGGTTGGTTGTTGTGCCATTTGTAGTAAAAATTTTTGATATTGTATTTTGTTTTCGAATTTTTGAATTTTCAGAATGTGGAAGTTGTAGATGTTGTGTAACTGCAATTTCAGACGCATGATTTTTTGTATGTTTGCCAGACTCAGTATTAAGTTGATTTACATTCAGTACTACCGGATTTCTTGCATTTATTTCGTATAGCATGACATTACCAGCTACTTCTGGATTCTTATCCTCACCGATCTCTTCAGACTTAATGTATAGAAAATCTTGATCTTTATCATATGTCAATTGGCCAACCTTCCTGCGGTTAGAGGTACACACATCCTTAGAGTTTAGCTGCGTTAAGTAGATGTCATCATTGTATTCTAATGGTTCACTTTTTACTACAGCCATTGATTGAAAGTTGCTGTTTTCAATTGTAGAACTGTTCTTCGGGGACAACACATCCATAGAATTTACATGCGTTATGGGAATGTCATATTCGGATTGACTATTTACTACAACATTTGGTTGAGCGTTACATGTTTTAGTTCTAGCGCTATTTTCTGCAATAAAAGTAAATAATTAAAACTTAACAATTTGCAATATTTTACTATTGGTTCTTGTTCTTGGTGTTATGGTAAAATGAATAACCATATTTTTAACATTTAACTTTACCTATTATATTTTGTATATACCTTGTTTTGAATCCAAACAATTAAACCTTGGCTTATTTTCATGTTTTCTTCTCTGGCGTCTTCGCTTCTCACTCCTAGCATTCAAAAATTTAGGCATATCGAATCAAATTGTATGCCCTGTTGATAGTAATTAAGATGTGTTAACTCAAAATTTAAAAATATAATAGTTACAACTTACTGCGAACACAACAAAACAATTTTTTTTTTCTTAGTTATTATTTACATATCACAGTACTTATGTTATAGATTTTGTATCAACTAAAAAACAGATGCACATATTGTGATGCCATATCATTGTTATTGTATTAAAGAAACTTGGACTTAAACGGTAATTCAGTGAATCTGTGATTGTTTTACGTTCAACTAAGATATGATGTACTTAAAAATAAAACAAGTATTAGCAAATACAGTGTTAAATATTTCTAAACTTCCTCAAAAACAACATATTCGAGTTCCACATCCGAAAAAACTCTTTCTGGCGTTGCCATTTTGTAATTTTAGTTTTCATTCTAATTATCACAGAGGTGCCAGAGAAAAATTTGTTCTTTCACGGCCTTAAAGTTTTTGCATCAAATATGGATAAATGTTAATAGAATTCAAAAAAAATTGTGAAAATAATAAAAAATATTTTCCTTTAAAAATTTAATTTGTCCTAAATATATCTATAATTGGGAATTTTCAGTCACTTCAAGTTATTGGTAAATATGTATAAAATGCGATTTTAAATTTATTGGGAATATTGTTGAGAAATTTCAAATTCGAGAGTGATATCAACTAATGCATAGGTCTTATTTGTTTCCTTGAAATGTTTTAATTCAGATTATAAAAAATTTATTTGAGCTAGGTAACTTCACCAATAGAGATTTAAATCGTCTTCTTTAATTATCGATAAATACAGTACAAGTTTGTATCGAGAAAATAAGAGTTGCCAGTTTAGTGACATAAAATTATGTAATCATTAAAAAATAAAAGAAAAGTTAAAGTCGGTTGGACCGAAGTTATATGTAATACCCTTTCAAACACAAAAGTTTTCCATACGAGAGTTGGATTTTAATAGGTCAGTTTGTGCGATCCGAACTATACAATTTCTTCAAATATTTTTCGTCAAATAATAAAGTTTTCCATAAATGGAAACCAGCTATATGCAATAGTAGTCCAATCTGAATTTTCTGAGATGCTACCGGTGCCTTGGGCGGTAGTCCAACCCAAATTTCGTGACAATATCAAGTCAAATTATTATATTTTTCCATACAAAGATCTAACTCTGATTGTTCAGCTTGAATGGCAGTTATTTGCTATATATATTTTCCAATAGTTCCTATGTGGAACATAGAGCCTCGAGTTTTATGCTATAGTGGTTCGATATCAACAGTTTTTTGGAGAGAAAAGAACGTGTTCAAAGTTTCAGATCGATATTTAAAAAAATGAGGAAATACTTCGTGTACATATATACAAATGTGCATACAGACAGCCATGACTATATCGACTCAGCTCGGCACGCTGATCATATTACTGTGATCTCCGACGCTTTCTTCTGTTTGTTTCAAACTTCGTGGCAAACTTCATATACCCTCTTCAAGGTATACAAAGTAGATAGTGTGAGCATGCTAGTCGTTGTATTAAGGGTTGAGGATTGACCAATTTAAAATATGTATATATAATATATATTATTTCTAACATTACCTAAAGCCTTTCTGCATCCTCTTAAATTAATCCTATGATTTTATTTTCATTTGTATTAAGAGATAATAAAGTTATCAATCCTTGAAGGCTTGTTTTTGATTTTATATTGATCAGGCGTACATACGCTTAAACGATTCTCGATTCTATACTATATGCTACATTGAATTTAAATATCAATTCAAGACTCTCTCTACTTATCACATCTACTGATATGTCACTGATAATAACAAAATTTAATCAGTGATTCTGTGAGCAATATGACAATCTTGCCTTCAAAACATGACCTTTCTTATCAGGCGCTCAAACCAAAGTATGTGCTCTCATTTGAGTATTAGAGAGATTAACAATTATTTTCGATCAATTCAAAGACGGGTTATGAAGAGAACATAGGCGTTAACTTCCAAACTGAAGATGATGTCTGAGATACATTTTATCTGAACATCTGCTATTTATATTACTTTACACATATTTACTTAAAAGTTAAAAACAAAGTTATTTCTTTATTTAAAATATTTAAAGGTTGCATGTTTATCTTATCAAATTGTAAGCATTATTGAGAGTAAGAGCAAATCATATACATACATATATCTTCTCTTCATTTGACTCTTAATAAATGACATTGTCAGCGCAACGGCGCATGGTTAGGGTTGGCGCGAAAGGGGTGGTGTATACTATATACACAAATACACGCATATAAGCGCTGGGATCGATCTCATCGTGGAGAGTAGCCACGACGGTATCCGACAAACTGCGACGTCGACTGTTTATTATATATGTATGTATGTATTTTGAGCATTATTCAATCGTGTGTGTATTTATTATATATTATAGTAGAAGTCAGCGATAAGATTTGCTTGACATGCGCAATTGCAACTTTGGGTGCTTTATTTAGTACGCAACTATGTACATATGTACATATGTATGTATGTATGTACGTCATCTCGTTACGTTGCTTTTCTGGGCGTAAATTCGCAGCGCACGAATGAATAAGTAAGCGAAATTGTGTAAGAATTAGTTTATTTTTTATTTATTACAGAACTAATTTGAGATTTAATTGTTTAGGTCAATTGTTTAGGCACTACTACCATAGATTTATCTATGCTACTACTCCTATGGAACTGCTCTTTACAAAAATAGGTCTAATTCACACGAGCTTTGTCAAGTGTACTCGACCCAAGCAATTGTATTACTGTGTATATGTATATATGTATGTATATGTATGTACATATATGTATATGCACATTTACATACATATGTATTGTATGTACATATGTTTGTATGACTTTTGAAATAGTATGTATGTACATATCTGGCTATGATCATCAATTTGATCGTGAAGTAATTTTGGTGGAATTTCATACATATTTTCAATTGATATTAAAACAATGGATTTATAAGAATGAATGTCAGTATAAATTTATGGAATTTAGTGTTAGAAATTTACATAAAGGGTTGCATCTACTTGTGAATTAAAAAAACATGTTTTTCTATATGCGTTAAAATCTTTTATTTGTAAACAATTTTTGTCCTGATGTAATCGGCACACTTTAAACCCGCTTTTCTCCCGTTTCAAAGACAGCAAGGAAAAATTCTTCTCTTCATAAAAAAGAAGTTTTTTGGGAAGCCGCCATTTAGCGTAATATCATTATCTGTATTTATTTAGTGTAATAATAAATTATTATTTTTGGATTTAAGTTTATTTTAAGTAAGAAATTCTTTTCCACCGCCAAACACTTTTTTATGGCAAAAACTTTTCGAAATCAATCACCGATTATTTACGTATATACAATTCCTCATAATCGGACACTTACCGGCGCAGTGTTTTTGTCTGGCTAATAGAGCCCATACACGAGCACACAAGTGCGTTCGATCGGTGTGAATTCGTTTGCCCATACACGACACACAAATCCATCAAACTTCTGAAAAAAACAAGAAAACCCATTCCCGAAGATCCTTTATAGGTGCATTTCTTATATAGTAGCACAAAAGGACTCAATTTTTATCATGATCTTGATCGTTTTGTATGGTAGCTATATGTTATAGTGGCCCGATTTGATCAGTATGTGCGGAGATTGTAGCGTTGTTTTGAATAAGAACCTCGTCAAATTAAAAAAAAAAAACTGTTTCATAAATTTGGTGGGTTATAGAGGTACAAAAGAAGGTATTTTTACGATTTCTTTTTTAATATAAGCAAATACATATATGTTTGAAAAATACAATATGGCATAACAAAGGTACAATTTGAACAATGCCTCCTGAAATTTTGATATCTTCTTATATGACCATATCTTATTATTGGTCCACTTAAAATTAAAAAACTAAACATTATCCATTAATATACATATATACCTTAAAGAATCATTTTTGAACTAAGAAAATAAAAAAAATATTAAAATTTTCCTTTTTTTCTCTGACTTTAAACAAAAAAACCTAATTTTTTGGCCCAATTTTCGCCATTTATTGGTAAAAAAAATTAGTTGTATTGAAAGAAAAAAATCCTTCGTTCAATAACTAGATAATGTTATTTTAAAGACGTGTTCACAATTCGAACTAAATCGGCTAATAACTTTTCGAGAAATCGTGTCCATCGACTTCAAAAACACACCTTCAAGCACAAGTTCTCAAGGCTGTATCTCCGAAACTATTACTCGGATCAATTTAGGAAAATATTTTAGAAGTGTTGTAGAATTTAATAAGACAAACAAAAAAAATCTATTTTTTGAAATTTTCAAACCCACCTAACCCCTTAAACGAATACTTAGTTGACGGTCTAAGTTCAAAACTTTGCGCATTGTTGATGTTTGTCGAAGTCGCAGGTCTCCCAGCACGATCTTCATCAGCGACCTCTTCTCGACCCTCCAAAAAGGCCTGGTCCCACCAAAACACACCACTTTTTTCTAAAGTAAGAACTGGGTAAGCCTGCTTGATTATATCAAACGTTTCTGTCGCAGATTTACCGAGTTTTACACAGAATTTTATCGCGTACCTTTGCTCTGCGTTCGTTCTCTTCAATATACCAAAAGGGCGAATTAAAAATCAGCGATCGCGAATTGACTTTTGAACTGTGTCAGCAAGATTTTTATTGGATTCATTCAGAATACAGACATCAGCAATAATATTTATTATACGTATGTACATATATGTTGATGTATTATTTATATGTATGTATGTATGTATGTACATATGTAAATACATACACGTATGTATGTGGATTGAAGGGCGAATGGATTATAATAATCTTATTCAATAAACCAGCGATCGACAATATATAGTATAGTACGTTATATTTACATATGTATGTATGTATGTATGTATGTACATACATATTTTTATAGTATAAGGTGTATTTCAGGTTAATTTTCTATAAATTAAAACTATTTATTTATTTTCGAATGAAACTTAAAGAGTGTAACTTGCAAAGTGCAATAATAATGCACAATATTTGTTGTGAATTTTTTTAAAAGATTGAATTAAATTTTATAAGGCTTCGATTGAAGTAAAATTAATTAAATAAATAAATTTGGACTTTATTTTGATAAGTTCGAAGGTATTAATGGATGAATCCGGCGATTGAACATAAAATTGATAATACAAAAAACAACTGCAGCAGCACATGTTAAACAAATAATACAAAGCTCTAAATGTACATACATACATACATACATATGTATATAATAAATGCGCGTACTTGCATTAAATAAATAAAAGTTGAACGCCGGCGCTCCTTCTAACTAAAAGAAGACCGAAAGCAGCGCCAATTTCATAATTTTCACAATAATCACAGAAGCACATGAGCGGCCAGTAGCTGAGCTGTTGAGAACGATGACGGCTATGGAGAGCGCGACGGTGAGAAATGTGCTGCAGATGCGCACGAAAGCAAAATTTCCAAAACCCAAACGAAAGCGAAATTGAACACACAGAGCAAAAGAAACAGCGAACAGCAAGCACCCAAAGTCATGCTGAATAAACTTCAATAACACACTGGTACATAAGCATATACACACATATGCATGTGTGTGTGTGGAATAAATCGCCAGCAGCGATAAACGCTGTAGTGGCACGCAAAGAGCAAGCGCAAAGAGACGACCAACGCGGCTATTGCACGGCAAACGCTCTCGCGCTCTCCGCATGGCCCGGCGCAGTCACATGCGTGTGTGTGTTGGTTAGAACATAGAACGATAGACGACGACTCAGCGGCGCTGACTCGACTCGACTCGTTGACATACATATGTGTTGGTTGGCTGGCTGGCTGGCCTGACTGGCTGTTTGGTTTGCTGGTTGCTTCCGCTTCAAGACAAACGCAACGTTCTAGTTGGGACACCGCGCTCTGGCAATCTGGTTGAAAAAGTTCTACACCGTACGTTTTACTACGAGTTGTGTGCGTTCGCGAAGAGCCACAGAACAACGAACGCCCGCCCGCCCATCACCAGGCAGCACAGCACAGCCGTCATCTGTGAAAACAAAGCAAAACACAGCAGTTTGTAGGAACGTCTACGAAGCAAATAATACACACGTTTTAGAATACCTACGTGTGTATGTTTGTGTGTTTGTGGGCATACGCAGCGGAGAAGGGAGGAAAGCACACTTGGAATCGCATTTTAAGTGCTTTGTGTTCTGTCAAATCGCTTTGGATTTGGTAGATGGAAGTGCATATATCCATAAATTCGCAGCATATTAAGCAAGTGCATTGACGTGTGTTTAGATGTATGTATATATTTGTGTGTGTGTGTGTGTGATTGCGTGCTAAGGAAGAAAGAAAAATAAACTGAATTTGTATATTACAGAAGTGCGGCGACCAATTGTGCATGCAATTGCACGACAAAGCGACGCAACGACAACAGCCACACAAACAACAATAATAACCACAACAACAGCAACAATATCACTAGCAGTAGCGGTCGCAGCCACCAAAACGATAACGTTGCAAAAGTACACACGGTGTTATAATACAATCAGCCACGACGACGTCTACAACGGTGTCAGCC
Source organism: Bactrocera tryoni (assembly GCF_016617805.1). Lineage (NCBI taxonomy): Eukaryota > Metazoa > Arthropoda > Insecta > Diptera > Tephritidae > Bactrocera > Bactrocera tryoni. The sequence continues at coordinate 15,297,946 of NC_052503.1, read as the reverse complement.
GCTCCGGCGTTCGCATCGGATACGCCGAAGCAACAACAAAATTCGCGACGTCGTCGTCGAATAGTCGAACCGCCGTTATTTAGTGCCATCAACACGACGACGACCACGACTAGTCGTGTCGGCCGACGCGTGCGCCTGCCCGTGCACCTCGCCACATCGGTGACGTCGAGCGCGGCTATAAGGGCGGCCACGGTGTCATCCTCGCTGGGTCCGAAAAAATTGCGAAGTTTGCGAAATTTGTTGTCGCGCGGCAAGCGAAAACCCCTCCGTGTGCGTAGCACCAGCGGCGGCAGCAGTGCTCAACAACAACAACAGCAGCAGCGACCACAACAACAACAACCGAGTGTTGCTGAGCAGCAGCACCAGCAGGTTCATAATAATATCAATAGGCATAATACCCAGAATAGCATTGACAGCAATTGTAAAAGCAATAACAACAACAACAACACAAACACAGTTCAACACAACGAAAATGCGATGAAAGTGAAGGAGCGCGAAAAGGTAGCCGAAAAGCATGCGATTGCAGCCGAGGAGTTAGATGACAGTGACGACGACGCTAATGAAGATGGCGCCGATGGCTATAAGTCTGAGAATGTAAGTGGATAAAGCGTTTAATTTGCAATGTACATACATATGTATGGAAGTCCGCCTAGACACATTGACAACGGCGAAGTTCGAAATTTTATTCGGTACATAAGTATACATATACTATATCTCTCTTGCTGTTCGAGATAGACATTCAAAAGTTTTAGTACTAACTAGACGAATCTCAGTATATTAGTTACACGAGGAGGCGGAGAAAGTTATAGACTATCTTTCCCATTAATATAGGGTCAATATACTTGGATTTTTATGTGACCAAGGTCTGTCTACTTTGCTGCATTCTTTAAAATTATTTTGGGAATGTGTGTTCTGATGCTACAATCGCGATCACCTACAAGGGACTTCAAGGGTCTTTTCGACGTCTTTCCGCTAGTGAAATTTAAAATAGGTTCGAAAGGCAATTGGAAATTCCAAGTGCAACCAGGTCCTTTTCCTCATAGTCTTTCCAACGGAGTGGCAGTCTTCATCTTCTTCTGTAAAATTTTCAACTTGCTACTTACCGACCAAAACGAGGTAAGATCGTCGAAATAAACGCCTTTAGCCGAAAAAAATTCGAGTCAATTCCGGAGTGTTAACCGGCTGTTGTGAACCCCTGCATGACTCTAACCACTATTTCTCTATGGTTCAACCCCTCCGAATCAGTCCGTTTCCTGGGCATCCCGTTAGAATACTTTGATGACAATAAACTTACGCCTTGCCACCCAAACAGGGTCTAAATAACCGTTACAATAATAACAGAAGAGTGAAAGAAGTAAGCAGAAAGCCGAAATTTATTTTTTTTCTGGCGGAAAGTAAAAAAGGGGGTCGGATTCATAGGGATATACATACATACAAGTATATACATTTGTATTCATAAAATTATATTTTTCACCTTTTACTTGTGATTTGTGAAAAAAATAAAATCTGCAACATTAAATGAGGCGTGTCAGGCAAAAATCTTTATATGCATTTAATGACGTAATATATTTAAGAGTACGCTATATACTAGTTGGTACATTAGTAAATATATACAATCATGATCATGCCACCAGCTACCATACATATACATACACAAATTCTACTTTTCTGTACTTCAATCACTTTTCACAAATGACTAATTCCTCACACACACTCACTTACTGTTCTCTCTTCGGTTTTACAGAACCCCCCAACAGCGTTGGCACAGCCATTCCACGAGAAAATGCTCTACGACACACGAATACGTCGGAAAAATGTGTTGGCGCTCAACGAGAAAGTGGCCGCGATACGCGAGTACGAAAAGTCGCCGGTGTACAAGCGCATCGGACGCATGTTTCACTGCAGTCCCGACCAGATCAAGCGCATAGTACAGCAGAAAGACAACATACTCGAGGCTTGGGAGCAGCGTACACGTCGCTGTCACGATGCAAAAACGCTCGAAATGAAAGTGGTGCGCGTGTCGATGCTGGGCAAAGCGGTCTTCGATTGGCTACGCCGCATGATCTACTACCAGGACATACAGATAACGGATGGGCTCATACAGAAGACGGCGCTGCAGTTTAAAAGCGCCATGGGTCTACAGAATTTCTTTCCGCATCAGGATTGGTGTGATAAATTTCGACAGACATACAAAATCCACACAACCGACAGTAAACTGCTGAATATTGGCTATACACAAGGCTATTCTGTGCAAATAAAGGATGTCATGAAGGACGTGCTCAACGAGTGTACACCGGATGCGGGCAGCAAGACGCAACCGATGGATGACGAAGACAATGACGATGAAGTGGAAGAGATTAAGGAGGAGTGTGATAATACGGAAAATACGAAAGCGCACGAAGGTGATGCGGAGCAGGAGGCAAAGCGGAGACGACTGAAGGCAGCCGGTAATCTACAAAGCGCTAAAAGCAATGTTGCAGGCAACATACCACAGCCAACTGGTAGCACACTAAATGCAACTGGCAATCCAATTGTGAAACGCATAAATATCACAAACCCCAACGGGAATATGTCGAATAATCAATTAGCCGCCAATTTACAAAAGAAGAACACGCCGTCACCAGCCATGCACAATCTTGCAGCACCGCAATTGGCACCATTCCGTCAACTGGTCGCATTGCCACTACAAGGCAATGTCGCCGGCATGCCGCAAAAGGTGCTGGTGGCCACACCCATAACGCCGGCTGGTCAGATGCCAGGCGGCAAGCCAATGACCATGACAATCATACCGCTGGCGACTATCGCACAATCGCAGAGCATGCAAGCAGCTGCGGCCACAGCCACAGCCGCGGCAACTGCAACAGCTGCAGCGACTGCCACACCGACTGCACTAACTGCCGCGCTGGCAACAACAACCGCTACTGCCGCCACACCTGCGTCGGATGCCGAGAAATCCAATGTGCCACCACCGATGCTGGATATTAAAAAGGAAATCAAGCAGGAGCCGCAGGAGCCCGTTGAAATCAAACAGGAATATATTTCAGACGCGGAGGATGAGGAGCCAACGGAGCAGGACCACCAACAGCCCACTGAGGTTGCTGTGAAAACAAACACTGCGTTGCAAGCGAATGCCATTAACAATAATAGCGCGCCATTTACACCAGAAGGTGATACATCCTCCAGTGGTAGTACGGATGTTGAGGAGCGTGTTCGCGCGCCTGAAACAGCCGATGATGACAATATAGCTTTAGCCAATTTGCGGCGACTCATACAGACGCAAGGTAAACTTGTTGCAACTTCAACGCCATCCGCAACCGGTGTACGTCCTACCGTCTCGTCGGCCGTGCCGCCTTTAGCACCGAAACCCATTTTATTACCCGCTCCATTAAACCCCAGCACATCCGGCACGACTGAGCGTCAGAGCTTGCCAACATCGACGACTGCCATTACTTGCATACCCGCCGCCAATATATCCGCCATGAGTAGATCCCTATGCTTTACGCCGCCATTGCCGCCTTTGACGAAGGCACCGGATGCCGTTATAAATCGCTTGGCGAATAAACGCAAACACGCCACAAACAATATGCCACTGCTGCCGCCCATTAAGTCCTGCTCGGAGGCGCGTAAATATCTGAAACTTTTGGAAGATTTCGCGCTGGTTAAAGAGAACTTTAGACTGATCGGCTTGATCACGCGTGCCGACGAAGTACTGCGCGAGCTTGATGGGGACGACGACGTGGATGTGGACTGAGTTGTTGTTTACAAACAAACTTCTAGTTTAAAAATAATACGCACATACACATCTGTTGTACATCTGTTGTACATATGTATGTGTATCCATGCGTAGAATGTAAGAGTATAGCTTTTTCTATGAATACCAAAGCCGGTAATTGTTACCATAGTTTGTAAGTAAAGTGGGAAAACTTATGTACATACAAACATACTCCTGTGAGTATGTACATATGTATGCAGCCTATATACAAATCAATTTTTTCACATACTATATAGAGGTTTATATACATAAACACATATTTCTAAGTAGAAGTGCACTAGGGACACGTCTATGTATATAGTTACTAAATTACATACATACATACATACATACTCCTCCTGTATTGGAGTTACCCATTTTTGTTTTGTTTATTTTATATGAAATATTTTATTTTTAAGTGAATATCAATACTGTATTTAATTTTTTTTTCACATACATACATACTTACATATATTTGTACGTTAACAATGAAATATTATTCTTACCCACGTATGTGCATACATTTTTTAGAGAAGCTACCAATTAATTAAAAGTTGAATAAAAAGGAATTTGAAAAGAAAATCGCTTGGAATCTTCAATTAGTGGAAAACGCGAAAACAAATGTAACAATTCTTGATGAATAATTAAATAATGTAAACTGTATGGATCAGAGCAGAGATCAAAGTGTCAGAGGTGTTTACGTCAAATTCGATTAATTTTCTGGGTATTGGGTCAAAAAAATTTTTACTTAGTTCTAGTAAGGTTTTGCATTTTTCGAAGTAAGACTCCGAAATCGAAATATTTGTCTTGGAATTTCGAAATTTTGCTTTTTATGGAGGAAACACTTCTTCAGCCTCCAGAGTGGCAGTAAAACCATAACACCAGGAGATGGCGAAACCGATTCCCCAAGCGATGAAGATGGAGTAGACGTTCAGTTGCCCTCCCAAGAAGAAGTTCAAATTGAAATTTCCCGTCTGAAGATCAATAAAGCGGCAGAGGCCGATGATTGGAATTTCAACTACCGTGGATAAGCCTCCTCAACATCCCGTATAAGGCTATATCGAGCGTATTATGTGTAAAATTAAAGCCTACCGTCAACAAACTTATTGGACGTTATCAGTGTGGCTTTAGACCTGGAAAGTAAACAACCGGTACAATATTCTATAAGAGTGTACATCTGCTGGCGTACAATCGCCTCGTTAGTTCTGATTTCTTGAGGTTTGACAAAGTAGTGAAGCAAATGGGTCTGGTAGTGAAAGAGGTCAAGACGAGACAAACAGTCGTCGCACTCGCGACTAGGCTCCCACGTCACTGTTGACAGTCATAACTTCGAAGTCATAGTTAATTTCGTTTATCTTGGAACCAGCATTAATACAAACAACAACCACTCATTATTTCCGTCCATCTATGTGGTGTAGTGACATGGACGATGGAAACATCTGATGAGTCGGCGTTACGAGTGCTTGAGAGAAAGGTGCTGCGAAAGAGTTATCGTCGGTTATCGGCCACGGCGAATGTCGCATTCGATGGAAGGATGAGTTGTATGAGCTATACAACGACATTGACATAGTTCAGCGGCTACGGTCATGTTGTCCGAATGGACGAAAACACTCCAGCTCTGAAAGTATTCGACGCAGTACCCGCCGGGGGAAGCAGAGGAACAGGAAGACCTCCACTCCGTTGGAAGGACCAGGTGGAGAAGGACCTGGCTTCGCTTGGAATCTTCAATTAGCGCCAAGCAGCGAAAAATAAAAGCAGCTGGCGCGTTGCTATAAACTCGGCTATACACAATTATAGCGGTGTCTACGCCAATATAGAAGAAGAAATATTAAACAGAACTAGCTGTATAAAATAAGGTCTATCATATTGGCGTAGGATATTCCTTAAGTTGCTTTAGAGAATGCTAGTGAGGACACAATCAATGGTCAAGTATTAATCTGAGTTGGTTACGAAGGAGCTTTAAAAAGATTTTGTTTTAACAAAATACCTATATTTCCATAACTTGTACAAAGGTTTGCCACGAATTTTGCAAAGTCCAGAAGTAATCTTCGGAGTACATGTGTATATAATGATGAAATAAAGCGTGACAAACTGTGTCGATTTAGCCATGTCGGTCTGTATATATGCGAACGATTTGCTCAGTTTTTGATATATCGATATTTGTTCAGCTTATTTTCCCCCAAGAAGTTGCTCATTTGTCAGAACCGCCGATGTCGGACCTTTATAGCATACACTACCATACAAACTGGCTGACCAAAATCTAGACAAATAACTTTTTATTCCCTTTCATGCTACAAGAAATGCTCTAAGAAAGGATGTTATATCTTCGGAGCAGCCGAAATATTCGGTTTTGCATGTTTCTCAATAAATATGCAACTCTTTAGAATTTTACTCACGGACACACACTTATTAGTGCCACTATTGCCTGCTGAGGACCGATAAGGAGAAAATATAGCTATAAAATCAATTACCTAAACAAACGTCCATTCCACGTCTATATGCTAAATATGTAATGTATGTATATATGTAAGTGCATACATAGGAATACGTGTGCACATTAGCAACATCTCCTTCTAGCGTTGACCTGGCCGCCAATGCGCATGTCTGCCCACTGAGTTAAAGCGTCTGCCAGCGATGACTAGTTCATATGCATACATACATATATGAATAGTAAATTGCTTCGTAGATATAAATATATGCACAGTACTATATACTAGTTCATTTACATACACAGTAATGCGCACATTCAGTCCCCATGCCTTATAGAACGCGCTCTCAGCGCTGAAATGGGCCTCTCAGCGTGGCGGGCATTGTGACTGCATTGTATTATCGCAAAAAAGTTGGCAATTATATTTAGAACAAGCATGCAAACACGCCAAGCTGCGACCCAACTTTTGTGAGTCAATAAATGCTATATTTGTATTTGTATTTACTTATTACCTTTGTTACTGCGGCGGCAATCTTGTCCAGCACAGTAAAATGTAAAATTTTGTAAATTCATAAACGTGTCAGCGCTGATAAGAATCGCTAGCGATCCGTCGAAATTGTGGGATTGCAGCGCGCTACTAATTACGCTCTGGCGAAGAGCACAAATAAGAGAGTTTGGTGGCGCTTTACAACGAAGAAATACAAATTGCTTTTGGTACATATAGAAAACTTTAAATTTATTCAGCTGCGCTTAACCTTACACAAATTATATAATATTTCGATTAATTGTGGGCTAATTAATTTGTATTTTTATTGTACATTAAGTTATTATGCATCACTTAATCCACGCTATAACTACAGAGAGAGTCTCAAACTAACATATTTACATACGCTTGTACGCTTAAATGTGCTAACATACATATTTATTATAACTTCTTTATCATTTCAAATGTCTTAATTACGAATTATGAATTCGTCTTTGTGCTGTGCTGCGTTTGGCGCCCTTCTCGAAGACGCGCGCCAATTGCATAAGCAAGTTTATTGCCTGAAAATCCTCTTGCTGCGTCGCGAAGTCCTCTAAAGGGCACATATTGCGCAATGCCTCCGCATAAGTGGTCACCGCGTCTGTTTTCAAACGCTTGCTATTTGACTCGTCACTATTTGTTATTGTGTTTGGTGTTGTTGTAGGTGAGTGCTTGCCTTTGACGCCAGCACCACCACCACCACCACCACCCGCTGTCGTGGCGCTCGTGCTCGTGCCACTTGTCACGGTCAATGGCGATAGCAATGGTGGACTGCGGCTACGACTGCGACTGCGTCGCTCCTGCTTAATCTGCACTTCGGCTAGCAAAGCGGGTTCCGCTGTTATTTCTGTGGGCGCCGCAGCCTCGTGACTTACGCTGGTACGTGGTAAATCGTATGTTGCTGTTTCCACAGTGTTAGCGTAATGGTTGTTGGTGCCTGCTGGCTCTGACTCAAAACCATTAAAGCCCTCATCATCGTTGTCGGGTGTGTCTAAATAAGTGCCGGAAAAATCGTCAATTTCATTCACCACAGGCACATCATCGTATTGCTCAGCGTACATCGAATCGGATGCGTTGTCATCGAAACTACCCTCAATACCAACACCAACATCAATGTCGCCACCACTACTGGCCGACTCATACTCCGCATCATCCGTATGGTAGAGTTGCGAACTCTCCTTCTTTGACAGCGGTTTGGGCATTTTACCTATTAGCGACTGTGCTTTCGACACCATGCGCGTACAGTATTCGATCAAATCCTTGTTGTCTAGCGAACGCGGCGGTACACCGCATATAATCAGCGCGTCCAAATTTTGCCACTCCACATTGTAGACCTTCTTGAAATCGGCCAACCATGCCTTATTCGGATGAAACTGTTCGATCTGCAGGATGTCGCGTAGTTTGAGCGCACGCTGTCGCAATGTCTCATCGTTGAGCGTCGCGCTGCGGTGGTAGTGGGCGCGTCGCACAAACTCGTATGTGACATTGCCGAGAAAGTTGATTTTCTTGTTGCGCGCATATTGTGGCGTGTCCTTGTGCGTCACAGTCTGACATTCGCCATAATAGCGCAGTATGTCGTCGCGATTGGCGATTACATTGCGTACTTGCTCCCAACTGCACTTGAAGACGGACGCCACACGCTGGTAGACCGGCTTCTCTTGGTACAGGCGTATGGCCAGCACGCGCTCTTCCAGATTGAGCACCTTGCGCGGCTTGTTCTTCATTGTGGCGCGTTCGCGTTCATAACGTGTGGGCTGCAAGGTGGATATTATTGAATATCAGTTAAATATTTTGTGCTCATATATTGCATGCATACATACATATATACATATGTGTGTGATTAAATTGTATGAATATACATATGCTTTAAATGAAATTTTTCTAGTGGCAAATTTTCAGTTGGTTCCAAAAATTAAAAAAAAAATACGAAAAATAAAATTCTTGTGCTATTTTTATAACTTTTTTCAAAGGTAAAAAATTGAATTGAATTGAATTATGCCATTCTCAGAAAATATTCACTGTTAGTAATTTAATTTGGTGCTTTTTAGGGAAAACACTCATAAATAACTCACTCAATTTGTATGAAAGGTGTGTATTTAAATTTCAGTATTTTCGGGGGTTAGGCCATCGAAGATTTAATAAAAATAATTTTTTTTGCAATAAGGTTTAAAATAAGAAAGTAAGGCTTCTAAAAATATTATTCAAACTATAATAGAATTTTATGCCCTATCTAATCAAATAGGATCCAGGTTTTAGGATTTCAAATTGCAGCTTCAATTGTTTGTATTCGGTCAAAAACATGTTTAAGGGTGGGTACATGGGTTTATGGGTTTCAAAAAATTGGCTTGTTTTTATTGTCTTATTAAATACTATAACACCTCTAGAATATTGTCCTAAAATTTCAAGTTTCGGAGATACAGCCTTGAGAACTTGTGCGCTCGAGGCTAGAAAGGCTAAGTGCGCGGTCTTTCAATGCGTTTTTTTTTCGAAACTGTGTTTTTGAAATCAGTTGGCAAGATTTCTAGAAAACTACTCAAACCGATCCTCATGAAATTTTACACAGGTCTCTGAGATACAATTCTTAAGGACTTAGATGAACGATTTACATATCTTCGATTACAACTATTTGAGAAAAAAATTTCGCGAAATTTTCACTGAAATTTTAATTCTTTTGTAAAAATGTATGCTAAAAATTAAATTTTCAGTTTTTTTCTTTCGCCCAAGTTCTAAGTTAAGGTTTTAACTAAAACACATATTTTTCACTTTAGATGATCCTGCAAGGAGTTGTCCTGCCAAATTGTAAAAATACAAAATTCTAATAAAATATTTCATTTTTTATATGAGAAAAAACTTTTTAAAAAAATGTTGTTTTTACCCGTTGAAACCCATGTAACCTCTTGATGGAACCTCAAAGAGACAAATTTGATTTCTCCGTGATCCCAGAATACTTTGGCAACATTCGCCGTTTTTCAGCGCTCTGGACTGGTCTAACCCCTTAAATGAGTATGTATTCAATTTGACCGGTATTTTAGAACAATGAATAATTTTTAAATATGCAGCAGTAATAATAGTTAGTAAACGTTTTAAGAATTCTTACAGTGTATTGATTATGGAAGACCGGGTTTGTTTGCTTAGAGGGCACCGATTTCTTCATTAACTTTCTGACAGGCATTTGTTCCTCAATTAATTTGTCAACATTATAACTTTTATTTTGTCTTTCCTTTAGAAAATATGTTCTTACAGCTGATGATTCTTCCATCTACAACAAAAAATTAAAAGTATAATGAAAAAAATGTTGATGAAACGAAAGATTTCAATGTAATGAGACTTACATGCGAATGAATATATAAATTGTTTGATAATAATGTATTATATTTTATATAATATTGCTTTAAACAATTCAATAACACATTCTTATTTGACTCGTTTCAATATCAGCTGATTGTCCTACAACTAGCCTAACTCGTCATCCCACGCTGGGAAACATTAATCTTGCATTCGGTACTTATTTTACTCAAGTTTTCACACTTTTTGCCCTTTACGAATGTTATCTAATCGATATCATGCAGATGATCTTAATGATCTTTACTTTATAACCTCTTAAAATGTTCCGAACAAATCTCTTAGTTTTATTAATGAGCTGAGATATTTTGCGAACAGATTTCCCTTCAGCAACCAATAATGAACTCTTTTTCGTTCATCTTCGGTTAGATTTGGGCAACGTGACATCTTGCAAATAAATTTATAAATATGTCTGATCTCTTTTTGTATGTATGTATGTATGTATATAGGAAAATGGAAGTGATGTCTTGCTCTGTTTCTTTCATAGTTCCCGAATATTCAGTGTTTTTAAGTGAGTGCCAAATACAATTTACTCGCTATTAATTCTTCCTTACAATTTTGGCTCCTAAGCATACATACATATGTAAGTCAGAAAGTTTTACTAACTATACTACCATTTACACAATTTTAGACCCTAATATACCGAGCGTAATTTCTCCTTACCCCTTCCAACTTGGTATGAAGCCTGGACCACTTGGTTAAAAGTGAGGTTATACTAATTTTATGAACTGAGAGTTGTCATGCTCTATTTGCACCTATTATTTCAGCGTAAAGCTTATACAAATACCTGTATATACATAAGTATGTATGATTGCATGTAAGTACATATGTAAGTATGTATGTATATAAGTACACACAATAATAATTTACGACCTATAGGTTCAAAACAAACACCTCTTCAAGCAACTTCATGCTCGCTGTATTAAAGCGATTAAATGCAATTACGAATGATTGAGAGTAATCAATACCGGCTCTGTGTACTTACATTTTTCATAACTCCTTCCAAAAATGTGAACCCAAAGTCAGAAGGGCAGGTCCGCAACTGTACTTCTTCCAAACTCCAACACTCTGGCTAGAGCTCGTCTGTCTTTAAAAGAACAAAATCGAAATGAAATCAAATAAAGCCGACACAACAACAACACTAATAACAAAAACGACGTAAAAGTGCTCTCGCTACCTCCACAACTTTTCAAAGTGGCAATTTATTGCGAGTACACAAGCATACGCACATACATATGTGCATATGTGTGCTTACCGTCTCGTCTGGCGAGCGCAAAAGCAAATGCAAAGTCACAAACACGCGCGATAATAAAAATGCAAAGCAAGTATTCGGTAAACACACAACAATAACAACACAAGCTAAAAGCAAAAAACCGGCAAACTGTTGCAAAACCAGACCAAACACGTGAAATTTACAGGGAACCCGACGAGCGACTGAGTGTCATACACCAGAAAACAGACCGAACAAGCTCCACAACGCGAAACTCGTAGCACATAATAGATGTGTGGCGTCGTCACCGAAGAGCGGCACCAACACGTCGATAAAGCGAGGCCAGTGAAGTGTATAACGAAAGAGACAGCTGAGTGAGTCCAAGCCTCGGGTACAGAGCTCGACCGGGCGCACCAGCCAAGCGAACGACCGAACAAGCGTGCAAAAATACAAAATTATGGACGTAATCACAAAACAGAATTTCGCTATATATCGAGTGCGTTACGCAGTTGCTGCGTGAGATGTGGCCTCGTAGTCGTGTCTCTGGGCAACACTAAATACGCGGTCCCAATGCAAGCTTCGTCGGAACAACGCACATATGAGCAGGCATTGATATGCTGCTGCACATGTTTATTTCTACCTACATACATATGTACATATGTGTATATGTATGTGTTTAATTGCATATTCGGTATTTACATACCCTAAATCTCAGCGCGGGGCCTTCCCAGTGCAGATAGCAGCGCTTGTGTCATTTGAGGTCGCGCAAAACTAGCGAATGCTTTGCTATAATTGAAAAGTTCACTGGCTATTCTGGTTGTTTTTTGTGAGTTTCATTATGATAACTTCATCCCGCTAATAATAACCTCCTCCTACCTCTCTTGTAAGGTTTCCGCCTTTGCCACTTTTGTTTGTTGTTTTTGTTATTACTACGACGTCGACTGTTTGAAAACTACGCAATGTGTTAATAAACAAATCTCGGTGGACTTGTATTAGCAGGGTAGGCAACCAGGTAACCTTGGCTCTCAACTCTCTTTTCAACACGCGGCTCTGCTATACTCCCTACCTGTATATATGTACATATGTTTGTATAACACATGCATGTGGCGAAACTGCGCTGCTTCCCCAAGCAGAGCCTTTCAAGAACAGCTCTCACTTCATACATACTTATGTATGTAAATGTTCTTTGCTTTTTTTTGGATTGAGGTGTTAAAAAATACGCTAATAAACAATAAACGAGTTGCTAAAGACCATAAAGAGCATAAAAATGCATTAACGAAATAAAAAAAAAACCTTTTGAATTAAGAAAACTTACTTTAGTGTAAAAGAGTTACTTCAGCTTTTGTATTAATTAACCGTGTCTATTCCCTGTCCTGTCATTCGCGAAATGCTGTTTTGAAGGTCATTCAACGGTAGCGCATCAACGTACTGGCAGAGGGATACAAAATTTGGTTATTAAATATGAAAACTGAAATATAGTTATTTACTCATGCGTACATACATACATATGTACATACATATGTATGCACAAACATAAATATTTTTGTAGATATGAATACGATGAGATGAATGTCATATTTGAAGAGTTCAGCTACTCTCAACTCACCTAGGAGAGAATTAATGAAAAGTAGACTATTTTTTTTTGTTCGTTCCTACAACAGGCGGGTCTAAGTAACTTGAACGGATCCGAATTTTGGTCCAAGGACTGTCAACCTGGCAGCATTCCATGTCATTACTCCAGGAATGCTTTCTGTAACTACACATAACAACAACAACAACAACAACAACAACTGTTTTGTGTATTTGGGCTTAGGTGGGATTTTACGCAAATATTTTTACATCGATAATCAAATTATTTATTTTGCTATTTAAGTTCAAGGTCGCTTGAAAAATTAGAACAGAGCACATACAACCCGATTACTACAGGGGACCTATTACCACAGAAAGATTTAAAAAATCATCAAAATTTAAAAAAGCAAGCCCCGTCAAAGCTCCTCGTTTTCTATGAGTAAATTTAAAAACACACATACATACATATTTACATTTGCATATATATAAAGTATTGCTCGTTTCATGAATTGCAGTTTTTTTACATTTTACAGAAACCTATTTTCGGTACTGCACACACTTCTAAACAAATATGTGTACACTCGTTCAGCGCAGCTAAGCAGCGCTGCTGACGCACATGAAAAAAATAAACAGAGAACAGTGAAATGGAAAGTCAAATCAAGCAATCGAAAGAGCGGGAGAGCGTTTGAAAAAAATATGCTTGACTCAGTTGATGTCGAGCAATCAAGCCGACCGGACAAGCCAATTAGTGTGATTGAAGTTGCGTTTCGCTGCCGTTATCGGTGATTCACGGTGTTTTGACATTGTTGCGTTGCCGTCTATATACATACATACACAATTCCGGTGCAAGCAACAAAATGGCGAATGCCCGCCCGCATGCACATACAATTGATAAGCGCGCTTTCTGGACAGAGTTTTTTGCGCTATACGAGAGTTTACCAGCGCTATGGGACCTGAGTAATCCGTTGTATAAGGATCGACAGAGTAAGACACATGGCTATGAGATGTTGGTAATGAAAATGCGCGAAATTGATCCGCATGCATGTCGGGAAGATGTTTTGCGCAAAATCAACATATTTCGTACCAATTATCGACGTGAATGTACACGCATTAAAGCGAGCAATCAAATGGGCAAACGGTATAACACCTCGCTCTGGTACTTTCACATGCTCGACTTTTTGCAGAGCCAAGAGTTTCGTAAAGAGCGAAAGCGTGTGCCGAATAGTGAGAAGAAAATCTTAGTAAGTTTGTGAGACAACCAAAAAAATATTTAATTTGTTTGTAGACTTTTTAGATTTGTAAAATCATTGCTTTGTTTTTGTCATTTGTCCATAGCAGCGGCGGATGGCGAGATCACATTCGGATATTGAGAAAGTAAGGTCACAGCTTTTGGAATCACCACACACATCACAAGACAGTTCCAGCGAATACAAAATGCAGCTCAACAAATACGAATATGCATCTGACAATGGTAACGAAACAGAGGAGCATTTAGAGGCGGTTCAGTATTTAGATGAGAATTCGTTTCAGCAGCAATTTCAGAATCAATTTCGTACACTTACATTACCCAACCAAAAGCAACAGCATATAATAACAGCGCCAGATGATGATGATGACATCAAAACGATTGGAGATGCAGACACCGAAGACTATCATGAAATCATCAACATTGATGATTCATCGCATACTGCCGACGATATGTTAGATGTAAAAACTGTCGAAGACTGTAGTAAGAATGTAACTGCTGAATCCATAGCATCTACGCCATCAGAACTGTCACAGCAACTGCTAACGACTAGACAAATCAAAAAGACACCCATAACTGGTATAATTAAAGAAGAGGCGAGAGGACGTGCGGTGCAATCATCTCGATCAGGTCTTGCTATTAGTGAATCTACAGAGATATTAGCGAAATCGTGGGCAATACAGTATGAAGAAATGTCCCAGGAGCAAAGAATTTATGCACGCAAAGCGATAGCTGAAATACTTTTTGAAGGTTGCCTTGGAAATTTAGGACGTCAACAAAATGTCAAAACACATGTTAATGCTACGGAGCCTGTAGTTTCAACGCAATACGAAAAGGATGAGATTATGGAGGATAATGAGGGAGTTACAGAACATATGGCGGAAGAAACATTACTGCACATGGATGATGGCAATCCCACTTACGTATATGCAGTCGGTGGTGAACAAATGCAGCTACACGAATACATACATTGACTTGTATATAAGTGAAAGGCCAAAAGTGAATTTTATGTCTGAGTTTAAACAAATTCTACCGCTATTTATTCCGAAAACGCGTCAATCTTCATCAATCAATCAGTGGATTTCCTCTTTTATTTACACATGACTGCGATGACAGATGTTTCTTCTTCTATCGTTTCGTCTGGACGTGTTCAGTTGGCTGAAGTAATAGTTTAGGTGTGTTCCTTGTCTCATTTGTTACTAGTTTTAATTTTTATAACATGAAAATATGTTTGAAAATAAAACTGGATATTTTACCTTTGGTATAAAATTACCAAAACTAATAATATTTGCAGTTCACATATCAAGTATAAATTACTTTTAGCACTTTTAGTTCAAAATCGTCATTAAAACTAGCTGTGTTTAATAGGTCTTAAATTCGACATCAGAGATATGTTTACCGGCTGTGTATTCAACCATTAAATCAGCTGCAAAGTCTATTTGTTTACATCCAGCACAAAAATATTAAATGAAATATTACTACTACTTGTAATATTATCAATAATATAACATAATTAATATTTGCTTTTTATTATAAGTGTGGAAATTTTTTCATTCTCTTAACTTTGTTTAGACCTAAACATGTCCTTAGAAAATAATCCACAAATATTGTCTCTTATACAAGCAGTACGAAAGAATAAAGTCTTGTATGATACTCGGCATGAAAATTACTTGGATGCAGACCCACGTACGAACAGGATTTGGGAAGATGTTGCGCTGGAATGTGGTTATGATAATGGTAATATATTTTACTTAACCACAAATCTCAGTATATGTTTTCAATATATTAATAATTTTAGGCGCCGATGCGGAAAAAGCATGGAAAGATCTTAAAACTTATTTTATGACAAACTATCGCAATAAATTTGTAACAAACGATCTTGAAAAAAGTAATGAAAGCGGGTCTGATGATTCAAATTGTTGGGATTACTATGGTGAAATGCGTTTCATACTACCGTTTATAGCGGTAAACACAGATTTGGGAGAGAACTTTTTGAATATAAGCAAAAGCAAAAAATTAGAAGGTAGTATTCAGCCAATAACCATATCGTCAGTAAGAGCATCTGCTGCGACCCAAACACCTTTGGAGAACATACGTATGGATATACCGGCCATTTGTGAGGCAAACATGACAGAAAATGAAGTATGTTTGCGAAATTATTTCGATGCAATATACCGTGCAACGTGTACTTTACCATTAAAATGGCAAAATAAAGTTAAGCGAGACATGTTACAATCGCTAAATTCGGCAGAAATTTTAGCTGACGCTGATAAAAGGACGTTGCTCAGGGCGAAACAGCAAAATAGTTGAATACACAAACGCTATGTTTTTTTAGTTATGTGCAAAATATGGATACATTCGTTTTTAATCTCTCAACTGTGCTACATGCCAAGAACAATTACAGCTTGTTGTAAGGCTGTAAGTCTGTCGATACACCAACAACAATCACAGCTTGGTTAAACTGAAATTTGATTATTATAATCATCAGTGAAAAGATTTATAATAATATGCAGTTATCTTTGCTACATAAAACAGGAACTTCGTGAAAGATCTTACCTAGTTGCACACAAAATTATTCTTATTACATTTGACATAATCAGCTGTTTGCTGACGTCAGGCTAGCAAAAGTTAATGAAGTTTTGTGTGTGTGTTTTAAGGCATATTTTCACTACGTAAAATAATGTGTAATTTTAACAAAAGTAATAATTTATTTTAAAAGATATAATGTAACAACAAACAAAATATAGTGCATTGTAAAATAATTTATATAAAAATGAAATGTGCAGTTGCCAATTGTCGCAGCGACAATCACTCAAAAGCCTCCAATTGTAGCTTCTACATTTTCCCTTCGAATATGGAGTTGGCAAAAAAGTGGGTGGAATTTTGTAGGCGAAAAGACTACTTTAATCCAAAGACTAGTTTTATATGCATGAAGCATTTCACTCGCGACGACTTTGGGAACAGTCTTCAATTCGAAATGGGTATAGTATAGAAACACATTAATTTATTTATTTAAAGTGAAACTCTTTAACTATCGCATCGAATTATCTGGCCCTTCTGTTGCATGACTCATTGCACCTCTATATAAATGAATACTTATGTACACATTTATTTAATTACATTTGTTAATACGTATCATTTTGGTAGTGGGTATCTCGAGAAGGTAATAGTAGCCCCCTATAGGGCCCTATCGAAATTCGGCTTGTTGATTGCTTAATTTTCCTGGTTCTAAAAACAGGTCCGTTTTTACAGTTTTTCATTTACGAATCGCTAGTTTTTCAACTTTGTCATAAGAGTTTGTTTTGCTGCTTACAAGGTCTACATACATTGCTTGGTAAAATTTGGCTTGGACCACACTTCTTATTTTTCAATTAATGTCTCGTTTGAAAAAATAGCAACAGTTTCTATCTTTTGCGGTTCTTCGTTTCGCCATCATTTGGAGGTGTCTTCATAATTCAGATATTCTCCGAAAAATATTTTCTGATGCTATATACAGAGCCCATGTCTTAGTTATAAAATATTTGGGAACACATGTCAATAAGTATGTTCAGCACCTTGGTGGAAAAATCTTCATTTTAATTGCGATGAGTGGCAACGCCAAAACCAAAAAGAAAACGAAAAGGAGAACAGATGTTAGATCAAAACAAATCGCCAACGGTTGTCAAACCAGAGAACGTATATTATGATTTACGTTCTCTGGTCAAACATATCTCTAACGTACATATTATCAGCGCTTGATTGTAAATTCTTACTTTATCTGGATGGACATAAGTGCCACTAGTGATTCCAACAAGCCGATAAACCATGAAAAAACTTGTGTGGATAAATTGCGCCCCAGGAGGCAGAATGATGACAATGTTCGTGCTTTTAGGAAAAGGAAAAAAATCTTGGTATGATAATTTAATGAAGTCGTTTAATTTATAAACAGTTTATTAAATATATTTAAATTATTTAGCTAGTGGACTGATAGCTGATGTCACGTTGAGTAATGAAAAGTCTATCGATAAAAGCTGTGAGCCGCTTTCAGAAAAACGTCTATGTAGAATGCGACTAAATGCAGAAGCACTTTTATACCTACGGCATCGTGAAAAACGCAAGCGGTTAAAATTGAGCGCTAGAATTAATCGAAGCACAGGAGACATAGTTTCGAATACGAGTCTAGGTACAAGAAGGTGCCGAAAAATTGTATTTTATGCAATTATAATTTATATTCTGTTCATTCATTATTTTTAATTTTACTTAGTAGTCAGGTAACGGAAGCCATGTACTAGTACTACTAGTTATCCTATATCGAGTTGTGTCCATAATAAGTCTATCGTTCAAAGCAGTGATTTGAAAAAAGAATTTGGTAATTTGAAAAAAGAAGAAGCAAGCAGCTAAATTCGTGCGTCAGTTCTAAGCGAGACACAACCTAAACAGTGATACAAGTAGGTATCACGTGAATGACTGTCAATCTTTATATCATTCGTATGTGATATGTTGTATTTTTACGTAAATTGCAATGAAAATTCCAAGCATCATAAGAACAACAACAACATCCAACCGAACTCTTTTTTCGCTACGTTTATTATATTTCAATTGGAAAAAACAAATCAAAACAACTATTAAGCAAACAAATTATAACGTCTAATCCTGTTCGAGTGATAAACATAACATATACAGTCAAACCTGGGTAAGTGAGAACTGGACTAGTAAGAAAACTCTATAAGTGAGAAATATAGCCAGGACCCGTCATTTTAAGCTCCCAAAACCTCTATTAGCGAGAAAAAGAATCCTCTAACCCAGTAAGTGAGAACTGGACTAGTAAGAAAACTCTATAAGTGAGAGTTATAGCCAGGACCCGTCATTTTAAGCTCCCAAAACCTCTATTAGCGAGAAAAAGAATCCTCTATAAGAGAGAGTCGTATTTCCCTCATGGACCTCCGTAAGTGAGAATGCTACTTATTTTTACCTCTATAAGCGACAGTCAAGGTTTATTTATTTATGTATATTATTCAGGAGGAACAATAGTTACAATAGGAATACATACATACATAAAAACACACATACAGTAACAAATGACAAAACAAATTACAAAATTTAACATCTCCTATTTTATGGCTCATTCTTAAATATCGTGGAACTTCCTACAATTGTTTTTGTATTGTTTTCTTTTCAATATTGTGTCTATTCTATTGCGTGGAACTAAATAACGTTGTTATTTTATCGCACTCGGGTTATCCAGAAACCTCTATAAGCGAGAATGAGATTGTGCTCCCTTGAACTCTTGCTTATCCAGGTTTGACTGTATACATATATTATATTTATTCAAAGTTCGACTAAACGGCGGGTTTAATTAACACAGTACAACAGCTAATCTGGGGGGTGAGAAATTCCAAGTCATGGTGATGGTACTATGTCAGTATAGTAAAACCCTCAAAGGGTTTGGCGTTCGTATGTGTCAGTTTTTTTTATGACCTTTTAAATTTTTTCGTTATCTTGATGTGTTTTCGCTTAACGTAGTTTAACATAAAAAAAATAATCCCAAAAATGTTCAATAGTGTAATGGTCAAAGATTTGTTTTTTTTGCATATTCGCATATTTTTTATTTTCAAATTGATATTAAAATGTATAATTGGATATCATTTATCCTGTTATTTATTAAATTAAGATTAAAGTCGTGATTTTAAAAAACTAATAATTTTTCCAAAAAACTATAAAACAATCTGTAAAAAGTTTCACTTTCACGTAGTTTCATAATACCAAACATTATTGTTTCTTAAATTATGTTTAATTGTGTTATTAAAATGTTCTAGGATACGCTAGGAATCGATTGTTGAAGCGTGGCGTTGTACCATCAATTTATGAAAACTCTTCTAAAGGATCGGAGACAAAAACTACGACTGGCCAGCGTTTGCTCGTCCATGATACTCCCACTGCTGAAAGATCAGAGGTAAGAATGAAAAGCAATAAGTGTTTTGTTCAAGTAAATACGAGATAGTAACCCAAATACGTATGTACGTATATTTAAAATTAGCTTAAATTATTAGCTTGTTTTAATTACAGATGCTAACTTTATACATAACCTTAAATTTCATATATGAACTCGATGTATTTAAGAAATGTAGATGATATAGAATTTCTAGTGTACATAATTCAATAAAACATTTAAATCAGGAAAAATAATGTTCAAAAATGTTTAGCACACAATTTTTCTCACCAACCTTATTTTTTTCTCTTTTAATAAAAATAGCCCTGCGTAAAAGAAAACTTAAAAATAATAAATTTCGTGAAGACCAATCCGTTGGTATACACTAGTCTGTCGATGAAGGTGCGAAATGCAATTTGGCAGAAAATTGACACCGCATGTGGATTTAAAAAACGTAAGTTAAAATTATAATAATACATGTGTGTATGTAATTAAATAAATTGATTTTCTTAAACTTCAGATGAATCCAAAAAACGTTGGGAGCGACTGCTTAGCGACTTTTATGTGCATATACTTAAAGTGTCCCAGAAAAGACCACCAAACGACGGACTGCCAACACCTAATAACGGAAGCATCAAATTTCATGACTATCGCTATTTCAAAGAAATGCTTTTCATGATGCCCTTTATCAAAAGCATTGTGGGCGATGCTAAATTAAAAGCGATACAAGAAGAAATAAAAAAGAAAGAAATTCTTACGGCTGATATGCAAGCAAACAGAAATATGGAGTCAGAAACAGAGTTGAAGACGATTGACATCAGTGAAGATATTGCTGAAGACTCTGAGAAACCTTCCACATCCAAATCGCTTACAGTTACATCACACAAAAAAGCACGCATGGAATACGTAACTGATAAACAAAAAGATGAAAGTCCTATCGAAATAAAAATCGATAACAAGGTTTACAAAATTCAAATGTGTACTTCAGAAGACTCAGAATCTCCTAATTATGATTTTCAAATAAAACAGAGTAAGTTAAATACTTTACGCACAAAATCACATCATACATGTTCAACAAATGCTGCTACAACTACTTTAACGACAACAGACACTATGACGGAACGTAAGCAGGCGACGCCCTACGAGAACTTATCATCAGAAGAAAAGGGCTTGAAAGCATTTTTTGACGCAATGTTAGGTGCAACACAACGGTTACCTGAATTTCATCAGCGTCGCATTAAGGGGGATTTGGTGAAAGCGTTACGACATCAAGGAGTCAACATAACGGAATAGTATAATATAATAGTGTCATAAAACAGTATTACATCTTTTCTTTTAGTTTAATTTTTTTATTTGTATTCTAAGAATCTTTGATATTGTGCAAGAAATTGACTTGAAAAAAATTATTTTCGAAAAAACCGTTTTGAAACCGTTTATTAATAAGCAGTGTTCGGAAATTACGTAGTTGAGATGTGTACTTATGTATGTATATAATATATCCTGAGTTCAGAATTGCGAATTTTTTTGTTAAAACAATTTTGAAAACATTTTAATTCTATTTTTGTGATTAAAAATAAATTTTTACATTTTTTATTTTAAAATTAAAATTATTTTTAAATTTTAAAATTAAAATTATTTTAAAATTTAAAATTTTTATTCTATTTTTGTAATTGAAAATTTAATTGCAATCTTTAATTTCGATTTTGGTATTAAATATAAAATTTCGAAATTTTTAATGCTGATTTTGTGATCAAAAATTGAAAATTTATTGTTTTAATTTAGTAATGAAAGTTTAATATTGAACGGAGAAACAATTTTTTTTAGTTCAAAAAATGTACTCCTTAGCAATGGATTTCAGCCTTAGAACCTACAACCAACATTTTTAATTTAATGTTTATAACCTCAATCACATCTGGACAAAAAAGCTTATTTGAAAATTTGAAAAATTAACAAAATGACAGCGAATTAAAAAAGTGCATTTTTTGACTATGGTTTTCGAGCTTAAAAAGACTAAGAAAAAAAAAACACATCCCAAAAAACTTCTGAATATTTTATAGTTTAGTCAGAATTGTGCCAAAATACTACCTTTTGTGAAAAAACGTTACTTTCTTTCGCACGAACCAGCCTTGCAGTCATCTGCTTAGAGCCGCGTCGTAGGATCAAAATTATGACGACGACATTACGGACGTAACGCACTCCAGACAAGCAATGAACGCCAGTAGAGCTATCAAGACCTCCACTTACTCCCCGCAGCGTCTTTGGAGTCAAACCCCAGGCCATAGCAAAAAGAGAAGAGAGTCTTGTGAATCTAGACGTTGTTATGGTTGCAGGTTAGCCTCCTACTTATCCCGAATCGGCACCGACGTACCAGATCTACATATGTCCTGCATGCAATGAGTCTTCTCAGGAGTTCAACCACCTTTGCATTACCTATGACACCAATACATTTAACACCCTTATCCCTATGGTCCGATCCCGTCGAAAAAACATGTTTCCTGTGGTCCTCATTTGATGATATTTATGACATTTAACCCAAACGAGGGCTGGATAACTGTTACAACAATAACAACAATTTCGGATAAAATCCGTGTCTGTTGCGGTTACGTAGATCCGACTGGAAACAGAACAATTAACATTTCAAATTCTGTTGTTGTGGTGGCGGCAGAATTATGCCGAGTTTACAGTCCTTTGTCGGATAAAAATCCGGTTCCGTTCCGGTGGCAACACAAAATCGTTCTTTTAGGAACGTGATTTCGGGAAAATAACAAAATATATGCGATCAAATTAGCGCTGAATCAAGGTTTTCACCATTCCACTGCAAAATATTAAGTGAGCTTATGTTTTTTATATTAAGTGAGGTTATGAAAACAACTTTCTTCGCAGAAGATTGATTGCCAACAGCAGTGCCAGTTGGTTTGAGTTTTCCTTCAATTAAGCGCCACCTGCTCACAGCAATTTGAAATTATTGCTCCAAAAAACTTAAATGCGGGACAAGTTAGCAAGGAGAAGGACGTTGAATGTGTGTATGTATGTATATAGACGAGTATAGACATGCTATTAGATTTACTTTATTGATGTAGCAGCATATTGTGGCAGCAATGACCATCGCATGTTGCAAGTGGCTCTTTAAATTCCACAACCGGCAGATGTTCAATCAGCTAGTTTGCTGGTAACCAACATAACAATAACAACAACAGCAAAATCGAGTACGAGTATGTAGATAGCCGAGCATCTAAACTATTCGCACTCACTTAGCAGCTGTGCATGCCACACTCATATTCAAGTGCGGCAACAACTCAGATTTTCACATGCAACAACAACAACAACATGCCACGGATACCGGCGGCACAAAGCCACCCCACACACTTTGCGCACTCTGGGCGCATGAATGACTCAATGAATGAATGATTCGTGGAAGCCGACGATGAACATGTGGTAAAAGCGCCCAAGCCGTCCAGCTAACTAACTCTTGCATGGGTGTGTGTGCGTGTGCGCTTAGAGAAACACGGCAGATAACAAGTTGCAGCCGCCCCGGTGCGCATCTGTTGTCAATGGACGCACTGGAGCGACGGCGACCGTGGCTCATGCAGCTTCTATTCATGGCCACAATGTGGCAGCATTTAGCGCTGATATTTACACATGCACTTGCTTAGAAGCATGCAACCAAATCACATACATGCCACCAGTTACATATGTATGTGAGTATGCATGTTGCATGTTGCCTGCGCCGCCGCCGTGTGGCACAATTGCAGGGGGCAATTGTTGTGTTATTGTCGTCGTTGTTGTTGTCATTGGATTTTCTCGTGGGGGGAAAACTTGGCGCTGCATTAAAATCACATAGACGGCAGGTGCAAATGTTGTCTGTTCTCGCCTGTCCACATTGTGATCGCCTAAATGATGGCAGATGCTGCATGCCGCCGCCACATGTGCATGCGCTTCAAGTGGGTTACTTGCAACAAGTATAACCACTTCTGCGGCGATTTGGCTGGCTTTGATTTTTATATACCCATTCGACAAATATTTATTCATCACTCACACTCCTGTTGCACACCACAGCCTACGTGTGCATGTGTGTGTATGTATGTGTGTACTTAGTTGTAGTTAAGTTTAGTTATTTATAAAGTCGCCGTTGTGGCAAATGAGCAGCTGCAAATAAGTTTGATTATTAATTAATTTGCATTTGTACACACACTTCACTTGTGGCAATCTCGCTGCTCAACCAGTCTTGGGGCCGTTGCAACAATCTGGTTGCTTTTGATTTTAATTTCATGTCGATCAAAATTGTTGACACGACTGAAGTGGAAGTTATAAATGATTTTCATTCTAAATTTCTGTTAAATGGTGTGCTTTAATATATTATGGACGCCTCTTTATATCCTCATAGCGAAGCTGATGCTGAACGCGCCAGTAACAGCGGGGGTTTGTCATATATGGTCAGTGCAATCAACAACCTTCCCATACCGAGAGCCATTGATAGCTTGTAATTATATGAAGTGTTTTCTGGCTTGAAATAATTCGAGGGATGCATGCAGCTTTGGAATTCTATGTGATACCTTTGCACATAAAGACTGCCGAATCGAACAAACAGCTGGTATAAATCTAACAGGCTGGCATAATCAAAAAATAAGCAAAAAAATTCCAAATTAAAGGCAATACACGAGATCATATATGTACATATGTATGTATATGTAATTATATATGCCCTGATCAATTTTGACAGACTGACAAAAACAAAAAAAAAACATTTTGATGGTTTTGAATACAAATCACCTTCAACATAAGCATGTCAACTGTTAATCCAATTTTCCGTAAACTGTTTATAAGCGTCTCTGCGCCTTCAGCGAGTTTTGATTTAATCGGCTTGGGCTCATTTTTGGAACGTCTTTCTCTCGATTGTTGGACAATTTCGACGTCATACTCATAAATTCAGGTCTCGTCACCTTGTAAGGATGCGTCAAGTATGTGTCTTGCGACCTCTACTCGACGTCGTTTTTGGAAGATATTCACGTCTTTTGATACTAGTTTAGCATTGACACGATTCATACCCAAAACCTTAACCCAAATGTGTTCAGTAGAGGCATAAGTTGGATCGAGATCTTTTGCCTACCTGACGATTATCAAGCATTGTTTCTTTAACTTTTCCGACGTTTACTGGGAGATTTTTTTTGCAAAGTACTGTGAAATTAATCAAGTCAACAAACATCATAATGGAGAAAAAAAAACAAACAAGCCGAAACCAAAAAAGCCACCCAAACCGCTCAAAAATCAATGATCAAATGATGGTCATTGTCTTCGATATTCGTGGTTTGGTGCATCAAGAATTTGTTCCGGAAGCTCAGACAATCAATAAGGAGTTCTATTTAGCCGTTTTGAGGCATTTGCGTGGGAGAATCTGTCGAAAACCGCCGGAATTGTGGAAGAACAATTCATGGATTTTACACGATGGTAATGCACCATCGCATCAAGTACGATTGTGACCGAATTTAAAGCCAAAAAAGCAATGAATACTATCGATCAGCTCCGCATTCACCAGATTTGGCTTCGTATGATTTTTTCTTGTTCCCCAAATTGCCGCTCCGTGGAACCTGTTTTCAGTAGATCGAAGAGATAAAATAAAAAGTCCGTATGGAAAATGTTTCGAGGACTGGAAAAAACGTTGGCATAAGTGTATTACATCTGGTGGGGATTACTTTAAGGGCAAAAAATAAATATTGATGAATTATTTAATATTTTGCGTTTTATTTACAATTCACGGGTACTTTTATGTCACAATGTTTATAATACAACCTGACAATCATATATAGTTTATTCAGAAGAAGCTTAAAATCTAGTCCTTAAATATTTTTACAACCAGACCTAATAGGAGTTAGAGGAAAGTATATACATATTTACATATAATATGATTTTCGAATTGGGATCTTAAGCGAATGTGCATTTCATCTCCGAATACATGTTAAACAGGCTGAAAATTTTTTATAGAGGCTAAAGAGGGCTACTAATTGTGAATCTAAAAATTTTGTATTTAAACAAAATTAAAATTTCACGAGTATAAATTTACCTACTGGTTCAAGCTTTGTATTTTAATAGAAAAGTAATTGTGATGATCCCGAAAATTGGCTTGGTTAACGTTATGAAGGTTCTGCATCAGGTTACCATTCGTAAGTTTTTTGATAAATTTCATTCAGGTTATTTGAGCAAAGAAGACGTCCATGGCAGGCAGGTCCGAATCATCAAAAGGTCACAAAATAAGTTCGGATGATCGTTCAACAAAGTTCATTGATACAGTTGACATTCCGAACATATCAAAATATCGTATTGGATATTTGGTTTATGCAAATTTAGATACGAGAAAGCTTTGTGCAAAGTGGGTAACCCGATTTCTTTTAACTGACCGATTTAGTGTGCCACAGTGTCACAAATCAACGATAATGATCACAAAATTGCATGAGTCCAGCTCCAATGTCTTTTTACTATCTCTAAAGCTTAAGAGAAGACGAATGAAAGATATTTCGCGACAAAGAAGAGACAATTGCCGCAAAATACAAATCATATTACAAAATTGGTGTTCAAAGTTTGGAAGATCATCTAAATCGTGGTATCATTTTCGACGGCAAGTATGTTGATCAAGTCAAGACAAAATAAATCACATTGACATTAAAGCTTATCCAAAATTTTATTAACGAAATAAACCTACTTATATTCTGTATAAGTGTGATGTCTTACAAGCCGTTGAATTTTAAAGCTTTACGTGGAGCCATCTCCTTCTTAGCGTACATCAGCAATCTTTACACGAACTTCCTTATCATTTACTAATCCACAAACACATGCAAATATATTTTGATTTTTTTTTATATTTAAGCAGCTGATTCAAATCGCAAGCAACAATTGGTCAGCAATTTTCTGCACCCAAAATCGAAACGATCTCGAGCTGGTGTAATAATAGAGACAGATAGTCGGGCTTCAACCTAATACACTTGTAGTTACAAAATTTCAGAGGGCCGTGCCACCAGCTGCTTCTATTGTTGCACATTTATATGCAAGTGCTTTTGTATGTGCACATCTTTGGTTAGATGAACCCGCAGTCAAATGGGTTTATGAACCCATAAGTGATACCGCCATATCTCACAGCGGCCAAGCGAGTAAGCGTACTTGCAACATAATATCAGATTGCATTGTTTTCCGATCACAATTGCTCAGTTGTGCCGTTTATTATCGGTTGCGCCAGCAATTTGCCACAAAGATCGTTGCACGATCGCTTTGATGATCACTTGTTGTGTTTCGTAAAAGTTACTTTCATTGTTGTTGCTGTTACTGTTGCTGTAAATTGTTATGGTTGAGTACACTCCCAACGATCGCTATGAGTTTATTAAATGCATAATTCTCTGTATGAAATTCGTTCGGTCGCTTTGCCTTGCGAGTCTTTGGTGGTTCGCGATATCAGCTGCGGTCGTTGCGATCGCCCAGCCTTGGTGTAAGCGCACAATCCTTGCTGTTGGAGCGCTGGTGAATGCTGTATTAAGCTTTCCATTTGTTTAAATTATAATAATTTCATTATTTCAAAAAGGCGTTCGAGTTCAGGCCTCCGAGCCGCAGCTCCAGTTATTACACTTATAGCCGCAAAAGTATTTTTTCGTGAGTCCAAAGTGGCTGCGCGCGTTTAATTCGCCTTTTGCTTTGTTGGTGTTTTCCTTTTGTGGTTTCAAATAAATTTTATCTGTTTGTGAATGTTTTTGAAGCAATTGGTTTTCATTATTTCTCTTTTAATTCTCATTGGTTTATAACTTTTTTTATGTGGAGCTTAGGACAGAGGGTGGTTCGTGCTGTGCTTTTTGGTTGAATTGAATGAATGAAAGGAATCACTTTTTGAATAATTTTGAATTATGTATTTTGATAATATATGTATGTTCGGAGATTGTGATGGCACTTTCCATAATATTCTTCTTTATTGGCTTAGACATCGCTTACGCCGTTATAGCCGAGTTTACAACAGTGCGCCAGTCGTTCTTCTTTCTCGCTGGATTGGAGATTGGAGCGAAGTCAGGTCCTTCTCCACCTCGTCTTGCCAACGGTGTGAAGGGGTTCCTCTTCCTCTGCTTCCCTCGACGGGTACGGCGTCGAATACTTTCAGAGCAGGAGCTCTAGCCAGCGTAGCCTCCAAACAGCTCATCGTTCTATCGAATGCGACATTCGCCGTAGCCAATGCGCCATAAATTTTCCGCAGAAACTTTTTCTCGAAAACTCGTAATTTCAACTCATCAGTTGTTGTCATCGTCGATGCCTCTGCACCGTATAGTAGGACGGGGTAATGAGTGACTTATAGAGTTTGGTTTTTATTCTTTGAGAGAGGACTTTTCTTCTGAATTGCCTACTTAGTCCGAAATAGCACCTGTTGGCAAGAGTTATTCTGCGTTGGATTTCGAGGCTGACATTGTTTTTGGTGTTAATACTTTTTCCAAAATAGGCAAACTTATCTACGATCAAGCCGCGAGTGCGACGACTGTTTGTTTGATGACAGGAGATATTTCGTCTTGCTCTCGCTCACTACCAGCTTCGCTTTTTTATCCAATCTAGAGAAAGCAGAACTAACGGTGCGGTGGATGAGGCCAATGATATCAATATCTTCCGCGCACACCAGGAGCTGTCTTACAGAAGAGGGTACCTTCTCTATTTAGTTCCGCAGCTCAAATTATTTTCTCCAAGAGTAGGTTGCAGAAGTCACACACAGTCACAGAAGGGAGTCCCATTGTCTGAAACCTCGTTTGGTGTCGAACGGCTCGGAGAGAAGCTGATGCATGCTCCTTATCAGTTCTTCGCCGCCTTATTTGAATAGCTCGGCCGGCAATGCATAAGCCACCACCGCTTTGTTGTTCTTCAGACGGGTAATGGTTGTAGGAACTTCTTCAAGGTGCAATGGAACGTCTGCTTCATCGTCATCGATTGAGGAATCGGTTTCACCAACTCCAGGTATTATGTTTTCACTGCCATTCAGCAGGCTGGAGAAATGTTCCCTCCATAATTTTAGTATTCTGTTGGCATCAGTCACTAGATAACCTCTGGGGGTTCTACAAGAGAATGCTCCGGTGTTGAAACCTTCTGTTAGTTGCGGTATCTTTTCGTAGAATTTTCGGTCTTTCGGCCAGCTTGTCAAACTCTTCGTTTCACGCATTTCGTCCTCTCTCTTTTTTTGTCTCTTCTTCAGTTGCGAGGTAGTCAATCTGTTTTCTCTCCACTGCGACAAGACACTCCTCATCGTACCAGCTGTTCTTTTGCATTTTCCGAAAACCAATGACATCTTTTGCAGGGAGGGATGGTTCCCCTTCTTAATTAAGCTGCCTTCAAATGGATGTTTTTTTGGCTACCTAGAGAATACTTGGTCTTAGACCGAAAATCGGAAGCTACTTGAGCTATATGTAAAAGAATCGTTTCACCACTGTCAAGTGAATGGCAGTCAGAGAACTTTCCTCACTTGGGGAAGTATGTGTAGACTCCATCCTTCAAAAGAGTCACAACTCGAAAAATGGCAAATGTCAAGAAACCAGTGGACGCAATTAACACAATAGTAGACAATGCAATTTCTTGATTAGATTAGATAAGTGTATTACATCGGTTTTAAAAATTTTCGAGCTGTAATGCTTTTAGACTTAGTGTGCGATATGACCTCGTACTCTGAAACCGTAAACAAAATCAATGCTTGCTTTTTCGAAAAAGCTTTTTAAATTTTGCTACTTTTTTATTTCGAGTAACATACCACTTTAGGAACCACCCTTTAGAATCCAATATAATTTTAATATCATATCTGCACCGCCTCTAAACTATAATGCAGACCGCGCACGTGCGCATTACATAGAAAGCCTGTTTATTAATACAAATATTGTTTAGGCTACCTCCATGACTAACTTAGTTTTACATGCTCTCTGCCTTATGACGGTGAGTTTATGTGCATATACTTTTAATTCAGTCACTAAAAGGCTTTTAAAGCGGACCATAGTGGGCGTTGATCGTAACCGACGCAATAAATGCACTTTGCGGCTATCGCGGCCGCCAGTGGATGTGGAGTTTTATAGCGAATTCCTGTGTAGCCATTGAAATGAGCTTCTTTGCCAACATGTTGCAGATACCATAACCACACATTCACTATTCTCTTTAGAGCTTGGACGCCATGGATAGTTGCAAAGAGGGGAGAAATAGTGATAAGTAAGTAAAGCACTTGCTACTTTGCACTGAATTGCTCTAAAGCCTATCGCTAAACTACAAAATGCGTAACAAAGGGCTTAAATCAAAGTTTGTCAAAGCTTTTAGCCAATGAGTGGAAAATGTGCAGAAGGGTTTCTTCCTGCAACCTCTACTATTTCTTCCATTTATTCCAAGTGTTGTTAACAACTCTGAAGTTAATTTTTAACCCAACTGAGAAAAAGCATACGTTGAGTGTTCCGAAAGTCCACTTATCCAATAAAAAACAAGCAGCTATCAGCTGTGCTCGACTTTCTTGGTGAAATTTAACAAGCTTATTTCTCACCCCAATTTGGACATATTAAATTTTAATAATTGAAAGAATACTGTCAAGTGAAGTGATCATTTTTCATCTTTGAAAGCATTTCGGTTGCCTGACCTCTTATATTTTATAGGTCACCTAAATAAGAAAGCCTCCGTGGATATAACAACGCGTCTGAGCTGATAAATGTAATGTTCTCTTAATGAATATCTCGCTGCAATAGTCTAACTCTTTCTTCTTGCGATCGCGTGGAAATCGAGAAGAACATTGTATGTATACTGTGGCGTTACCGCCGCCAGGTCGCAGAACCGACAGTGATATGTAGAGCGGGTCATTGACATTACTCGGCCAAATGTGTGTTTAGAAGGTATGACTCTTTGAAGAGTATTTTTCTCAATATAATGTCGAACAAATCTAGTTGGTTACTAAGTCATGACGATCTCTCTGAAGGATTTTTTATCTTAATCTTAATTTCTCTATGGGAACGGTATTAGGTGAAAAGGGAAGTTCTAAGAACCTGCATTTACTTATGAAACGAAAAAATATAGAAATGCTTTTGGTAAGGAAATTTATATTAAAACATTGTCAAAAGACCCTGAGCATTGCTTGGCTCCGTTTATCAGCGCCTTCATTCCCTTATTAATGATTATACGAGCATGCTACTGTTGGCAAGAAATAATTCTAACTTTAATTTCGCGCGAAAACACATTCATCGAAATACTCTTTTCAGAGAGTCGCTCAGAATGTTGTAAAAGACCTTTGGTGATAATTGTTTATCGCAGCGAAGTGTTTTTGACTATAACTATCGGAAGGATCAGTGAAAATCATTTTGAAAGATGATTCGGGCCTAAGAAAACTGAAAGCATGGTACCAAAATCATTAAATTTTTTCGAAAAAGAGCGTTGCGTAAACGTCTGTGAAACAATGCTTTCCGACGACCAGGATGTCATGAAACGTATTATTACTGGCGATAAGTCTAGGACCCGGAAACAAACGATGTTTCGTTCGAATATCGTGTCAAAGTTAAGCCGAAACCGAAAAACCACGAAAAAGCAGGTCAAAAATCGAGGATATTTTAACAGTTTTCTTCGATTAAAAAAGGCCGGAATTATGGGCCGACAACTCTTGGTTTTTGCACCACGATAATGCAGCGTCGCCTATTGCATTGATTCTTTGTGAGTTTTTAGCCAAATTTTCAACTAATATCGTGCCGCAACCACCTTATTCGCCTGGTTTAGGTTCGTGTGACTTCTGGCTATTCAGGAAATTCAAACGACCACTCAGGGAAAACCCTTTTTGAGCCAATTGAAGATATTAAACGTTAGCTTCGACTTTAACAACTGATTAGCGGGTTGGAAAAAACGTTGACACAACTGTACTGGGGCCAAGGGGGATTACTTTGAGGGGGACGACATATATGTACATATGTATTTTGAAGAATAAATTGCTATGACTATTTTTTGCTCATAGTAGTAATATTGGATTTGTAAAGAAGTCTAGGTCCAATATAAATTTGGCTTAACTCGATTTTTAAATATTCGCTGTTATGCATTGTTTTTTATTTGTACTTATGTATGTATATGTACATATTTCTAGCCAACGTCTCCTTCAGGGAATTTTTAAAATCATCCCAATTCCTCAATTGGTTATTTAAGCTTGAGAAAAAATTTGTATGCTGAAAAACCAGCAATTTTGAAAATGCTTAAGAAATTCTTTGTAAATACTTAGCCATATAAACATCCGTGTGGATGTGAATCTAAACGCACTCTCACATAGAACATTGCGTGAACTTGGCAAAATTCGTCGTTTCTCAGTCTCACACTTTTTGGGTTTCCCACACTTGCTTGGCGTGTGAACGGTATTCCAGAGGCTCAAACAACAAAGTAATATTATTTAACGCGCCGACGCGCACGCGTCGCTCTCATCGTTATTGGCGATCATGTTGATATCCACACACACACACACTTGTTAGTAATATTGGTTAAGCTGCGGGTTTGTTTACTATTAATTCATTGTGTGTCCATAATTGTCATAGTTTAACTGGACTGCCAAGCCAAGTCGTATTTTAGCGCTGATTGTTGTGACTCTTCAACCGTTGTACGGGATGACCGGTTGCGAAAGAATGTGCAACAGCGTTTGTACACAAACAAAAGTATTATATTTAAATGGAATTAAATCATTGTGTGGATGCCTCTTAATAAACGTGAATTGAAGTCTATGCGGGGGAGGGTATGTGGTTGGTGGGAATTTGAGGCGCACGCAACATGTACTGAGCTAAGCTAAATTTGGGTACAAAGCCGGTCAAATGAAAGCTTACGAATTTATATTACATTAATATTCGAAAAATACAGTTTTTCTTTTTATTGGTAATCTAACGAGTTGAAGAAAAACAGTTAGTTTGCCCAACTTTGGAACTTTTTGATTCGGAAATTAACCGAATAAGCTATAACTTCGGAGTTTTACGGTTCGGATTGAGTTTTACGTGTGAAATTTTGTTTGATAAAAAAACCACGTGGAATAATTACTAGTTTGAGAAGGAAAAATCTGAAATAATGACGAACTTTTACAAAGGTTTTTAGTATATAAAGCTAATTATTTTTTAGAGGTTACATGGGTTTCCTCGGGTAAAAAACACTCTTTTCTCAACAATTTTTTGCTCATATAAAAAAAATTTATTAAATTTTTGTATTGTTACAAACATACATTGTGAGGCCATTTCCGGTGACCCCTCGGAAAAAAGATGCGCCCGCGTTGGCAGAATAACTCCTTAAAGGTTCATCTAAAGTGAAAAAAATCTAAGTCCAAGTCTTTAAGAATTTTCAATTTCGTTTTCATGAAGATCGGTTAAGTGGTTCTCGAGAAATCTTGCCAACTGACTTCAAAAACATAGTTTCGAGAAAAACGCGTTTAAAGACGGCGCACTTAGCCTAGCTAGCCTTGAGCGCATAAGTTTTCAAGGTACTATCTCCGAAACTATTACTCGGATCAACTTGAAAGTTTAGGACAATATTGTAGAGATGTTGTAAAATTTAATTGGACAACAAAAAATCGATTTTTTGAAACCTGTAAACCCTTGTAACACCTTAACAAAGGTGTTTAAGCTTTTCCAAGTCCAAGGGAATCAACCGAACTTGTATCATTTTCAAATCCATTGTTCATCTCATTCTTTTGAGTCTTAAGACTCAAATAGAAAAGCCTCAGAAAGCCCTATATACTTGTGGAATATTGATTTTGTTATTTTAGGCGCAGTCCTTGAGTTCGTAAACTCTTTGCAAATATTTGTAGTAGAGATTCTGGTTGTAGGGTTAAAATGTCTCCGCATATCTTCATCGTATATTAAAATCAGCTTTTTCGCATTTTTATACCATAAACAGGGTGTATTAATTTTGCCACGAACACCCTGAGGAAAACATCGGAGGCCCAACAAAATATGTATATAAATGATGGACATGGCGAGCTGAGTAAATTTAGCCATATTCGTCGGTATATACGTGATCTAGTCTCTGACCTTATGAGATATCGCTCCGAAATTTTGCACCTATCCTTTTCTCTCCAAGAATCAACTCACTTGTTGAAACCGCCGATATAAGACTACTATAGCATTCAGCTGCCATACAAACTGATCTCTCTATACCCTTTTATGCTCTAAGAATTGCACATGTGAAGGGCATTGTAGCTTCGCTGCAACCAAAGTTGCCGTTTCTTCTTGTTTGACTTACGAAACCCTAAGTGGTAAACTTTCAATTGACGTCTTGTGTATTTGTAGGCCTGTTCCACTTATACATGTAACAATTTCGAAATTCTTCACATAAGTCAGTTCTTTGCTCGTCCCTAACGACAATAAACGAATTGCGTGCAGAAACAACAAAAAATTTCCTCTACAACTAAAATGCGGGCGGTGATATTGCCAGCACCTACAATCGCTTCAAACGAATGAAATGCAAAAACAACTCAACAAAAACGATTTTACGTTTTAAAATATTTTCACATCACATGGCGTGGTTCTCGTGTGACTTTTCAACCGCGCTACCGATTCCGATGGGAACTTCCACGCTCTGCGCCCAAGTGGCATGGCAGTTATTCCAAAATTAGTTAAATTCACAGCAGTCAAAGCAACGAATCAGCAGACGTTGAATGGACGTTATTTACGCTAAACGCTGGTGTTAATAGTGTTTTAGTAGCGCTTTGAAGGTGCGAGGGTTTGCCTCATCGTTCACGCAGTGCGAACTGTGCGTTCTCACACCGCCACGCATTACCGGCGTGAAAGAGCGATTGGATTTTGGTATAGAAGAAAAAACAAAAACACATTGTCGGCTTAACTCAGTAGTTTGCAGCAGCTTATCAATCTGCGTATGAAAAGCGCATAGCGCACAACCCTTAATGGGTTCGGCGACACCTGAGCGACTGCAGCTGCGCGCCACCGCTTGCTCTCGAAGCGCTAATTCGGTTTTGACGACCAATTGTCGCCGATGGGCTTTGCCGATGAGTGTTTGTACACTTCGCAGCCGCATAAACGCCTGTCGCAGTTCACCGTTATCAACCACCCCATCGCGCTACTCGCCTTGCGTTCGGCTCAATTATCTGCCTGTGTGATGAGCTCAGCGCAGCCGTTACCGTTAGACAGCCGCCTTCACTGCGCTTGCCGTACGTGCGTCCGCCACGTGCGCGTGGGAATTTCTCTGACATTCGCGTTGCCTTGCTTCGATTGCTTTAGTGTTTTGTTGTGTACTCTGCGATTTTGGGGTGTGCTTTTGTTGATTGTAACTTTTTGTATGCAAGTTGAACATTTATTGTTACCCTCGAATTGGATTATTGTTTCATTAGCGCAATTGCACTTTGTATGCATTTTGTTCCGTTTGTTCCGTTTGCTCGATGTGAATGCGCGCTGTTATGACAGTGTTATTGTGGAGTGATTTGATCTATGTTTCGTTGATGGGAGAATAATATTTCTCATCGGAATTGTTGCAGCTGTATTTGCACTTCGGGCCACTGCTCAATGGTTAATGAATTTGAAATGGAACGCGTGTGTGTGCGCATCAATTCGATAGTCATATCGGTTAATTTAAAGGACAAGAGCGAATTAACTATTCAATGCATAAGATAAAGAGCTCGTAATAGAAATGATATAATATATTACTTATTTTATTCTACTTGAATTCCTTTTTCCTTGGGATAACATTTATACATATATATACATACATATGTATATGTGCTATACGAGTCGAAGAATAAACTGTCTTTCGTTCGCAATTTAATTTTTTTAAATTTAAAATCCCAAATGAGTTTAATATATTTGATTCTTCTTCTTCTTTAATGGCGTAAACACCGCTTACGCGGCTAGAGCCGGGTTAACAACAGCCCGCCAATCGTTTCTTCTGTTAGCAATTTGGCTCCAATTCGAGATACGAAGTGCAGCCAGTTCCTTCTTCACCTAATCTTTGCTACGGAGTGAAGATCTTCCTCTTCTTCTGCTTCCCCGGTGGGTACTGCGTCGAATACTTTCAGAGCTTTAGTGTTGTCATCCAAGCGGACTACATGACCTACCCAGCGTAGCCGCTGTCTTTTTTCTTTTCATTGGTAGGTTTTTTTACGTGCCGGGTCCCAAACCCAGCGCACAACCATTGGGAGGGATGCTTCGCCTTCTAATTTTAACTCCCCTTCAAATGGATGTTTTTTGGCTACCCAGAGGATACTTGGTCTAAGACCGGAAGTCGTGAGCTGCTTAATAATAGGTTGCCAAAAAAGTTTTGCGGTATTTTCGCTTGTTGGCGCTGAAAGCGCGTAGTTCTAACACGTGTTTGATCGATTGTCGTTTCTTTTAAGTCGTTCGTGAGTTATAACGTTGCAAACATGGAGCAAAATTAGGAGAAAATACGGCTTATTTTACAGAACTACTACGATAAAGACAAAAATGCATCTCAAGCCGCCAATAAAATTTGTGCAGTTTATGAACCCGATACAGTTTTCATTTCCACCGCACAACGATCGTTTCAACGTTTTCGTTCTGGTGTAGAGGTGCTCGAAGATGCGCCACGCTCCGGAAGGCCTGTTGGTCGAAAGAGACCGGCATAGTAACAGCCGTAGCATCGGTCAAGAGCTGGGCATGAGTCATCAAAAACTCATTTCAATTTCAATAAAAAAAATGTAATAAAAATATCGCAAGACTTTTTTGACAACCCATTATAATTCATATAATACGCAAAAAGCCAATAAAGTCGTACCTTAATATCACCATGTACATTTCCCGGTATTACGAGTTTAAAAGTATTTTAAACAATCATATATTTATCCTTCTAATGCAGTTTAGCTACTTTTATTAATAACACTTCTTCAAATACATACATATGTACATAAATGGCATATCTGAAGCACTATTCTGAAGATTTCAGCACCATTTCCTAAAAGGTTTATATTCACTTATGAATTGCAAAAAATCAATTTTTTGCGCTGAAGTAAATATGAATATCAGAAGTGGCTGGAACAATCGACTTGAAATTTTCGCACGACTTTTTTTTAGATATCTTCATCAGACAATAGTGGAAGGAATAAGATTATTCGATAGAACTTCAAAAAAATATTTTTTTTTTGAAAATCGCCATTTTCTTAAAAGCCAAAATTCGACCTTTTCAGTAATCATCTATAGTTATAACAATTATATTTTTTTATTTTTGATTGTTTTTTAGATTTGAGATTGGATTAAGCAGAAAAATCTTTCTCACCGAAGGACCTCCGACTCTTGGACTGTATGGGATGTCAAAAAAAAATAAAAATCAAAATAATAATTTGTGTTCTGAACTACATAAAGTGCATTCGGCGATTTTTACTATGAGTGAAATTATTCAATAAAGAAGTACCATTAAGTTTTGTGTGCGGAAACGAATTTCTGGTGACGAAATGTTCAGAAGGTTGGTAGGGCTTCGGTGATAATTGCTTATCCCAAGCAAGTGTTTTTGATTGGTACAAATTATTCAAAGAATAACGGACGACGACATTCGTTGACGACCCACTACGTCCAGCACGGTGATTAACAACAACTGATGTTCAACACGTCAATAAAATAAAGGAATTAAATGCTTGAGTATCGACTATTAACAGTCAGAGAACTTAATGGCATCGTTAGAATATAGGAAAGATCAGTGAAAACCATATTGAAAGATCATTTTGTCTCAGAAAAGGGAAAGCACGATTGGTTTCAAAATCACTAAATTTTTTCAACAAACAGCGTCGCAATAATGTCTGTGAAGCAATAATTTCCGACTACGAGGATGTCATGAAACATATTATTACTGGCGTTTAGTCTTGAATGTTTGCTTGCGACCCGGAAACATACGATCAGTTGGCCGAAATCGTGGCAAAGGTGAGCCGAAGCCGAAAAAACACGTCAAAGCAGGTGAAAAATTAAGGATAGGTTGGCATTTTTTTTCAATTTTCTTCTTCTTCCGATCAAACAACTGTTAACAAGGAATACTATTTGAGTGTTTTGCGTCCTTTGCTCAAAGCTATACATAGAAAGAGGCCGGAATTATGGACCGACAACTCTCGGATCACGATAATGCACCGTCGCATACCGCATTGAATCTTTGTAAGATTTTCGCCAAATTTTCATCCAATATCGTGCCACAACCACCGTACTATTCGCCTGATTTATTTCCGTGTGTTTCCTGGGTATTCAGCAAACTCAAACGGCCGCTTCGGGAAAACAAGTAAATTGAAGACATTAAACATGAATCGCCACGGGCATTGAAGGCTATTCCAAAAATTGAAATTTCGAAGATTGGAAAAAACGTTGGCACAAGTTGGGTCCAGGGGGGATTACTTTGATGAGCACGATATTGATTTTGAAGAATTAATTAAGAATTGTAAAATTATTAATAAAGTTTTACTATTTTTTGCACATAGTTCTATTCTATTATATAAATCGTAATCTAATTTTAGTTTCTTATCCGAAAAAGATTTTATAAAATATTTTTCAATAGCCATTGGTGCTGTAAGGTTTTAAAAAATCCAGACCCTTTCTACGAATCCATGCTTTTTTCTCCCTCGAAAGATTAACATGAAAAAGAGACCGCCGTAGTAGAAGTAAACTTCATTTCGTCCCGTAATGATTATGGCGTGTTTTGGATGGAAAACTATACAAGGTCGTGACGTCATGAAAGTTTCACAGTATTATAATCAATGTCGGTTTATAATGTCAAATGACGACAGCTATGTATAGAATACCCATCTGATTTAATAAAATATTCCACATAAAACCGATGCATAAAGTATACGTGGACATAAATCCTCACATCACATTCGGTATATGTATGAGGCCTGTGGGAATATATTAACTGATTTCTGCGGTTAAAAAATCAAACCGACGGACGACAAGCAGCATAATCATAAATAAGTTAGAGGAAAGCTTTCGACCGAAAGTTGCCACATAACTCGAAATTGAATAAAAAATATATTTATGTGTCAACCACTTTTCAGAAACGTAGCTTCAGTTTTTATTTTTCTAATTTTTTGCTCCTATATAATTTTTGTTTTTGCATCAATTTCACAAACACCATTTCGACACCTGATTTATAAGCTTTTAATACGCCAACTACTGTCTACCCAGCGCCAATGCTACTCACACACAGTTTGCAATAATTTTGCATTAGAAGCGGCGGAATTGCTTGCAACCAGTTTGGTGGCAGCGTGATAAGCCACACGTGCTGCAGCAGTTAGTTGTAGTGGTGGCGACGCATTAAAATTCTTGCAACAACTTTGGAGGATAAATAAATATCACAATAACAACTGTGGCAAGTGGAAAATACATACAAACAGGAAATTGCAAATTATGCACATAAATATATAGACATGCAATAAATATGTATGCGCATTTGTTTGAGTATTTATAGATGAAATATAAATAATATTTAATTGCTAGGCGCATAAGTAGCTAAACTCGTATATGCATAATGTTATGCGAGTGTGTGTGTGTGCTTGTGTGCGCGTAACGATAAGAGGTGTCAAAAGCGGTGCAACGTCACTCGGCCGGCTGACCAGCTACGCATGCGCAAGACGCGTTTAAGTCAAGACACAGCGATCGGCTTATGATGGAAGCGAACATTGGCAGAAATATGATTTTTCTACTTAACAAGTGGCCAAAAGCAAATCAGCAACTTGTTGCAAGTGGCTATGTGTGGCAAGAAGTGCAGCGGTGCGCGTGAAGAGTTCATTGCGTTGCTGCGTGGCGCAGTTGACAAGTGGATTGGCGCGCCTGCGGCCCACTTGACGCGAAAATATTTGTTTTTGCAACTGTCGCATTTGGCTTATCGGCCAGCGAAACGCATGAATGAATAATAAAAGAAAAACCGGTCAATGCGCGACAACTGAGCCATTCACGCATACGCGCACACACACATACACGCATGCCAACATGCTAAACAAGTGATTACCTATCATGGATGCTACAACACATGCATTTGCATATGGCCAGTGTTATTTAGTAAGGCGTCTTGTTGCAACATTGCCCACCAAATTGCGGAAATGTCGCTGTTGCGCGTACAACATTCAAAGAGCAGCGTCTGTGTGTGTGATGCTTATCGCCACGGCTGTGCGGCTGCGCAATTAATTGCGTGCAATTAAGCGTGCAAGAGTCAGGCGGTGGCAGCAAGTGGCAGTGGCCAAGTGGCAATAACAACATCCTGCCACACAGCACTTGTTTTCGGCTGCCCATCTTTAGCGCGGCGGCAGCTACTGTCAACGGCATGCATACAAGCATTTTAACTCCTCTGTTATGTACAGGTGTATATGCAACATGTTTGGTAGCGGTGGGTACGAGTGCGTCGGCCCACTGTCATTATCAGTCAACGACACTCATCCATTGCGCATGCGTTGGACTTGAAAATCTGCGACGACATTTTGCCAAAGCGACAACGCTACCAACAACAACAAAACACATAGATTTGTGTATGTGTGCTTCATGTTGCAAGTATTTCTGGCTTTTACTGATTATGTGGCATGCAACTGCAGCTGTCGTCATTTGAGAAAAAGTCGCGAAAATTGATGATTTCAATTAAGAAAAGAAGTCATAATATTGTAGCAACATGCAGGTACTTTTCAATCGCTGCTATAACACACACACACGCACACTCAAACACATTCATATATACATACATATGAGAATATGTTGGCAGTTAACAATGCAATGAGTGACAGCAACAAGCAATCACCAATTCACGGTAGCACGCTTAACGTTATTGGCCACGACCGTGGCAGCAACAGTGACCGCGGCGACAGTTATGCCTGTCGCACGTAATTAGGTGATTTTCAAATTGGCAAAACATGTTGCAAGCTGTCGTCTGGCTGCCGCAATCTCGCTACCGCTTTTCTTCGTTGCTTCTTCGGTTGTCGCGCATATCGTGGCATCATCAGGTGGCACATTTGTCAGTGCCAAATTTTTCTTGCCTCTTAATGGTATTCACATGTCTTTTGCTTGTTGTTGTTGTTATTGTTTGATTCTTTAAGGAGCTTGTACACTCCTCACAATTAATTTTTCAGCAATTCTACGACAGTGGTTTGCGCTCTTTTTTGTTGTTGTGGGCTTTTTTGGTGAATTGTCAAATCTGGTATGTTGCAGCTGTCATTCGCCACTGTTCGGCCCCTGTTGCAGGGTGTTATGCCTTATCATTTGATTTATTTCGTCCTTACTTCTTTTATAAATAAGATTTCAATTACATTTTTAAAATGGACTTTTTATTACACAGCATATTATTCAAAAGCTAAAAATGTGGCAGATGGAGAGTTCTGCATGGATTTGAACGAGTGATAGTGGGAATTTCAACAATAAAATTTGCACAGAACTTTATGCCATTCCATTACATCATCACGCAGCTGCGAAATGAGTATTGATATATCCATAAAAGTAGCGTGCCCCATAACTTGAGTCTAACTGTGACAAATAATTCTTATATTATACAAAATGTCCGCCACTAGTTCTAACTTGTGTTAAACTTTGGTTTTCGGAAAAGGCAATGGAACAGTTGGCATGATGAGAAGTGCCGTGTCGCAGTGGACAGAATACAGACCGCCTCGCCGGGATCTGATAGATGCAGAGAGTTGAGTAGGGAAGCGAGACGAATTTGCAGACAAAATAAGGCCACGATGATTCTAAGACTTTGTGCTATATGGAGCAAAATATTATGCGAGACATTAATCTACATAAGAGTTATTGGTAAGTACGATGGGTGTATTGGGGTAGTGAAGTGATCAAACTGCCTCTCTTATTCAACCAACAACTTCACCCACTGTCCGGATGGGATTTGGTGCGCACTTTCGTCCTAGCTAAATAAGTTCTGTCGACCGAGATCAGGTTGTATAACATAGCGCAGAGCAAATGCTGTTACATAACGATCCTGGCATTTACTTGTAGAGCCACTCGCTTGCAACCCCTGACATGTATCCTTTGGACGGGCTTTATCTACTCTAGTACTATCAAAAAATGATTTCAAACCCAATGCATAATATGTCTCCAAGAGGCACGCGAACTACTTTGCGCAATCAACCTGCGATGGCAGCTTGTACATTGGATTTGGAGGTGCAAAACTCATGTTCAATTGGAAATGATTGTAGTATACTTGTAAATGAAACCGCTATTAGCAGCGCAGTGCTCCTAAAGCCAGAGGAACAAAGAAAAAGAAGGCATACATGTTTTTGTTTACAAGTCTACCAAAATTGGCTAAAAATTAGCAGCTTTCATTAAAAAAAATTTGCAATTCATAGTTCACTAGATCGCTTCAATGTTACTATGAAGCTACAACTAAAATTTCAAGTGGATAAATCCGATAGCC
The DNA here is from genome assembly GCF_016617805.1 of Bactrocera tryoni. Taxonomy (NCBI): domain Eukaryota; kingdom Metazoa; phylum Arthropoda; class Insecta; order Diptera; family Tephritidae; genus Bactrocera; species Bactrocera tryoni. Next base: position 15,255,658 of record NC_052503.1, on the reverse strand, counting down.
TCCGGGTACTATTGTTGCTTGATCTGAAAAATTCGGTTTCATGAAAAATGCGTTTACTGTTTTACAGACGGACCCGTAGGCTTCGACAATATAGCGGATTGGAAATTCTTTTAGTTCAATTACATTTTTTAGGAACCTAAAGTGTATTTTTAGATAAAAATTTGTTTTTTGAAAATCCTAGACGCGCCCAGAGATTAGGCTTAGTCGAGTCTTCAAATAATTAAGTTGGTATATGGGTTTGGTATGGGGGTAAAAAACAGCCTTTTTTTCAAAAGTTTGTTTCTCAAATAAAAAATTAAATATTTTATTAGAATTTTTTATTGTTACAAACATACATACACTATTAACAAAGAATTTTTGAAATTTTTATAAAAAAAATATTTTAAACTCGGCCATTGCGACCCCATTTCCGGTGATGTCTCGGAAAAGAGATGTGACCGCCTTGGCAGGATAACCATCTAAAGTGAAAAAGTACTTGTTTTAATTAAAACCTTAACTTTGAACTTGGACGAAAGAAAGAAACTGAAAATTGGATTTTTGACAAAAAATTAAAATTTTAGTGAAAATTTCGCGAAATTTTATTTCAAATAGTTGTAATCGAAAAAAAATTCTTCGTCCAAGCCTTTAAGAATTGTGTCTCAAAAACCTGTGAAAAATTTTATGAAGATCGGTTAGGTAGTTTTCGAGAAATCTTGTCAACCAACTTCAAAAACACAGAAACGTGTTTAAAGACGGTGCACTTAGCCTCGAACGCATAAGTTCTCAGGGCGGTATCTCCGAAACTATTACTCGCCTCACCTTGAATTTTGGACAATACTCTAGAGGTGTCGTAGAATTTAATATGACAATAAAAAACTTGATTTTTCTAAGCTCGTAAACCCATGTGACCCTTTAAGATCAACTCGAAATATTAAAAAAGTAGAAAAGCTTTTTTATAATCAGAGTCGGCGTGCGGCTATTAAGGTTCTTTGTACCTGACTATTTGATTTCCGTTATTTGAAAGTGTCAGCTCTCTGCTTATATTTACTTTAATTGCTTTTTTAAATAATTTTAATAAAAAACACTTATTTTAAATATTTTTCAGTTTGAAGAAAAGTATGCACAAATCAAGCTTCTACAATTTGTCTCCGGAAAATTCATTTTTGTAACCAAACGTTATCAGAGAATGTTAAAGTCTCAGTTAAAGTTCTCTAGTGACATCTTCATTAACAGACATTTTTAACAGCCATAATTTAACATATTTCTCCTTACTCTGCACAAAATTTCCCCTTCTAAATGCTTTACCTTTACATAACAGTTGCTGTAGAACTCTCCACTAACTACGATTTCCCACCCTCATTTTTAACAGCGCTACATACCCCACTTACTCCTTTTACCAACATTTTACCCCTGCTGTTAATGTGCACTTTCTCCAGCTGTTAAGTGTACACCCCAATGTTACCCAATTCTCCTACACTCTCCGCTGTACTCCTCAAACCTTTACCCCAGCCACTGTTATGCTCACTATGTGGGGAAAGCAAGTGGAGAGTACTTGAGCGAAGAGCACACAGCAAGACAACAGTTGGTGGTAAGCACGATATCATAAGCTAGTCAGCCAGCCAACAGTGCGTCGAGCTTAGTAAAGCGAACTTGGTCAACACGAAGCCACAACGAATCGTTTGCGCATGCGTTAATCCACATTGGCTGGTAACAGACGGCAACTTGCGCATAGTGCATATTGGCAACACAAGTGCGCTGTAACGGCGCTAACACTCGTGCAATTGGCCGACCATGCGGAAATGAGCGTCACATACATACATACCCAGCAATCAGTTCACTAGATTAGCTTATGAGCGGTTTAGTGTTGCAATGTGGATCGATCGCGCGATCGATCGCACGCCCAACGTCCAACTCGTGACCTTTCGGCAACCTTGTAGCACATTCATTTTCTTGCAACTATGCCGCACAGCTGCCGCAGCATATGCGAGCGCGCATGTTGTAGCTACAGAGTGTTATGCACTGTTGTTGTTGTAACTCCTTTTATTACCAGTGATTGCATTGCAATCGCAAATTTAGTGCGCGCCATAAAGTTCGTGGATCAATCACGTTGCAGCTAAGCAACCGATTGTGTTGTGGCATGCTTGCTACTCGCGCATTTCTCCGGCATTCTTCTATTTCATTTTTTGATATTTTTCAGTTGGAACGACCTTTTGATCTGCTTCAGTCAATTCAATTGATGATTTTCGTATTCTGCCTCGCTTTGTGGCATACAAAATTGGCTGCGCAGGCCGAATGCAGCAGATGATGTTGGTTGGCAGCAGGAATAACAAACAGTAAAAGCAAATTACCATGTATGATTGGTTGAACCTTTTGGTCTGATCGTGCCGCATTGTTGTTGGTGCAGTGCAATCAGTAGCTCATTGCGCAGACGCTTCTTCATGAGTTGGTGTTGTTGTGCCCATTTGTTGATTTCGTTGCTTACACGTGGCTGTGCTGAAATCGGGTGGTGTGTTAAGGAGCTCAGCGCGAAGGTGAAGACCCATAGCGAATTTTATTTAGTGGTCATATCAACTTGGCCTTTGTGGTTTGCGGTTAATTTGCGTCTCATCGGCGCAGTTCCAATGCAAAGCAAATTGAATTTAGGATTGTGGCATGCACTTGATATTGAATTTTATTTTTATTACTTTTGTACCGCACGTTTTACTTTATCATCATTTGTGTTATGGGTTCATTTAGTAGCGAGGTTGAGTCTTGGTTTAGTAAAGATGGAATGCTGAGTAGCATATGTGACGTTTTGGGTTGGCTTAACCTTATCTTACCGCAGCTTTCTGATTAGAGGATTAAAATTTTGTTGAATCAGTAATGAATGATTTCTGTTGGAATAAATCTGAGGCTTTAATCAAAATAGATTCCGGAAAACCTCCAAACATAATAAAAATAAATTTTCTAAGGCCTTCCAGGTCATAAATTGTATAGAGAAAACGAATTGGAAAATAAATGAAAGAAAATACAACTTTTTTAAGAGTATAAGATGAGTTTAAGTTTCGGTGTACTGTTTAGTGAGCACTTGAGGTTTTGAATAATTATTTATTAACTTAAAATTTATTTCTTGGAGTCATAAAACGATTTTGAAAACCCTTTACTTCAGATCTTATAATAACTCTGACGACATCTCTTGAAAATTACAGCAACTGACAATGTAGAGAAATGTTTTTGGGGAATATTTGAAATATATAATCTTTATTAGGTCTATTAGTGTAGCATGAACACCTAGACAACTGACTTGGTTAGTTAGTTGGTAGGTTGAAAAGGGAAAGGCAAGAGCACCGTACCACAGAGGTCACACTTAGGCCATCTTTAGGCCCATTAATTATGTATGATCAACAATTCAGTGGATTGGGTAAAATACTAAATTTTTTCCACCCCAGCTGTCCAATGTCTCTTAAACCGGAGTATTAAGAGCCAGAAGAGATATCCTGTCTGAATCGGCTGAAAAGTGGGTATTCGCAAAGTAACTATTTCCGTGTTTCCTCATCCTTCCCGAATACACTTTACCAATTTTCTGTAGGTGGGGACCTCTAAGACCCCAATGATGATCCCTACAATGTTCCCAAATTCAGTATTGACTAAAAGTAGGAACATCATCAATGATTCCTCAAATCATTCCTCATCAAATTCCTTAAAGCTACCCCAAAGAATGATTGTGGTGTGCCCTGTGTTGCTAAGCTTCGATGACCTTAGGTGTTCTAGGGTCCATTGCTTTAAGTAATCCTTGAAAGAGACATATGGTCTAGAACGGTTTAGGGGAATGGTGTTTTTGGCTGCTCCTGCCTTTTTGTTTCATTCTATTCCTGAATAACCCAACGCAGTGTGCCTTATCGTAGTAATTTAGTTTGAAACTACCTTCTGCGTATGGAATCCAAAGAAGTCTGCTCCAATTCCTATTTCACCCTTTGCTCCATCGATGAATATGCCGATTTTATCGTTGGCACTACTGAACACAGAACCGTTGATTTTAGGGAATTAAAACGTTGCGTTTATTTCACCTCGGACCTGCTTTTCTCGGTCGCATTGCCAATTTGGCCCGAGTTCAGTAACAAAGTCGAGTGTGACAACATGTTCGCAGTTTGGCGTTGTTGTTGTTGTTGTAGGCACAGAAAACCTTCCTAAGAAATTTCGAGGTATGGTGCCGAGTTTAAAGTCCTTGGCTGCATGAAAATCCGCGCCCGTTAAATTAGATAAATAGCCGAGGAATGTACCGCGACCTTAGGTCTATTGTGCCCTTTTCTAAATCACAAAGATTCACCCAGTCCCAGCATATTGATAAAGTCCAATATATTGCTAGGTACTAGTAAGTCGATGTGATCCCTATTTTGAAACATGGGCCAAGGGCCTTCAAGTTCAGGTTACCCGCCTGTCGTGGGAACGCAGTTTGGTGTTACTGATGTCGCCTAGTTCCTACACCTGACTTACTATCTGTAATTCTTAATTTTCCAAGAAAAGCAGTTTTAACATGATAAATATAACCCCTAACTCTCCTTAAACTGCACTGAATCCACCGCCCACACATCGCAGCATTTGATAATCTTGTTTATAGATCTAATACATGAAAAAATGTAAGTCATACTTCGAGTTTCTTAAGCCGCCAATATGAACACCTTGCAGTTGTTCATAAATTCTACGAACTAAACTCGACTTATTGCCTCAAAGAGAATGTACTATTCCTTCATATTCTCGAAAAGCCGTCGACTGTAATTTGTGTTGATTGGTATTTTATTTTCACCTTCAGGTCTTTAAGCCTACTAAATACATACACACGCGTCTTTGCGCCCTGTAATCTACAGCGCGCTCACGCGTCAGCAATCATCGGACACATTGATGTGCGGTTCAATTACGCAGGACTGTGAAAATTCGTGATCGCATAAAGATCAGTAGAATATGATCCGCATTTCACGCAGCGCATAGCCACAAGCAGCATTACATAAATTTGTCCAAGTGTGTGTGAATATTTCTTACTTAGTGCACATTAAATATGCGGCTACGGTTGCGTAGAGGACGCATATGCGCTCGTATGCGCCCCTCACACACCTGTAATTATTTTATAGGAATCATTAGTACTGCAACACGATCTCTAGACGCTCTTAGCTTAGACCTAATTGATGGAAAAAGAGCAAAAAAAAAGACAAAATGAAGTGGTATATAGTTGCTAACGGCCACTTGTGTTCGTTTTGTGTTAGTGGAAAAAAATTGTCGCCGCCGGTCATCAATTAATAACGAATCACGAAAACAAATTACGCCAAGTTACGACAGCGACAGCCATAACGAAGAAGCGGCAACAAAAAGTGGAGAAGAGAAAAGACAAATGCAACATTAGCATGCACTTCATTAGGAGCGACGAGCGTCGCAAACGGCTAGTCTTAGTTGATATTGATGTTGTTGTTGTTGGTGTGCAACAAGGCGAGTTCGCTTTGACCATAAAACAAATTAAATGTTTATTAAATGACGCGCAATTTACACCAGTAAATGTCAAAATGGAATAAGACAAGAAAACATAGCAACAACAACAACAACAACAACCACATTAAATAGTGCTGCGATCCGGTTGCTCATTTGTTGCCTGTGTTGTAGACAATTACAAATGTTGCAAGCGTCGAACTGCGCTTTGGTCAAAAGTGAGCACCTCACCCCAGTGACCGATCCAGCGACCGCTGCCGCGTCGGCAACACAACTTTAACCCACTGCAGGCGGCACGGCGCAGCCTCCGGTGTGCGCCAGTCTAGTGCGGTTAATATCAAAATCACGTTATTGCCTGTTGGCTGCCAGCAAAGATTTGCTTCTTGTTGTTGGGCCGACAGGCTTAATCGTCGCTGTACGATGTGGTGGAGCTGGTGGAGTGGTTGCCTGACGCTCGTTGACCCGCTGTTGCTGCACCATCGACCAGTCGCCTTGCTGGGCGCTTATCATTGTTGCAGTGGCTGCTATTGTTGTTGTTGCGCCGGTTGCCGTGGCTGCGCGTATAAAATTACCTCTTTCGAGGTCATGGGAAAATATGAAGCGTGTTTTGTTCGCTACAGCTGAGTGCTTTTCCTCCGCGTGCAATTTTTCGTAATCTTTTTTGTTTTTGCTGTTGTTGTTGTAATACTATTTATTGCTCGCTTTGTTGCTTGCTGCTTTTGGTAGTTAGTATGCAAATATTTTGCTGTACGCTCACCATTGGCTACGGAATTGAATTGCTGCTAATCCATGAAATTGAGATCTCAATTTGGTTGGAAAATAATTTTGGCATTTTTTTGTGATTTTTTTATACTTTGGTTCAACAAAATTTTGTGTTATTTTAATTTCTGTTTTGTTAGTTTTTGGCTTTATTCAAATCGTTTGCAATCGGTTTTATCTCTTGCAACGATTTTTAATATCTCAATTGAACATTACCGATTGAGTAATGATTATTTTTGGTGTTTTAGTGCAATAAAATTACATTTAACTCTTTCACGTTCACTGCTTCATACTTGAAATAGATTGTTTATCGCTGTTAAGACTAAGGACCCAATTATGTTTGAGATGTGATTTATTTTGAATCATCGGTTAATTTGCTATACTCCACATCCCTATTTGATAGGGAATGCTTATTATCATTCGAAAGAACATTTTTTGGTATTTATTTTTTGAAGATTATCTCTTTCAAATGTTGGCCGCGGCTATGTCTCAGACGGTCCATCCGTTGTTTCCAATTTTTTTATGACTCATTCGAGTATGTCGACTGGTAATTGTGGGTGTGATATCACACGATCTTGGTGATCAGTCGACCGGTCCAAAACGTGAAATTTCCTACTCACCTACACCTGTAAGTGTTATCTCAATAAATCCATTCTTTGATGCGATATGTGGAAAGTGGCATCGTCTTGTTGAAATTGTGCCGCCGAGATCACGAGCTTCAATTTTTGGCATCAAATAGTCGGTCGATGATTCCACCGGCCCAGAAACCACCCCAAATCACTGTTTTTTTTTTGGATGAATGGCAGCTATGGAATCTCTTCAGGTTGCTCTTCGTCCCAAATGCGGCAATTTTACTTGTTTACATTCCCATCGGTCTCATCGCTGAACAAAATTTGGCTCGAAATCGTCGGATCAGCTTGAAACTTTCCAAGAACCAAAACAGCGAAGCGAGATCGCTTGGGAAGGTCGCGTGGCTTCAGTTCTTACCCAAGCTTTATTTTGTACGCTTTTCAATTTAAGATCTCGACTAAACTGCGCCAAGTCGTTCCATACGTCATCCAAGTAGCTGGAATCTGAACGAAAGTTCTGTACATAGGGAGGATAAACTTTATTAATGTTAAGTCTAGCGAGATCAACGGCTTTATATAAAATGTTTGTTATGTTGGTCTGATTAGAGATGCTCGAATAAAAACTACATCACAAAAGGATGTTACTGAGAAATATTTAAATAAAGAACTAGGCTAGATAAGGTTCGATGGCTGACACTCAAGATTGGCATGACATATGCAGTCTATTGTGATGCTATGAAAATAAAACTCCTATTTCTATTCCAACCAGCTCAGTAGGATATCTGAAACTGTGAGCTCTCAAGTGTTTAAGCAAAAGAAAGACAATCAGGAAGGAAGCTTTTGAGGTGTTTTTCACTGTGTATTTTTCCACAACTAGAGAGAGACTAGCTTTACTGTGGGTAAAGTACCCACTACACTCTCAATCTCTTGGGTAAAAAGGATCTTCCGATAGCGCAAGAATCTATGGTAGCCCACGCTGCCCAAACTATACAGTAATGAGGAGAGCGGAGCACATAACCGCGCCAATTCTACTGATACCGAGGCATCCTAGCACCGTCTTGGGTGTTCGTCAGCTTTTGCAGTTACCTGCGATTTTGCTGTGGTCTGGCACTCATACTAGTCTTATCATCGATGATCTTATCTCGATGTCATTTACAATGAGGTTAGGCATTCCTTAACCAGCCTTGAACGTGTGGATAGTGAGCTCAAAGCTAGTGTCGTCGCCTTGCTTTCAAAGTAGATAGTCGCGTATCTGCCGAAACAGTAAAACTACCGGTACTTTAATAGCAGCAACGACGGCTTGAAAAACGCTACAGTAGTCAGGTAGTCTGAAACTGTAGATGATTGAGAGTTCCTGACAATTTACACCTCCATCGATCTAAATACTCTTCTAGTAACAGATTAATTTTTATCAGGAAGTTTAAAATGTTGGAAAACCCCGCTTCTGTTATGTCCGAATTGGGTATTTAAAAGCCAGGATACTCATTTGGAAAACTACATACATATGTATACTTGTATGTGCATTTTATAATAAACTATTTTATTTGTTATCAATAAATATTACAACCCATAATAATAATAAGTCCAATGATTACTTGAAACCCAAACAAATACCTCAATAAATGTTTAATTGGAAATTATAATTACAAAAACATTCCACACATTGACAGCAGATCTAGTTTTTACAATAACAAAATTTCATTTATTTTTTTTTTTATTTTTTTGTTGAAGACAGATTTATGAATTTTTATGAAAAAGGTGAGGAATGGCTTAACATCAACAGTTTATAGCATAACAAGCGCATAAATCATGTCGTATTTCACTTGCTCTGCATATTTTAACGGTCAGCGGGCACACCCACTTGTCACTGGTGTTGTGGTGAAACGGCAGAACCTTTTTATTAGTCTTACAAAGTTACTGTGTCATTAAAAACTTAATTATGTGTGTAATTGTAGCATGTAAGCGCAAGCTCGTAAACAAACACACACTTCCGAACGCGAGCAATTCGAGCAAAACACCCTTTATAAGCAGGCACACACACACAAACGCACATATGTGTTTACTTATGTGCCACATGCTGATCGCAGATCGCGTTAAATACCTGTTGCTGCACGTTCACCACTTTGTAGCGGCTCTGGTAATTGCTTACTTAACAGTTGAAATAATAATTTTCCAATTAAATAAAACACATTTAAATAATTAAAGCGACACAATTATGTCAAAATAAAAGTGAGCAAAATAAGCGAAAAATTTATCTGTAATTTACTATGCAACGCTGCCAAGCGATATTTCAAAGGCGCACACCAAAACACATACATACACACAAACGGACTTGCGGACTTGGTATTGAATTACAGTTATGTGTTGCTGCTAAGTTTACTGATTTGTTGTCAGCTTAGTTAATACAACGTCCGTCTGTCGGCATGCCACTTGTGGAATTTTATTGCTTGGCTATAATTTACACGTACAAATGCACACAAACACCCAGCCATGCAAACGCCGTTCGTTGGGCATACGCACTTTGCGTTGCTGCAGCAATCCATAAAGCCAGTGTATTGTTGCTATTGTTGTTATTGCTTGGTTATTAAATAGAGTTCTGTTGGCGCTGCTACTGTTCTCGCTGTGGCCAAGCACTATTAATTGCCGCTAGTTAATCGATTTTCCGCTGTTCCGTGTGTGTGTGGCGACATAAATTCCTGTGGAATGCCACAGACAGGTGTCGCAAAGAAATGTGTGAGTTTTGAAGTGTGCTTGTAAATAGTTTAAGGATTTTATTGCAATTGCAGTGGTTGTAACATTTAATCAAACGAATTTCTTTTGAGTTCCGTTAAGGGGGTAAGGTATTTTTTATTTTGCATTTTTTTTATTTTATGTTAATGTACAATATCTTAAGATTATTCTGTGAAAATTTGAGAGCAATTAAAGCAAAATTGACGGAGATATACACTTGTAAGTCTCCGCCCTCCGATTTGATTGTGAGCGGCCGCGACCGTAACGACCAGCACCTGATATTAAGTTAAGTTTTTCTCACACTTCACTTTTTCGAAGCCATGTAGCTCTGTAGCTCAAAATCTACTGAACCGATCCTTTTGAAATTTTGCACAGTCTTCCTTTACATGAATTGTGAGGTAACGCTGTCGAGTTTTTTTAATTTTAACTTATTTTTAAACAACGAAATTTCTGATTTTTTTTGATGAAAAATCAGTATTTTGAGTTCCGAGCCTTGTAAAAAATTGAAAAATCATTAAAAAAAAACTTGACAGCGTTACCTGAGGAAATGTATCAACTAATCAAATCAATTTGGTTTTTTAATTTCAGATGATCCAGTCATGAGTTATGCGGTTCACCGCGAATCAATTTTTTTGGAACGTATGCGAAGGTTCTCTGTCACCGGCTCATTTTTTAATATTTTACTATGAAACTTTCACAGAATATTCTTTAAATATCATATAATTATGCTATAATAAAGAGAAAATTTAAGGAAAAAGTTGGGGTTTTTAATAAAAAGAAAAAATCGTTAAATTTCCCTTCAAAGGTGCATTTGTTTTCCTTCATGTCGAACTAAGGTTACTTAACCAGAAAAGAGATTATCTTGTCATTGAGCTACATATGTACTGAGTAGCCCGATCTGAACAATTTATTCTGAGATCGTACTATTGTCTTAGTTAAGATAGTTAATAATGAGGTATTGCACTGCGATCTAGGGTCTTTTGTGTCTTGTTGTCTTGGCACTAATACCTGCCGAATTTCGTGAATATATCTTTTCAACTAATAAATTTTTCCAAAAAATTATTCGATCAGTTTATATATTAGTTATACTCCATATCGGCGGTTCCAATAAATGAGGGTACAAATGGACGTGTCCAAATTCAGATCCGTATCTCCACAACTGGAGCTTAGTTGGCGTATATACATTCAGACGGCAGACGGACACGGCTAAACTCCGCTAGCTCATCCGGCTGATCATTATATTTATATACTATGTACACTTTATGGGGTCTCCGACTTTAATTTTTAAATCAGTGTTACGTTGTTGCCTTTTATATTTCGAAATTGGAGAACAAAAACTAATATTAATCAACGAAAATCGTTTTATTGTTTTTCAAAATATTTTCCATTAAAATTTATATACTTTTGCATGCGTTTGCTCTAATTGTCGAAGGAATTTTGTCACTCAGATTGAGATATCTCCAAAACTAAACACAGCAACCAATCAGAAGATATATCCGGCTTCGGTCGTTGGTTTTCCTGATTTCTTGAAAAACAACTATCAAGCAATTGGTTGTATATCGAAAAACGTTAAGCAAGACGTTTTTCGAAGCACCGTTATCGTACTATTTTTACATTTCATTCGTCTAATCGACACGAGCCCTTTTTTAAGCGATTGACAAATTGTGTTAGTATTCTTTACAGTAAAATTTTCATGCAATATTGAAGACATTCGCCTTGGAATAATCTACGATCTCGATTGAATTTACCATACCATCGATAAACACTAATCTCCGATGAAGCTTCATCGTCAAAAATTGAATTAAGCTCATCTATACACTCTTGCCACGATCCACGTCGAAAGTTGTAAAAAATAGTTGCGCGAAAATGTTCACAATTTATTTTAAATTTGGACCGTATTGAATATTTTAAGTTACAGTAAACAACATAAGTATCGCTCGTATGACAAAACGTTCCGAGTATGAATAACATCAAAAATGTCAAACTTTATGATAAAGTTGAGAGTTGACAGATTGCAACACTAGGATTGCCATATCCCAAAATATAAAAGGCTACCTTTGTATCTGATATATTACATATCTTTGCTATTTTTTTATTTTTTCTAAAAGTACTGGCTCTTTAGCCCAAAGTCTCTTTGACCCTTTCTTCTAATGTTCAACAAAGCGATCTTTGGTTATTGCCGCTATTTGTACAGTTGTTCTTTATCTTAAATATTTTTAAAAGTCCACAAAATAAAAAAAAATACTATACACGTTCTCTGTCACAGCAAACATTTCCTAAGTATCTTCCAATAGTTCCATTGAATACCGCACTATGCGGCTTGTGAAAACACAAAAGACCTAACCTTAGAAAATATTCTTCGGAAATGTTGTTGCTATGTAATTGAAATTTGTAGTTAAAGAACTATTGTGGTTGCAGTGTGTGGTTGTCAACGGCGATTTCCCAGCCACAAACAACGATTCTTCGGAGAAATTCTCACGCTGTGACGACAACGATGTTAGAACGCGCAGCAACGGCGAATATTGGTAGCAACATACCTGTTAATATGCGCGACAACATTTGTACAACAATGACAACAAACATACATATGTGTATGGGCCTACAAGCTCTTCGCTTTACGTTGGTGCACGCAGGAGTCGAAGCATCTGCGATTCACAACACACATGCAAACAAATATAGGCAAGCGTGTGTGTGTATGTGAGTGTAACTAACTTATTGTGTCGCTTGTTATTTAAATGTGCGGCGCGGCAACACAGTAGTCAAATGTGGAAGCAACCAACTGTCAACGTTATCAGTAAATGTGAGTAGAAACCGTGAGGAACTCGTAATTCAACTGACACGGCTGGTGCAGCAGTTGAAGAGCTTTGGCTTGGGCCGCGTTGAAACACTTTTTTTTTATTTTTGTTCTTTTCTACGAAAATCCAGAAGCAACAACAAACTTTTTCAGAGGCTTTGCTGTTGTATGATAATCTCTAAGCTTATATTTAGGCAGGTACATTTGTGGGTACGAGGTCTGCTGGTTGTGCTATAAGCTGTCAAATAATAGAGCGCATGCTGGAAAGGCTTCCAGTTGGTGCTGTTAATGTTAACAGTCAGTCAGTAGATTAGATTAGTTTAATAATCAGGCTGATAGTCGTGAAGCCACGAATCCTCCATCTCGGATTGCTAGAAACACCTATCCCTTGTGATGACCAGAACTAAAAAAGACTGCCATTGATCGAGAAAGCGCCTTGAGTCTACGAGACTTTTGTTGAGGCAGCTAATATCAACTTCGGCTATCGCTCATGGCTCGCCATAGTATGACTGTCGACATGTTTAAATCTCAGTCCTGCAAAGGCTGCACAGTGGAGAAAAAATTTCACGATATTTCCACCTTACATTCTTCTATACAACTTTGGCGGCTTACCTTCAAAAGCTTTAGTCTCAACGCAAGGATACCATTAGAACTGTGTCCGAGTTTGAACTCCCATCGTTGGGGCAATATGCATCTTACTAAGAGCAAGTAATTCAATAGACTTATTTCTTTCCATTCTGGGCTAGAAGATGTGCTGGTTGCTGAGGAGACAGAACCTCACCTTGTAGTCTATTCACCTTTTGTAGTAGACGCGCACTTCCTCCCACCGCCACTACATACTTGACACTACCTTAAATCCGCAAGAGCTCTAATAGCTGACCCCGGCCGCACATTAGGAAACATTCAGACTGAACAAGTTCTATTTCCGTCTTACTTACAGTTCTTGTTTGAATAAAAATCCGAGTTCGTTCTGATTTCAAACACCCAACAGTCGAGAGATCTCCATGGTTTTCTCAGTTTCCAATAATATCCACTTACAGGGGCCAAGCAGAGGTTGTTAAGAAAAGATTTCCAATATTACATTACGACTGTACTAAATTTGTTAAAAAGTCGTTTTAAAGTTTCGATTCCATAAAATGTATTCGAAATGTATCCGTGGTCCGAAATTAATTGGTCATTAGGTAAAATCTTATTCTATCAAAAAATCAGATGGGATTAGAAAAATTATATCTTACCTCACAGAGTTATAAAGCTACCCTTTTTATAAGCCTATTTTAGCCACTAAATTATTTGTAAGTACTTGCTTTAAGCGATGTCGTTGGCACCCGCGAAGTAAAAAGCGACCTGGCTGCTATTGTATTACTGTGAACTCTGTTGATGGGCCGTGACCGCGGTTTAAACAGCTGTGCCCATATTTTTTTGGCTGGAAGAGGCAACGAGTAGATAGTGTGCTGACAGTAGAATGAACAGATAAGAATGATAGGGCAAGGAGCAGCACTGAGTTGGGACTGTCATACCGTCAGTGGCAAAGTCCCGCATGGTGGGTACCGAATTCTTAATTCATTTTAATGTACCACTTTTTCCTTTTTTTCTTGAATGAAGACATGTATGTACATATGTATGTATATAGTGGCAACTGCTGCTACTGATTGTTGTCAGATTCTTGTCTCATACCAAGCTACCACTACCAAATAAGTGAAGAAATGAACTTCTTCTTGATCAAATTCAACAAAATGCTCGCCAACAACAACCGCTCCCATGCTGTGACCAAGTCTAGTCTTCTGTTGCAACGGGAAGATTCGCTGCAAATGCAGTGCTCGTTCAAATTCCAGTATTGTGCGCTATGTCTCTACCATATTTGCAAGAATCACTGTTGTAAGCTGGCGGAGATTCACCATTGAAATGCGCTGCAAATATGTACCTATGTATGTGCGCCCCAACAACGATGATGTCCAATTAACGTGGCTTGTTGCAAGCAGAGCTACGACACGATACTAAAAAAATCTAAAAAAAGTGGTACTGAAGAAGATTAAGAATGAAGTGAAATAAAGCGAGATTCGGTGCAATCATTACACACTCGTCGCACCCGCCGACCCGGCAGCCAACTGACTGCCTTGCCATCGCGTAGACAACAACGACATGTGACTTATGATTAGAATCATGGCGTGACATAGGCCATGGGCCAGCAGACTGCCAAGTAATAGACAATAAAGTGTAAGTAGAGAAAAAATAGTAATTCTTAATCTTCATATATACATACATATGTATGTATATGTAAGTATGTACGTTTGCATAAGAGAGTGCTAAATGTTGCAGTCGAGTCTGAGTCTGAGTCTACGCGCGAGCTAATGAAGCGAATAGCTTACCTTGCCGGCTTCTTGGCAGTCTGGTGTGCCGCCCGTTAGCAGCTATGTATTTATGCATTTAATTGAAGGCGCTCGTCGAGTTAATGTCGGTAGATGAGATAGAGTTGGGCGTTAAAGAAGCAGTAATTCGTATTATCTTTGAGCGCTTGTTGGTAGAAACATCTAACAACTTAACTAGACATACAAGGCCAATGGGTATATTCACAAGCTCAAGTGCAGGTCTGGAGTCCTGGGAGGCAGTAAAGTCTCATAAGTGTGTGCTTTTAGTAGACATTTGGTTAACTAGCCGTTACAGGTTATTTATTTTAAAAGAGTTTTTATGCTTAATCTATCTATTGAAGAATATTTCGATTTTTACAAATAAAAAGAAATCGTTTAGAGAAAGCATTATATGTATACAGGGTTTGTCCAGAAAGTAATAGGACTGATTTTCTTCCACCGCAACTTTACTTCGGAGCGTACGCGCACTGACTGGATTTGGTAGACGGTATTCTTAGCTAATGAACGAGCGTGCAGTTGTCTCCGAGTACCTGAAGAGTCAGGACAAACATTTCGCGCGACGTGTTTCTGTGAGTGGTGCAAGTCGAAAATGCAGCTCGGAAAATCTGCGACAGAGACGTTTGTCATGATCAAGAAGGCTTACCCAGCAAGAAGTGGTGTGTTTCGGTGGCACCAGGCCTTTTTGGAGGGCCGGAAAGAGCTCACTAGTGAAGACCGTGCTGCGAGACCTGCGACTTCAACAAACACCGACAATGTGACTCGTGTGCGCAAAGTTTTGAGCTCAGACCGTCGACTAAGTCTTCGTTTAATTGCCCAGATGTTAAATTTATCAAAATCTGTGATTCAAGACATTGTGACGGAGGACTTAAACATGCGTAGATGGTCCCAAAAGTGCTCACTGAGGATCATAAATTGTGCCAGGAAAATTTGAGCATGTGTGCAAGTGACCACCAATTTTCGAATAACGCAAACATAGGTGACGAGTCATAGATATTTGAGTGTGATCCCGAGACAAAGAGGCAATCTTCGAGCATTTTTAGACGACAGAGGGGATCCAAGCAGCATGCAACTCGGCTCTCAAAGCTATTCCGGAGAATGCCTTCCGTGACGCCTTCAATGCTTGGAAATCGTGCTGGCAGCGATGCATCGACGCAGAAGGGGCCTATTTTGAAGGTTTTTAAAGAATTGCAACGATTGGTTAACCCGAAATCTGCCTGGATGAGCCCAATGTTGTAAGTCTATGATGTGCGGCTTTGAATATTTCAAAAATAGCTAAACTTCCACAATCAAAAGCCTAACTGATGAAAAACCAGAACATCTTCTGAATATACCTGGAAGGAATATATCAGAGTCAGTAGGCATTAGTCGATCAAGCATTACAGAAAAGCTTATCATAGAATTCACTTTGAATTGAATGACACATGCTTACTTGGTCATTGATAATATACGAGAGGCAACCCGACGACATACAATCCTTCGTAGGTTCTTGATATAGAACCTGCGAGAAGTCCTACGTTCACTGACATCTACAGATCGCTTGACAAATCGAGGTGGTTTGTAAATCACAGAATATTATAGGTATAATGCAATCGATAGAATTACGAGTTTGCTGAGCTGAGAACTTTAACTAGGTTAACTATAAATTCTATGTAAAAAACGTCTCTTTCTCACTCTTTTCATACAATAAATGCTCACACAATCTATCGTATTGAAACCACATACTTTATGCCGAGATTAGTCAACATAGTGCTTTTGATTCAGATCTCGAGCTCTTATGCTCCTCTTCGGCAGGCATTCCTCTAAATAACTAATATTTTAAATATTTTATCTGTAAAAATTTTATACCCCAACTTGAATTTAAGCTTTGCCTCATTAACAAATATTTTTATGGCTGAAAATACTTATCTAACTTGGTAGTACGATAACTCAGTATATAGTTAAACATAGGAATAATTTACTTATACGAGTACCGACTAAGAATATTCTTCAGTGCTGCCAAGCTTGTATACTTTTACTTTTCTTTTTAAGTTTTGTATGAAGTCTGGTGCTCGTTGATCACGCGAAAGCTTTCTGGTGTTCTGCCATTGGCTGTATGTATTGGCGCATCTTTCACATCCTTCCAAGCGAACTCTGCAGCTGTGCGCTACACGGGAACGGGCAGGTACATATTGTCAATTTCCAGTGGCCAAAAATGGGCAAACAAGCAGTCAGATAGCATACATAGTTGTCGAATGCGGCTAGAAGCTGGTGTGCGGTATTTTGCTATCGAAATTATTAAATACTTACAAACATGCAATGCCCTGTTATGTGCAAGATGCTTGTAGATATGCGCCACAAAGCCGCCTCGTAAGCACCATGTATGCGCTCGTGTGTAACTGCGCTTGTAAGATAGCCAAACGACCTGTCTAGCCATCGCCTTAAATGGTGGATAATTTAGGGTAAATGAGCTGCCCATTGGGTTTGTAGCCTCCGCTCACTTCACCGTTGGTTTTTGTGCATTCTTGGGTGGAAAACTGATTGCTGATAGCTCATTTTCTTCTAATTTAATAACAACCGCTGGTTTAGCGTTGTGTGATATGAGAATGCATTTGACATTTGTAAGCTACGTAGAAGCCAAATATGGAGCCGACATGACAAGTTTTATTAAAGGCAATGTGTTTGAAGCTTCTTGTGAGATTTTTTTTGTTTTAGAAATAGTTTATATTAAAGAAAAACTTGGCTGGAGTTGCCATGAGAAAGGAAAGATTATGAATATAGTGCTTTGAAAAGTTTTTATTTTTCTTAGTGCTAACAGATGGCAATCCTAATTTAAAGTCGTTTTAGTTCTCACTGTCGGTGGAAGCTGTGTTCTAAGTCTTTTACTGTTAAAAAAATTATCAATCTGGTATTTGGTTTGGAAAGGCTTTGTAAGTTGCTTAGTTTTTTCTTCATAAAAGATGGCAACTCTAGCTTAAAATATTTTTTGCCTAAGTGTCCTTAAATATAATCCATAAATATTTCCCATTTTCATAGCCTTTCTATGTTTACTTTTCTAAATAAATTTTATTTTCAAGACATATGGCAACTATTTCCAAAAATCTCAATCTTTTCTGAAAGTTTCAGGGTCTATGAGAAACATACCATACATGCACTTATCCAGCGTGTAGATAGAATGATGGTAGTATGTTAATAAAATACTTTTTTCCTTTCGATTTGAATTATTTGTGTTAATCTTAAAGATAAAATGTATTATTTCTCCGATCACATAGACTTATAATATAAATTCTTTTATACCAAATGGGTTATGGTCAAAAGAAAAGTTTGACATAAATATTCATTATTCATTTGAAGACAAGTTCTCGACTTCGAGGTCCGTTCGTATAGAGTTTTTCAATAGGGCACTACAAAAGTAGACCGATAGAGACAGCAAACGACGCTATATTTTTTCCCGCTCTTTTGACATTTCTCTTCAGTAAGGTTTACCATTTCATCATGAGAAGATATTTGATCCAACAACGAGTCGAAATTATTAAAATGTACTACCTAAATTCGGAGTCTGTGATCTCAACTTTAAAAGCGCTACGTCCAATTTATGGTCGTTATAATCGTCCTGTCAGATCAACAATTGAGAGTCTAGTGGAAAAATTTGAATCCACAGTACAAAATGTTCTCGTGCCAGTGAGGCAGAGAAGTGTCCGTAGTGTCAGAAACATTGCTGCCGCTAACGCATCAATTGAGGGAGATCCAAATCAGTATCTCACATGTCGTTCTCAAGCGTTGGGCATCTCTGTGATGTCGTTGTGCAAAAAGATTTTGGCCTACGTCCTTACAAGATCAAATTGACGCAAGAACTGAAGCCGCTTAACCACCGGAATCATGGTATGTTCGTGAATTTGGCTGAGCAACAACTTGAAAATGATCGCGATTTTCATCGAAAAATCATTTTAAGCGTTGAGGATCATTTCTGGCTTAATGACTTCGTCAATAAGAGAAATATGCTTTATTGGTCAGACAGCAATCCACAAGCACTCAATGAGTCACCATTGCATCCCGAAAAAATCATTATCATTGGGCCGTACTTATTTCGTGATGATCAAGACCGACACGTTACTGTGATTAGGAATCGGTACCGCTCAATGATAACCGGATATAATAATATGGATTTGAACAATATGTGGTTCCAACAAGGCGGCGAAAAAAACCACACAGCGAATGTCACAATCGATTTATTGAAAGCCGAGTTTGGTGAACGTGTTATCTCACGAAATTGCCCAGTGAGCTGGCCGCCTCGGTCGTGAGATTTGACGCCGTTTTACTATTTCTTGTGGGGATGCGTCAAGCCTATAGTCTATGCCAAAAAGCTTGCGACGATTGATGAACTTCGTACGAATATTGAACATGATTTTGCAGCAGTATTGGCCGATTTATGCTAGAAAACCGCCGAAAATGTGGTTCAGCGTCTGGACTTCTGCAAGCGTGCCCGTAGTGGCCATGCAAAAGAAATCGAGTTCTACATATACAAAATGGCATTGAATGAACTTTCCTAGGAATAAAGAATTTCATTGATATCCCAAACCTTTTTTTGTTTTACTTAAAAAAAAACTTTTGCGTACTTATTGAAAACCCCGTTATAATATCAAGATTAGAAGTAGAGCAGAATATAAGCACCGCTCTGTGTATACTTGCCACTACATTCCATTTTATATACATATGTATATCTCTAGAAATAATTAACTAGTCAACCACGCTAAAATTATTATTTCAACTACCGGTTCACTCCTCCAGTACTCAGTATTGCTATTTATTCTCACACTTCTGCCACACACCATTCTTATTATTATTAATTTTTTAGCAAAGCCTTTTGTTGCCACACTATTTATAAACTCAATGAATACGCAATTACAAGCCAGATAATATAAATAAGTCTTTGTGCCCATAAACAATGTCATTGTGCATTGATTTATTTACAAATTAGGTTCTCACTTGCCTCGTCACTATCGCGCGCTTGTGAATTCTCTTTCAAAAGAAACCGGAAACCTTTGTGAACGTGTGAAATTGAATGCGGGACACAGGTTCTACTCTCATATATTTACACATCAAGCTGAACTTCATTGAAATAATAATGAGGATTAGAACTGATTTGTGGGAACTGTGCCAGGAGTTGTGATGTTTTTGGAAACCATTTTCAATTGAAGTACTATTGAGCAATATCACTAGAATATTATGAAACTTATGATATAAATTTCGAGGCTGACATTGTTGCTGGTGTTAATACTGGTTCCGAAATAGACGAAATTATCTACGACTTTAAAGTTATGACTGTCAACAGTGACATGCGAGCCAAGTCGCCAATTCGAAGGCTGTTTGTTTGATGACAGGAGGTATTTCGTCTTGTCCTCGTTCACAACCAGAGCCACACGCTTTGCTCCTTATCCAGTCTGGAGAAAGTAGAACTTAGGGCGTGAGTACGACAGCAGCTGTACACACTTATAGAAGATTCTACCTACTCTACTTACTCTTCAGCTCTTATTATTTTCTCCAGCAATAGGTAGAGGAAGCCACACGATAGGGAGCCACCTTGCCTGAAACATCGCTTGTTACATTTGTAGAGGCCTTTCCCGATCTGACGGAGCTTTTGGTGTTACACAACGTCAGCTTACATAGCCGTATTCCTTTCCCGTTCCTTTTCGTGCTGTCGAAGGCGGCTTTAAATTGGATGAAGAGATGGTGTATGCTGGTCTTCCTTTCATGGGTCTTTTCCAAGATTTGGCGCATGGTAAAAATCTGGTCGACAGCAAATTTTCCAGGTCTATAGCCACACTGACAAGATCCAATCAGTTGGTTGACGATGGGCTTCAGTTTTTCAGTCAGTTCAGTCTTTCACTACGCTCGACCTTATATGTGATATTAAGGAGACTTATTCCACGGCCTTTGGGACAGATTGCATTCAGCACTAGATCAAGAGTATGCCCTGGTCTTGAAACCTTCCGTTATTCTTCGCATCTTTTCTGAGAATTTTCGAGCAGTACCTCCGTCGGCAAGTTCCTCAAGTTTCCTACTTTTTTTGTTCCCCCCTCGCTTATGTTATGGTCGACCGACACATTGCAAAGTAAGCTGTCTGCTTTCTCTCAGAAACACATGGTTTGTCAGCAAAATGAGGCTTCACAAATTATTTGTGTTTGGGAATGAAACTTGGGAAGATACCAGCCACCCAGCAAAGATCCGCTCAGTGCAGCCCAAATGACTTTTAGATATCTATTGAAGAAAATAAACTGTTCGAAAGTACTTTATTATCCTCATCTGACCATTTTTTCACACATCAATCTCATACTTCAAATTAAATTTGTTTGATCCTTAATGATATATTATTTACAACTACCGTTACAAAGTTACTATTGCACAACAATAAGCCACATTGCATTCAACATAACATTTAAGGCAAAGGTTGGCAAGTTTATGCCTCTGGTAATAAAACATAATAAAATAAAGAAACTCAACTACTGCGCAATTTACTGAAATTGATTTGAAGAAATTGTAGAAAAAAGGAAAAATACACATGTTTGGAATAATCACGTGTAACCACACAGAAACCATTCGCGTTCGCGCACTTATTTTATTTATTATGTGTCCCTGCATGGATCGTGAGAAATTTATTTTTTCTGTGGTCAACACTTGACAGTGAAGTTTCGCTCTTGATGCTGATGCCAATGAAGGTATTGATATTGTCAGTGGTCGTGTTGCTGGCATTGTTGCGCGACGCAAGCAGTTAAAGTGGCTGACTTTGCCCTTGACAAAGACCAAGAATGGTCGAAAGAGTCAAGTCAATTCAAGACGAGCGCTGCCAAACCGAAACCGAACCAAGTCAAGTCGCTCCAAGCCGAGCCGAACTGAGCTCTGGCGGTAATAAACCAAACGTTGCCGTTGTCGATGACGTTGGCGATATTGACTTGGCAGCGCAACAACAGTCAAACCAATTGGCGCGGAGCAAGCAAAACAACTGAAGGAAAAGAAAAGGAGAAAAGCAAATACACAAAGGTAGGTAGGTAACTGCACCAGGTACTAATGTGTGTAAATGCATAGAGTTGGAGCTCGGGCGCTGCCTTTTACCTCAGAATTATGGGCCAACAGGGTTAAAAAACACTTGGCGCACCTGAGAATGTTGATAGCCTCACGTACCAATAGCGTCGGCAACAAACACACTTGACAATATTGCAACAACAACAATAAGTGCAACAAGCAACAGGCAATTGCCGAGGTAGAAGTGAGTAAGAGGAGTAACAACAACATGCAACGTAAGCGCGGCACGGCCGTTGTGCCAATGTGGCGAACATTTTGTTTGGACAACGCTGGAAGCAGCAATGCCAACAAAGATAACGCGCAGCGGCAGACACTATAAAAGGGTTCTTTAGCACTTGGCGAACACACACACGCATACACACTTGCAACATGAGCGCATCTCCACGTCCACGACTTCACTTCACTTGACTTGACTTGACTCGATTTGACTCCATTCAATACTCGTGTGCATTGCGTTACGAAGCACGACATTGAATTGCTCGCGTTGTTGCCGATTACACACGCAAAAACAAGAACAACAGCGAACGTTTACAATAATTACTACGAAAATGTACAATTTCTATACACGCGCACCATGAAATCGAAAACCGCAAAGGGCAAAGTGTTGCAGACGTTTAGGGCCAAAGGTGAGCCGATCACGCGAAGGAAGCGAATGTGCGCAAGGAAGGCCATTAGGGTCCGCGCAACGCAGGATTCAACATCAATATGCGGCGCATTGTGTATGGTGGCATTTAAGGTTATGTTTGTATGTGCAGACGTGCCTCATTGTTGCAATTGCGTTCCACGTGTTTCGGCTTATTACTGGTCGTGACAAAATCAATGTAGCTTGAAGCTTTTGTCGCGTCGCGTTAAGAGCATAAATCCGCGATGTCGACAGTGACAGTGTCGCAATGTGGCGAAGATTGAACTTAATACGAGGAAGCTATTGTATTTTTTACTTTTCTTGGAATGAATTTATTAAAAGTGAGCTCACGATTATAGAGCTGCATAGCCTAGCGAAACTAGCCTAGGAATATCTTTAAAACTAAAAATATTAACTCCCGCACTCACTAATTTAAATAAAATTTAAACTGCAGCTATTGTTATCGGGTCCCTCGACCTAGAGATCCTCGAAGGAACAGACTTTTTAATAATATTGGAATACGTTTTTATCACAGCTTCCATGAGCTATGTGACTGGATTGTTCTGAAATCAGCACTAATGATTTTCAAGATATTCACCATATGGGAGGTCCAAATGTGAACTGTCATTATTTAAAGTTTTGATGCCGCAAAATTGCATTTCCTAAGTGATCAATTGGTATCACTGTAATGACTAATGTCTCACAATGTCCCGTCATTCTTCTAAAATCATTCAGCTCAAAGATTAAATTTAAACCTAAAATAAAACTCTTTGCTGCTCGTCGCACTCCCGACTTGGCTCTTACGTCACTCTTTGACGTCGTAGATAATTTCATCTATCTTGGAACCAGTTTTAACATCGACAACAATGTCAGCCTCGAAATCCAACTCAGAATAACTCTAGCCAACAGGTGCTTCTTCGGACTGAGTACGTAATTGAAAAGTAAAGTCCTCTCTCGACAAACAAGGACTAAACTCTACAAGTCCCTCATCAATCCTGTCCTGCTAAATGGTGCGGAGGCATGGACAATGAGATCATCTGATGAGTCAACATTACGAGTTTTCGAGAGAAACCTTTCTGCGGAAGACTTATGGTCCTTTGTGTATTGGCAATGGTGAATACAGCAGTCGATGGAACGATGAGCTGTACGTGATATGCGGCTAATTAACTTAGTTCAGCGAAACAAGAGACAGCGGCTGCGCTGACTAGCTCCATCTTTGAAGGTTTTCGATTCAGTACCCGCTGGTGGAAGCAAAACTCCGTTGTAGAGATCAGGTGGAGAAGGATCTGGCTGCATTTCGAATCTCTAATTGGCGCCAAATAGCGAAGAAGATTTTAAAGCAAAATAGGTCTAAGAAGCTTTCTAAATATACACCAAACTGTCAAGTTTTGAAGATCCGTTCTTTCAACGATCTTACAATCGTATTATTCGACCACCAATTGCATCTATTTTAACAAGATGGAGTAGCCCTTCCTTAGAAAGAGAGATTTTTCTACCGAAATCGTGATTCTACGCCCAAAGTGATCAGTGGTAATTAACCGGATCGCCTGCTTTAAGTTTCCATCAGGCGGGTGGGTTAAAAAGCAAGCTCAGTGATGTTTCGGTATTCTTCGGACAGAGTTTTATAAGTGTATATTAAAGATATTATCAACTAATCGGATGATATACGTTTTTTTTGAGTAAACAATTCAGACTACTCTCTCAAATTTCCATTAGAGAGGATTACACTAAGTGAATTATTATAAATTTTCGTAAGAAATGTGGTGACAAAAGCAGCAGGCAAAATATAGAAACATTTTGGGACATGAGAATGGAGGCTTTAGTCCACCGTAGCTGAAATCCGCCATCAGTGCGCTGGCATGTCCCGACAACGGACAGTGATTCATGGTTTATTAAGCGCATTATGCTGCGGGACACTTGCAACGCAGCGGCGACGACCACGACGACGACGGCGATGATGCCGATAACAATAATGACAGGAGCCAGAAGGAAAAAAGTTGCAAACGAACGACCGAAGAAATGTTACACGTGCAGTTGCAGCGAAAAAAATGGCAAGCACTACAAATTAAAAGAAATAAACTCACACAGCAATTGCTTGGTGACTCAAGGAAGTGCACGTACTAAAAACAACAAACAACAAAAGTGGCAAGAAGCATACGAACGCTCCGACAAAAGCGCGGCTGAGCACACGTGTGCGCCAACACACCAGCGTGCAGCGTGGTAAGAGACAGATGACGCTGCCACAAGTGGAGCCGAGGCCGCGGCGCATGCACACAAATAAAGCAACAACAAAAATTGCACAAACACACATATTTATGACCAAATTGGCAATGCAGCAATAAAACATTGACGACGTTGATGGCGTCTCTGACGTGTCGTCATACTCATTGTCGTCGTTGTTGCAAGTGTTGCCGGCATTGTTACGGCCATTGCCACACCGCTAAGCACTTGCTTTGCCACTTGCATGGCGGCAACAAATATTGACTGCCAAATGCTGGAATTCATGGCAATTGATTACTTAACATGTTGCAGACGAACGCAGCGGTATGTGGCCGACGACGAGCGTCGGAATGTGGCGTTAAGTTGCGGAACGGCGTCGTCGGGCAACGGGCGTCAGACGCCGCAAAATCTCTTAGTGGTGTGCTAAATGCATGTGCTAAGTAACCATCTGTCTTAGTGAGTACTTGCCACAAGTGCGCGTTCACAAATCACAGACATTTGCGGCTGACTTGGAAAGATGCCGTGACGCGCCGCAATGCATTTGCAGCTGCTGCACTTCGCGCTTCGTTGTTGTTGCTTGTGTAGATTTTCAAATGGTATTGAAACAAATCGTTTTATAATTTCCGCAAATGTAAATCTATTTATTTTGCCACGACAAACAGACAAACAGTCGAAGTGGCGAGAGACAACAGCGCATATATAATATATATACATATGAACCACATGCTTCCTTGACATAACTACAATCACTGATTTTACGAACTTCACCGCGCAGAAGCTCCCGCAGCTGCATGGCGCACAGTAGCTTGACTTGCCGCCCCTCCGTGCGGTCTACTACAGTCAAACTACCCACCCAAACCAGGTCAACTTCACCTCTTCACTAATCCGCCATAAACTCAATGCACCCTGTCACCTCTCCCTGCGCGCCTACTCTACATTTTTTGCACCCAATCAGCAACCAACTTCCCGCTCTAGCTCTAACACTCTATTGCCTTACCTTGCAGCCGGATAATTTAAAGCGTCGGTCTATTATTTTCACCTGTCAGGCCACAAATCTTTCCAGTGAGCGCGCATGCGCACCAACAAACTGGCAGCACAACAGCTCGTGTGCACCCAGAGACCCGTTCGCATAAAAAAAAACATACCTGTACACAGCTAGTGGCTTACAAAGTTGCCGGCGCTTGCTTCCTGCGCCAATTGCACGACACAGTGAGTCTACTCTGCCATAGACGCTCTTAGCGTTGCATACATAGTTATTCGCACTTTTTCTTTGCCTATTTATTGTGGCTTCTTGCTGCCTGCTCTGATTTTATGCCCCGCCAATTGGTTTTTAATCACATTTGCTGCTTTTGCCACTAATTTATGTATTACCGCGGCTCACTTGAAAGCTTTCGGTGCCTCTTGGTTCGGTGGTGGCATGGTAGCATTTGCTCGTGCCCATGCACCGTCGCCTGGCGCGCTCTCGCCACTGCAGGCAGCGTAGACATATGCGCGTCGCACAGCATTCGGCTTGAAATCTGAGCGGCCTTTATTGGCCTATAAAACATGTTGCTTGTTGATGCAAATTGTTGGTTAGCAAATGGCAAATGAATTTGTTAAATGACGCTATTTAAATAAATTATTACAATTGATTCATAATACTTGTTTAAAGTAAAGTGAAAATTATTATTTTTTACGAATTTTGTTTTATCTTAAATTACTTAATCAAATGAGGTAGGGAATTGTTGTGAGTAGAAGGAGTACTTGTAGGGGGTATCAGCATATTCTGCCCTAAAGTTGTTGGTGTCAGAAATATAGAATTTTTCCGAAAAGCTGATTGATAGTTCCTTGAATAGAGTTTTGACATAAAAGAATTGATCGCTTCATACTATATTTCCTGGAAAAAAGTTATATATAAAGTGCTTTAATATTCTCTTTAAGCATACTATTTTTATGAGCTGATGTGCGCATAATGCAAACATTGACTATGACAATTTTGGTGAGCTTTGGATTAAATGTGATCTACGAATAGTGCAGTGATCCCCAAGGAATATGGTGAGAGGATTTGCAAGTTCTCAGCGCTGAGGAAAACTTTCAATCTTGAGAGGATAGAGGTGAGGTTAGATCGTAGCGTTCATCGTCGCGGAAATGGCAGCAAAACCTAAAACCAGAATTACCAGAAACTCTTTACAAATGGATCACCAGATCACCATAAATCGACGAACCATTTTGAGCTTACCACAAATTTGTTAAAGCAATTAATATTAATCTGCACCACTTCACTTAGTTTGCTGAAGATTTGCTTTCCGAGATATTTCAATGTCAAAAAAACATTCAACAAAATATTCAGCAGCACTGCTTTTGAGTCTGTCGGACCGTTTCCAGTTAGAACACCTACAATTGCGGTACGATTGACTTTCCTTAAAGCAATTAGCTCAGAGGACTAATTGCCGTTTGTTGTGAGCCAGTAATACGTATCTTGCAGCCACTCAAGTTCTGGTTGTTGACCAGCGCTTGCCGAGCTCGTAGGAGATCAATACTTGTAGAAGCAGCACTAGAGCTTAAGTGTTGGAAAGATAAAGATAAATTTAGTCAGATCGGATAGATTAGTGATGTTAGAGGGTATATAAAACATTTCCCAAAATAGTTTTGTGGCATGTTGCTTTGTTGAAAGTGCTTGGCTTGCTTTTCATGGACGTGGCTGTAATGGAATCGATCATTTTCGATCGCCAAAAGAGATGCTAGGTTCGCCCGAATACCTTTTGCGTTTGATGGTTATTGGTTCTTCAACTTGGTTGCCGAACAGATTTGCGGCCTCTACTCGACGTCATATTTGCAAAAGAATTGGGTCTTCAGGTACTAGTCTAGCATTTACACTTTTCATATCTAAAACATTAACCAAAATGTGTTGTGTCGTTCAATACTAGATGCAGAGATCCTCTGCTATCCCTCTGATGCCAACACAACGATTTTCTAGCACTGTTTCTTTAAATTTTTCGATGTTTTCGCCATTAACAGAGGTGGATGGTTGACTTTCGTTGTTCAATAAAAGTTTTTTTTACTATTTCAGCTGCGCGCGCATTTTAAATAGACCAGTCCGAGTCAAATTTTATCAGATGGCTTCTTCCAGTCGAAAAAATTGTTACCCACGATATAGTCCAATTGAAGGTGAAAGTAAAATTATAGTATATTTTGGGGGTCCAAGTAGGCTACTGCTATTACATTATGATAAAACCAACCACTTCTAGATCTTTCAAATGAATTTCACTGAAGAGTCTCATTTTCTTTCTGCAATATATTACAATAGAGCCAAGAAACGCTGGGACTGTGTTCTGTGAAAAGATCTAAAAGTTCAGCTCAGAGTTTACTTAAAATCTACTCTAAGTAATTATGAACACAGCACAAAAGGAGGGGTGGCAACTATCTCTGAAATAATTACTTACAAAAAATAATGAGAAATTAGCGCTTTACTAGTTATTTGGTCGATTTTTTCTACAAATTTGAGAGGTACTAAGCATACTGGTAAGGTGAATGGATTTTAAGGAAAGCTTTTTGAGGATAGAAATTCATTCGAGGGTTCGTTGTGCATATCGATGTACTTCAGAGCAGAGATCGAACCTTGGTTCAGGATACTTTCTAATACTACATATATCACTACGATAGTGATATAGAAATAGTTCAGGAATTGCTATTCATGCACTCCTTCATAAAATTTCATTATTATATTGTATACTACACTATATTTTTCTAACAAAACAAACACATGCAATGAAAAAATGCTTAATGCATTTTTGTACTTGAGCATTTTGAAAAATCGCTTCACATCAACACTGGCAGTCGTGCGAATACCTTATGTCATGCGATATGCGAACAAATCGCACGCACCTGAACACTCCATCAGCGAGTCACAACAGCAACAACAAATTAATCAAAACACAAATTTGTTTAATTTATTTAAATTTGAAGTGAATCGAAAGAGAAAAATTGCCAACATTTCTCAAAACAAATCACGGGCACGACATCTTGAGACGGCAACAACAGCAACCAACAACATGCGAGTGTTGCCTGACTGTTTGCCAGTCAGAAACAACAACAGCAGCAACAAACACTGCAACGCATGTAAAAATGTGTATGTATGTGTGCATGAGCTGGCCTTTGGTGGGCGCGCAAGGCGCTGGTGAGGTTTACTCGCATTGCGCATGCGCAGCTGCTGCATTATTAACACTTCGCCGTTTGCAGTTTGGAGGCGCTGTGTCTTGGTTG
Organism: Bactrocera tryoni; assembly: GCF_016617805.1. Classification (NCBI taxonomy): domain Eukaryota; kingdom Metazoa; phylum Arthropoda; class Insecta; order Diptera; family Tephritidae; genus Bactrocera; species Bactrocera tryoni. The sequence continues at coordinate 15,226,867 of NC_052503.1, read as the reverse complement.
CATGTGCAAATGAAATTAATTATGCAAAGTTGGCGTCGAAGTGGAATTGAAATCGCGTCGGCAAATCAATGAGTTAAATCGAAGACGAAAATGGAGAAATAAAATTCAATGCAATAACGAGCCGAAGATGAATTGCAGGCGCAAAACAGCAACAACAACAACAACGTTATTTGCATGTGTACTTTGCTTATGTTGCTGATGTTTAACGGCAGATACGACGAATGTGCGAACAAGAAAGTGGCACACACGTACTTATGAAAGAATATATATGTATATTTAATATATACACATATGTAAATCAAATATACGTCAATATATGTAAGACTTTTTACTGGACTACGTTGGAATTCACTAATTCTTGCATATATATATTATTAGTGAAGGGTTTATATTCACTTGAGTGAAACAATTTTTTAATTTATATTTTATTTGATAAATAAAAAAATACTTCCAAATCGGCGATTTACTTAAACACAATTGGATTCCCTTCGTCTCGTAGTCAATCACCAGGAGGACCTTCGAGTGAAGGAGTCTGGCGATATGCAAGATTTTTCTGCTTAAAATTATCTTAAATGCAAATGAATTCTAGTCAAAATCTATATTTTGCAAAAAAAAATTTTTTTGAAAGTTTACATTTAAGATATCTTAAATATCGAATTTATTAAAAAAGTATGTATACTTCTTATATGTATTCCGCTTTTTCTTTTCGCTGTTTGACGCCAATTCGAGATACCTTCTCGACGTCAGGGAACGCCCTGTGTTTGATGAGAGGCGTGCTTTGCTATAGAGAGGCGGGTACGTATCTTCGCAATAACCAGACAGTGGTCCGAGTTGATGTTAGGTCCTAGGAGCGTACAAACGTCAAGGACACTGGAAACGTGTCATCCATCTATCACAACATGATCGATCAGGTTGCTGGCTTTACGATCTGGAGACAGCTTGATGAATTTTCGTGTGCTGGAATCTACTACCATAGACAACAGTTTTTACATTGTGGCGAGGGCAGTTAGCATAAGCGCGCTCCAGCCGCTCATTAACCGCATCTTTGGTCATATCATCCTTCTCTTCAGTCGGGATCTGATGGAGATTGTTGCTAGACGCTCATCCATCGCAATAAATGCCAAGACTCGAGATTGAGACTTTCTCCTCAACAAAAGTGGGGTTTTTCATCCGAGGATTTTATTTCCTTTTCATTGGAAGTGGTTTCTAGGTGTCGGGTTCCAAACCCAGTACACAGCCTCGCCAGGAGAGTAGTATAAAGCTTTATACACATTTCATTAGTGAGCCGTTTGTTTCAATACCGACACCCGCTTGCAGCCGCACCTCTGGTGAACTGACGCTGCAATTAGACTTCAGTGAACCCTTAAAACGAATATGTTGGAGTGGCTCCGCTGAGGCTACTTCTCTTTTAGCCGTGATACCAGGCTCCACACGGGTTTCCAGGATGCGCGACAAGGACGCAAGAGTAAGATTTAGGTATAGTCCTACCCAAAAGTATAACTATACCCCCATTACACCCCTCCTTTTATCATTACCTGACAGATAAGAAAGTCATATGAAAATTTTAAGCCGGTCCAGCCATTGCGGAGAACACCATGGATTCTGAAAACATCGTTTCATGAAAAACGCATATAAAACTTTGGTGGCCAATTACACTTGGTTTAATAATACCCTCATATCCCCAAAACTAGTATTTGTCCGACCAACTTAAAATTTTTGAAGACTATTTTTAAAAATATTTACATTTGTTTTATTTTATTATTATTATGTATTTAGTGTTGTTGTTATATCAACTGCTTATCATGGTCACTAACTTCTGGCTAAGCAAAAATCTTATGAAAGTAGTTGTGGAGTAAAGAACGCAGCATCAAGATGATTATCAGCTGCGGCACGCAAACTTATCTACAACAACAACAGCTGAAACAAGAATTGACGTTGAAAAAATTTGCGTTTGTAATAAATTCACACCAATTTTATTTTAAGTACCCATAAAAGTTGCGAATTTAATTCATTTTGCATGCTTTTTTATGCAATATTTATTTTTTCCTTTGCTCACATGTCGATTTTTTAATTATATACATTTCGATTTCGGTTGCAACTCAATAAATTACAAAATTGTGTAAACTGTTGCAAGTTGTTGCCGCCGTATGTGCCACCGCATTCACAACCAACATACACACACTCATAAAAACACTACCACATATGTACGTATGCCATATACATACACCTCCATATACATCAATTTGTATACAAGTAATATACACATATATGTATATATAATATATACCTGTGTTGTTGCAGAAGTCATTATGCAAATCGCCATAAATCTTTTGCTTGCAAATCAGTGGTAAATTTTGAAGTCATTGGTGCAACTAATCTGCGAACCAGCGAGTGCGCGGCCAGCAGGCGTGAACGAATTCCATTAATGACACTGTCGCGCATTGCCAACTCACTGTGTACCATGCATATGTGTGTAGGTAGGTAGGCAGACAGCCGCACTGCAAATGGCATCGTTTCGTCGTCGTCGATTCGTATCGCTTTGGAATGTGAAATTTCGCACATTTGATTTACGTGCCACAAGCAGAATTTAGTGCCTGTTTTAAGTGCCATTAAAGTTAACTCGCTTGTTGCACGCAATCCGCGCGTTGCACACCTTTGCAGATGTTGTCCGCTGCTGCTGTGCTGTGCTCTGCAAAATTGCTATGCATGGTTTAATTAATTATTTAAATGTAAGTACATTTTAATAGCCATTTAGTGAGCATTTGAAGGTGTTGTAAGTCAAGTTGAATGCAAATGCATTGAGAACTGTATTTAAAATATGAATTAAATAAAAATAAAAATAAAGCTTTTAAGTTGTCGAGTATTTGTGAGATCTAGTATTTGCCTTTTAACATATTGCATATATTTTAAGTTTATTGAAAAATAAATTTGTCTCTGGGTTAGTGGACTCAAATTATTAAAGCCTTCTTATTGTTGATTCTCCAAGGTAACGTTACAATCTTCAAAAAAAATTGCTCAGAATAGACTATAGTATATAGCTGCTATAAAGAACTTTTTCCTTTTTATGCTATAAAAAACGAAATTAGCACTTTTTTGTTTATAAATAATTTACTGTTTTATTTCGAAAACAAATTTAACAGTTTTTGACAGATTATTGTGAAGCTAAAAATACACGTATTTTACTGACAAGTCTTACGTTTGTATGAAAACGTCGAATTTAAAATTTCTTATACACTCAAAGATCAAGGTTATGCATATTTTGGGGGCTATTGATTGGTCTAAACTCCTAAATATTTATTTTATTATTATAAAATTAAGATATTACAAAGAATAAATCAAATCGAAGAACTTTATGAAAACAACAATGCCAGGCATAATGAATATGCTATAATATTATTCATGAAGCCTGCATATGTCTTTATAATGTGTTCTGATGCTGATTGGATGAACTCACGTACATTTTGCCTACTTTTCATATAAAAGTATTACTTTAAAACTACTTAATCCTAATTATTTTATCTTGATTGAGCATTTTCTGTTATTGCATGCTTGAATAATTCAGCTTTTAATAAAAGAAATTTATAAAAAGGAAACAATGACATTAATAGTAGTGGAAATAGTCAAGATTACAAAGCATTTTTTTATTAAGGAGTTACATGGGTTTGCGGGCAAAAAACAAACAAAATTTTTATCTTATTAAATTCTACAACATCTCTAAAATATTCACCTGTATTTTCAAGTTGATCCGAGAAATAGTTACGGAAATACAGCCTTGAGAACTTGTAAGCTTAAGGTCAGCTATATTGTCACTTAAAGCTTTAAATGCGCTTTTCTCGAAGCTGTGTTTGCGAGATTTCTCGGGAACTACTCAACCGATCTTCATGAAATTTTAACAGGTCTTTGAGATTCAATTCTTAAAAACTTGTACAAAGAATTTATATTTCGATTACAACTATTTGCAAAAAAATTGTAGCGAAATTTTCACTGAAATTTTAGTTTTTTTGTAAAAATGTCTGCCAAAAATGCAGTTTTCACGTATTTTACTTCGTCAAAGTTCTAAGTTAAGGTTTTAACTAAAACATGCATTTTTCACTTTAGATGATCCTGTAAGGAGTTATCCAGCTAACGTGGGCTCATCTTTTTTCCGAGGGGTCACCAGAAATGGCCTGGCAATAGCCGAGTTTAAAATATTTTTCCAAAAATTTCAGAATTTCTTTGTTAATAGTGTATGTTTGTAATAATAAAAAATTCTAATAAAATGTTTCATTTTTTATATGAGAAAACATTTTTGAAAAAAAACTGTTTTTTATCGAGGAAACCCTTAATAGGGATAAAGTTTTTAGATATCAAATATTATTATTCATCTGCAGCTTCATATATGAAAATAAATAGTCATATATTATTTTATATTTTTATTTATTACTAGATAATATGAAACCTACACACATATATCATTATATAACTGGAGGGGGTACTGTTGAAATAGCACACTTTTAGGTTTATTAATAAAAATCTTTGCTGTCGCTTTCGAAATAGTCTTATTTTCAGTGAGTAAATGCATTTAAGGACTAATTCAATTGATCGATTCTAGGAACCTTAGATTCGCAGCGAATTTTCTTTTAGCTGCAATATTTAACTAACAAATAATTGCGTCTCAGGTAAAAAAAGAAACAAACGCGCACGACAAAGATTGATAAGTTTCATGTTTAACAATATGAAGGTAATCGAAAACTTCCATAAACATATACATATGTATATTCGGTATCTGAGATCTTTAAAAGTTATGGTAACATTTCTACAACTTTTAAAAATACATTAAAGGCACTACTTGGGTTATATTTTGAACTCGTTCCTTGATTGATATAATGCAAAATAAAAAAATTAGATTGATGTTAAATTTTGTATACATGGGTTATAGTCCATTTTCAGACTGTAGCAGAAGAATATCAGAAATTGGTCGAGTAGTTATAGAATTTCACCTAAAGGTGGGTGGTGCCGCGTCCAATTTTGACACCGACTTCTTAGAAATCCTTCTGTGCTGTGTTCATATGCAGAATAATATAACGGTTATATTAAAAAAGTGCGATGACTCATTAAATAAGTACGTCAAAGGGTTGAATTTCACATCTTACCAAGTTATCTTCCAAATTCATCCGTTAAAAGCGATCACTGTCAGAGAAGGCTCACGAGAAAATTTTAAGTGATAAATCTTTAGTGGTTTGTGAAATATACATATGAAACTTAATATGGGGGACGCCACGCCTAATTTTTAAACATTATCAAATCACAGATTCCTCCTTACTGCGACTGCAAATCTACCAACCTTCTGATGATGCCACGAATAAGCCAACTTTCATCAAAAACTTAATGTATGGCTTGTATGGACGAAATAATTATATAAAATTTAAATTAAAGATTTTTCATAGTTCAAGAAAATATTTTAATGTTCCATATCGTCACTTAAAATGCAAAGTAACGTATCATCAAAAAAATCGAAATTGAGTATCCTATTGACTACGATTCACAACTTCAAATTACATACATAATATTACATATGTCCAACATTTTCAGGTTCTGCGCTCATATATGAACCAGTACTAACCAATATCAAAAAATTGTTTTCACTCTTGTTCCATTTTATTTAGTGTTTCATTCACGTCACTGTAAATTTTCGAAAATGTTGTTACGTTATTTTGTATTTTAGGTGACGATATGAACTTTAAGGCACTAATATTTGAACAAGTTCGTGTCTTAAGTCTTTTATTTGCTGCGCTGCCTTTGAATCCTCTCATTGTTTCTGCTAGTATAAATATTACTGTAAAAGAAATTTCGTAGCAAACAGGCAACTTTCCAAATTATTTACGAATTTTTTGTGCTAAAAAGTTAAAGAGGCTAAAAGCACACACACACACACGGAACATTTTAAGGTCAGCGCTGCTATAAATAACAATCAGTACGAGTGTTTCGATTGTAAGCAACAAAATTTATGTGACGAATGTGAATAAAAATGCCATCAACTTGTATGTATGCTGGTATAGCTTTCCGATTCTGCACACACATGCACACATATATGTATGCGTATGCATAGTAAGTGGCCTAAAGGCGCACAAATTTGAGTGGCTCAGAGTCATTACAATAATTCATCGGCTCATAAAATTGCCAATGGGCATCTAAACAAATTCGGTGAGACACGTAATTGTGGCAAGTCACAGTGTGGGGCAGGCGAGCATATGCAATCATAAGCACACACATCGATGCAAATGTGTGCGTGTTTGGACTTTGCAGCAAAAATAAATGAAAGCAACAACAACAGCATGCTTGAAGGCATAGCAAAAGTGTTGCTCAGTGGGCAATTGTTGAAAACATTTGCAACCGTTTGACAGTGATTTAAATGCTGTTTTGTCCACCAGAATTGTTGGTGCGATACCCATGCTTGTATTATTGTTGTTGTTGTCGTCGTCTTGGTATTGCTGTCAGGATAGCTAAGCATTTACGGTTATTGTTGTGCCGTAATCCGCAATCCGCTCTCCAATTGTTGGTATTTTCTTGCGCCACGCCTTTATTGCAACGATATGAATCACAGCACTGCCCGCCAGTCCGTCCGTCCACTCGCTGGCGCTTTAATAGAATTTTTCCCGTCAATCGTTCGATTTGTTTGCGCAAACCGCTCAACTATCAGCGATCGCAACTGTAAATATATATGTTGCACCGGCAAAATAATTGCTGCTGTTGTTGTAGTTATGTTGTTGGTGGCAACGTAAGCTGATTGCGGTATAAAATTCTATTGGGAGGTGTGTCAGAACGCTTGTCACTGCCCCGTTGCTCAGTTTGATGACTGTCCATTGTCCATTGCACTGTGTTTGTTTGTATATGTGTATGTATGTTTCGATTGCATTGCAAATATAGTTGTTGTTGTTGCCATCGCCCGCTTGTTGCATGTTTCAATTAAGCGTTTCGATATGAATCGGAAATGTTGAAAATGTGTGACCGCGACGCTGACGCTGCCTCTCATGCCGACACTCGCTGCGGCCGCTTTTGCTCGTTGTAATTGCGGTGGCAACACCTGCCTTGACAGTAATTACATACACAGCGCATGCGTGCACCCAAAACAAAAACAACAAAAACGAATGCAATAAATGATTAAATTTTTCACATTGTTATGCCAATTTGGCTGCGCCGCAGCAGCGAGGCAACGCGAAACGACAAGCAATTTGTCAAATATTTAATGATTATCCTCAGATTCGTAAGCTCGTGCCTTTAATCGCAAACTTTTCTTATTTTTCATGTTTTATGCCAGCAATTTACACGCCACAACATGTGGCAACAGCACGCCCACAGTCCAGTGTCAGCCATTGGACGCTCACTCGCGCTGTGCAACGCAGGATTATCGCAATCGCATTCACAGTTACATACGAGCGCACATTCAAGACGCGACGAAGCTGTCACACCTTCTCAGTCCTGCAATTATCCTTATTCATCTGCGCGCGCTTGAAGTATGGTTGTGCTTTTGTAAATTATGGGGTTCAAAGCGCAGAAATAATCATCGTCATCATTTCCTCTGAGCATATAAATATCGCCGGTCGTTTGTCTTGTTTGCACTACAAAATGCCAACACTTAACTATACAGTGGGACGATTTTTGTCGATGGTATTTTTCGTTTTTTTTTTTTTGTTTTTGTTATTGCATTTTTCGAAAGCTGTCCACTGAGGTTATCTCGGAAAAAAGCATGATTTTTTAATTTCTACTAGAGTGTATGTGGATTTGCATTACAATTAATGATTAAGATTAAATTCATGCTCTTCATTGGTAATACAAAGCCAGGAAATTTATTTCTAATATAAATAAACTAAATCAAATCACTTAAAATCATCATCATCATATTCTAGCATATTGTATCCACAAGACACTCGGACTATCCGACAAATAGTTTGCCTTACCGGCTGATGGCGCTATTATCGTAAGAAAAATTTGCTCTCACTACATGCCCGTAGGACTAGACTCGTTGTTTTACATTAATCTAGCTTGAAATCGAGCTTATTCTCGCATTTTTTGGCCTAATAAGCCATGCATAGACCACTCTTGGTCCTTTGGGTTACGAGATGGAGTTCAATTGCTAGATACAATAGGAATAGTCATCCTTTAGAATGCTTGGGGAATTTTAACAAACTCTGCGGCTTCACTGTCGGTACCTCATCCAGTGTATCATACTGTGGAGACTCCAGATGATTACACCGTAGTAGTCTTGCCAATGCGGAACAAGTGCGCAAGATATGTTCCATTGTTGCTCTAGTGTCTTGCTCTAGACATTTCCTACAGTCTTCTCGATGTGTCATCCCCATCCTGCCGTCGTATGCCACCACCAACCAGTGGCCAGTTAGTATTCCCATCATCTTCTTACAGTCTCTTCTATCGAGTGACAATTAGAATTTTGTGTACTTCCGATATACTGTTTTTCCACATGATTTTTGCAGTTTTACACAAAGGTAGCTCATTTCATCGGGTTTTAATTTACAATGCTTCTGTCGGGATCGCCATATAGACAATGCAGGAGTTTCCCAATGTTTATCACGTTTTCGGTTGCTAGTCGAACTACATTCTTGGCAATCTTATCCACTTGGATGCTTTAGTGTCCTGGCACAAGTTGCTTACCTCTGGCAATACTTTCCACTGCTGCCCCGATTCCCACGACACTTTTGGCCGATATACGATATGAAGTTACTGCCTTGATTGCTTGACTGTCTACGTAGATGTTGACTCTGGCACTGCTTGCAGCTGCATTAGAGGCCAGCTCCGCGGCTTTCGCAATAGCAAAGACATCAGCTTGAGATATTTTAAATATACTGCAGAGGTCCGGCAACTAAAAAGGTTGCCTTATGTCAAACTCTGAACAGTATATATCCGCACCTTAAATATTCTACTGAAAATCGGCAAAATACTCCACTGTCACATTGATTTCAAGTTTTAAACAAACCAAAAATTCTAACTCAAGCTAATAATTAGGTAAACACTTATATTGTTTCGTGGAACTAATGTGCTAAACTTCCACTGAAACCACTTCTAACTCCTTAACGTACAAACGAACAAAGATTTCTATAATCGAATAGAAAGCTATTGTTGAATTATATGAATGTTGAAAGCCTTCTATTTATGTTGGGTCCTTTTCGAAGAGCTTTTATTATGTCTGCCTTGTTGTTTTTTTTATTTTTATACCAAAAAAAATTGCACACTTATATTCTTCAAAAGACAAACGCTTGTTTCATTTCTTATCTGCTTATATCTTATGCGTTTTCTTCCGCTTTTGGCTGCAGACAAACTGACGCATAATTTACCTGACTTGATTTGTCGGATTTCACACTAAATTGGTGTATATATATAAGATTTAAGAAGCGCAGTTCGGGTGTCCTTTTGATTAAGCAGATAATGCCGCCTCTCCACTTTCGTTAAAAAGCACAAAAAGAAAAACAAAAACAAAGAAGTGGAAAAACATCAAAAAGGTGGAAATTTAAGTTGAATGCCGACACTTTTTTGCTCTTTCATTGTTCTGAATTGAAGCCATTAGGTATATGTAGTATATACCATACATGGTTATACACTTAAATAAGTGTTTTGGCTTGGAGTTCTAGGAAGGACACCCGTTTTTGGTTTTTTAAGATAAAGGCTCTTTAGTTGTGACTTTAAACTTTAATCTCTCTAATTATGTTTAATGAGCCAATAACTCTGGTTATATGAGCTTATTCGATCTCGGCAAGATAACTGCAGAAAGCTATGTATGTAGAGCGATACTGCTGTGGTAAAAAAGGAAGGGGAATTTGTTAATAAAATGTAAATGCTTTATTAATTCTTCATCCCCTTCAAACTAATCTCCATACGATAAAACGCACTTATTCCAGTCCTCGAAACCGTCAGAATGGCTTTTTCCGGTATAGCCTTTAAGACCTTCATATATTTGGTTTTTATCTCCAATTGTGTCTCAAGGTGTTGACCAACAGCCTCGAGGAACCAATGCAAACTGATGACAAGGTGTATTATCGTGATGAAGAAACCGATAGTTGCTCGCCCATTATTTCGGTGTTTTCAGATGAACAGCTTGAGGAAAACTTAGCACAGCGCACAAAGACCTCGCTGGAGTCTAGCTGAGGTCCACAGGACATATGGCTGGTATGCTAGGATTAAATCCCGATAAATAAAAATTTATCATGCTACAATCTTTTGGACGTAGGTTGGAAAAAGTTAAGGGGATCGCCAAATGTGAAAACTCTTGTCTAAACATTTCAATCAATTGAACATTAGGTGTTGAATAGGCTTCCTATGAAATGCATTTTATAATTTTAGTAAGTAAAGTTCCCCTTCAAGTTATCTGAACAGCATAGAGTGAAATCTTCTTATCGTAACGTAATAAAGTAACACGACTTTTCAAAAGTTTACATGCGAAGGAAAAATAATATAATCCCAAACCACTCATATTGAAACTAAATTTGAGTTTTGGCTAAAAAGTGGTTATATATTGGTTATGTCTGATAGCGGAAGCTGAAAATTGTATGCTACCAGCTTGTTCAATAAGTTTTGTAGTTTAATAAGAAAAACACAATTTTATGATTCAAAATACACTTTATTATTCAGTATAATCTTGCTCCAACGATCCTCGAATCTGTGGATGCCATCCCTGAAGTGAGAATCCGGAAGGTCTGCAAAAGACGCTTCAACAGCCTTTATGATCTCTTCATTTGATGAAAAACGCTTGCCGCGTATAAATTTTTTTAAGTTCTGAAAACAAATGGAAGTCGCTGTGGGTCAATTTTGGTGAGTATGGTGAATACACCAACAATTCAATCTTTAATTCATGGATTTTAGCCATTGCCGAAATGCTCTTGTGACATGGTGCATTGTTCTGATGAAAAATGATTTTTTTCTTCTGCAAACCGGGTCTTTTTCACGAATTTTTTCCTTCAGCAGGTCCAAAAGTTTGCAATAATATTCAGAATTAATTGTTTTACCAGTTGGCAAGTAATCCACAAACAAAATTCCTCTCACATCCCAAAAAACTGATGTCATAACATTCTTGGTCGATTTCCGGACACGAACTCGTGTCGAAGTCGAACAACCAAGTTCACACCACTCTTTAGTATCTTGTTTTGATTCAGGATCATGGTGATAGACCCAAGTCTCATCCATAGTGATGAATCGATGCACAAAATACACTTTGTCCTTTGTAAAACGCTCCAAATGTTGCTGAGAACACAAGTATGTGTAATATGTTGTGGTGAATCGTAAGCAATGAAAAACTCAATTTCGATTTTTTTTGATGATACGTCTTTATGCATTTTAGGTGACGATATGAACAATATTTTTCATTTTTGAGACTTAGCTTTACTTAACTACTGAATTTAATTTTGGCATTGTTGACTCCCCCATAGATATTGTAGTAGTAACATTAATTTCAATCTGATCTTTGTGAAGATGATGCCATCGTATCATTAAAATAACAAAGAATTACCTAATTTCTAGTCAACACCTTTGCGGCTTCGAAGGTATCGGTTCGTAGTTCAATCAAATGAGCTATCTGAAATTTCAACACAAAATTTAATTTGTTAAAGAGGTTAAATGCAGATTTACAGAACACATCGCTAAGAAAACCAAAAAGAAAGCTTCTAAAACAAGTATCTGGAATCAACAGGATTAATGCAATGCTGTTCCAATTCCAACGTTGTGTAACATATAAAAACTAAACTAGAAATTGTACAATATCTTATGAACTTAATTCCCAATTGCAAATGTGTTCGGTTGACCCGGTTAATGGCGATTTCATTAATTCAACAAAAATCGTACGTGACTCGTCTTCCGGCATACAATGGCCAACATTACTAAGAACTGGCATTGCAACATTCGCCACAGAGAGTGCGCTGTGCCATTAGAACACTCCCAATCGCGCCGAATGCATGCGTGTGGTCAACGGACATTCTCTGGATGGTGCAGATCATTTGTAAAACTTCACCCACGCAATTGGCAATGATAATCAATTTCGAATGTGCAACAAAATCAAATGCCCACCAGCGGTTGCACCTATAAAAGGGGCACGCTGCCACGGATGGGACTCAGTTTTGTGGAACTTTCCAAAGTGTTGCAATGTGGAGCTTACTTTGCCTGCGCAATTTGACTGCATTCGGTGCATTGCTCACAGTGCTGGCGCTTGTAACTGGCGCCAATGGTGAAGATAACAACACAGCAGAGGGACTCGATCGTGAGCTATCCGACATGGTGCTCACCACAGCGTTGGGTAAAATACGTGGCACACTGTTGCCCTCGCAAATCGGTCGTAATTTTTATGCATTTCGTGGCATACCCTACGCCAAGCCACCCGTGGGTGCTTTGCGCTTCAAACCGCCCGAGCCAGTAGATCAGTGGTTTGACATTTTTGATGCAACTTTCGACGGGCCGCGTTGTCCGCAGCCCGGCCTTTACAGCGATGATGTTTCGGAGGATTGTTTGCGTGTCAATATCTATACACGTGATTTGCCTACAGAGAACGAACCGAATGTGAAAAAGCCGGTTATTGTATTTATACATCCGGGCGGTTTCTATGCGCTCTCCGGACAAAGTAAAAACTTCGCTGGACCACAATATTTTATGGATCGTAATATTTTACTCGTTACATTCAACTATCGGCTGGGTTCGCTTGGCTTCATGAGCACCGGTACGGAGGAGGCGTTGGGCAATATGGGTCTGAAGGACCAGGTGATGCTACTGCGTTGGGTGAAATTACATATATCACGTTTTGGCGGTGATCCCAACTCTGTAACTCTGCTGGGCTATGGTGCTGGTGCTATAAGTATTACACTGCATATGGTTTCGCCGATGGCCAAGAATCTTTTTCATAAAGCAATCGTTATGAGTGGTGCAGTAACGGGACAGTGGCCATTACCGGTCGAACAGTTGAACTTGGCTGTACGTCAAGCGGCCTTGCTGCATTGCACCACCGAAAATTTAACGGATATGATGAGTTGTTTGAATTCGGTACGTAGCCCGATTTTTATTCAAAGGCCCCAAAAAAAAAACTTATAAATTTTACATTTTTAGAAACACTATCTGGAGTACGCCAACACTTTGCCGCATATGTTCGAGTTCGGACGCAACAATCCGCTCATATTATGGAAACCTGTTATCGAACCGGATTATGGTCAGGAACGCTTTCTCACGGAGGATCCAGTCAGATCCTACCAGAATGGCAACTTCATGAAAATACCCATCATAACCGGCATGACAAAAGATGAGTTCGCTGGACAGGCAATATGTGTGTAGGGTTTCAAGCAATTATCGTTTAATTTATTTCCATTATCTTTTTAGCGATTCTTGAGAGCCCACGTCTCCTGAAAACCTTAGCACATAATTTTGAGCAAATTGCACCGATTTGTTTCCTATACAGCGCCAACAGTCCTCGTTCGCAGAATATTAGTATGGAGTTGAAGAACGCTTATTTCGGCAGGGAGTCCTTAGAGTACGCTGGCACACTACAACCAATGGTGGAGGTATGTGCAATTAAGTTTATGTGCATTATTATTTTCTTGAATAAAAATCCACTGCAGCTTTTCTCTGATGCTCTAACGGGTTTCGGCGTCCATCGCTTTGTACATTTGGCGGCGCGTTCGACTAAAGTCTATTACTATCGCTTCAGTTTTCAGGGCCAACGCAGTCATATTTACTACCCAACTAATAAACCCTATGGTATGCATGCAAGCAGTAAATTTGAATCTGTTAAGTGATGCATTCTTCTTTTTCTTTGTAGGTGTTGTGCATCACGATGATCTAATGTATTTATTTGTGGAACCCTCTGTTAGCCGCATGTTCACTGAGGACGATAGAGAATATCAAATTGTCGATAAGCTAACGAGAATGTTCACAGCATTCGCTTATAAAGGGTGTGTCAGCATGTGTTACTTAGCCATTTTCTTAAATAAAAAATTCCTTATTTTTCATTAGCGATCCCAACAAGCAGAGTGACGAAAAATTGCGCGATATACGTTGGCGCGCTTTTAGCTTCAAGCGTCAGCACTATTTGGATATTGGCGAGGAAATTGTACTGCGCGAGGGTCTGAATACGCATCGCTATGAGGTGTGGAAACGTTTATTTCCCTTGAATTGGAAACGCCAAAGCAAACATGATCTATTGGATTATGAGTAGAGTGTTTCTTGTTGCTTAAATGGGATTTAAATTACCATGACTTTACAATAAATTTGGATTCAGAGAGAAGAAACTATGTAACTTAATGATATCCAATATACAGTGAGCAAGTATAAACAAACCAGCTTTTTAAAAATTTAAAAAAGAGGGGGGGCGCTCTCCAAAGTATTCTGGGGGGAGACTACCATCTTTCTAATACTCTTTAGGGCCAACAATAAAATTATGTATTTAATATTGCTGATATAAGAAGTTTCGTTAGATCTTCAAGCCAAAATAATGGAGGAGTCATTGAAAAGAAACAAACATAGTATAGGGTAACAGAATCAATAAGATTGTGGTTTCACGTAAATTTTCTTAACTAGGCAAACTCGATTTTTTTTATTTAGGAGTATGTTGAAGTTGAAGAGTTTAGGTAAGCATATTTCAAACGCCCATTCCAAGGGCAAATCAGCGATATGTTGAAGAACTCGTTATAATGCGGATTATGGCTAGGCGTTCATCTACCGGGGTGAATTTTAAGATTCGGAGTCCCTCTTTCACCACGAATCCCACATCAACCAGCTGGGCAGCGGCCCTTTCCCAATTAAGGGACCGGACATTCCAGAGGCATGCCCTTAAATCGTAATCCTTAATGCTATGCACGTCATTAAAGGGGGGTCTCTCGTCCTGTTTTTTTTCCTTTTCATTGGGGGCGCTTTTTACGTACGGGCCCCAAACCCAGCGCGCAACCCTGTAGAGGGATGGTTCGCCTTCTAACTTTAGTTCCCTTTAAAACGGATGTTCTTTTCTTGAGCCATATGTAAAATAATCGTTTCTGGCCACTCTCAAGTGAATGGCACTCAGAGAACTTTCCTCACTTGCGTGAATTTCTGCACAGGACTCTATCCTCCAAACATATGGAATATTCTAATAAATAAATGAATTCGCAGACCTCAAATTCATTTTGAGGATCACTTTTAACATTATTATTTAGTTTTATTGGCGGGCAGTCATTGATTCGCTTTTTCTCTTTAGAAAACAAGCTGTATTTAATAAAAGAGAGTACGCAGATACCTATTTAAACTGATATAATCTCTTTTTGCTTCCAAGTTTCGTTTTAGACAAGTCATACTACTGCGATTGTTTACTTTAGTATCCTTGCGAAATTCACCAAGGATCGGTAGGCAATTATAAGACACCCCTCCTCGACGTACAAAAATTATGCTCTATAAGTCTTACATTGCCGTTACCCTATCCGCGCAAGCTTATATGAGAAAGCACTTGGAACATTCGTGAGAACTGTTTTCTGCAAGATATTTGCAGCCGTCCGCTTGAGTGTTGGATACCGAAGAAGATAGAAAAACAAATTGTAGGCACTATACGCGGATATAGTTAGGCACATAAAAATCCAATAACTGGACTGGTTGGACCATGTTTTAAGCATGAAAGATCATGCTCCAGCAAAAAACAGTTCCGGTTCGAGAAGAAAGGGCATCCACGCATCTAACGGTAGGACCAAATGCATTGGGGCCTGTCTGCATTTGGCGTGTAGAACTAACATAATCTCACAAAGGATAGAGGCAATTGGGGAAGTTTTGTATTCTCGTGACATACCCTCCCACGTATTTAATGTCAAAAATTACTATACAAAATGTTTTATTAAACAATAATTGTTTATTGATTTTTGTAACTTAAGACTTTGTCTAAATAACACACCACACTAGCACACAACATTATTCAGACGTACAACACTGACAAACCGTATTCACCATCTCACAACCCACAACTCACATTCCACATGACTACACCACACACCAACACCCACACACTATACAACATCCACAATGACAACGTGGATCCCATAGCTGGTCAACACTCCACACTAACATCAACACAAGAATGAATGGCAATATTCCGGCCTCTTTTTCGATTTCACTATAGCACGGAAACGACGACCTTTGCGCTGTTCGTCGTTTTTTTTATTCGTTTCTTTTAAATATTGTGAAATTCAAGCTTTTCGAGATTAAATAAAATTGCATAAATATTAATTATAATTTCTCTAGAAGAAAAAAAGGTGTTTTTTACTCTTTTCGGTGGGTAAATTAAATACACTTAAATTAAAACAAGGAATAATAAAAAAGTATATCTACGAAGAGAGAAACGAAATACATACGCGTATGTGTAGGAGAGCATATTAGCGCAAAGTTGCTCTAAGTAAAGCCATTTTGTTTGAACAGCTGTTAAAGTTTTTCCGATTCGCTGCTCGCTAACGGTTGACAAAACGAATGCAGCTGATAATAACAACTCCTCGTATAAAATATACATAAATTGCAGTCTCTCGCGCAATTAATTTGCAATATTAACCAGCTCCTTTAAATAGCATTTAATTAAACTCTTTTATAGTCAGCCAAGTGTCAATGATATCGAATTACTATCCATATAATAGGAACGTGTACATGTTTTTAAATGCCTTATTAAGCAACCAAACTACATACATATGTATTTATATAAGCAAATGTGTAACATACCGGTACATTGTTGGTATGCAAATAGCGAGACAGAATTTTACAACAATCAACCATAAATTTTGCAAGGTGTTGAATAACGCTCGTTTATCTATGAGTTCAAGCCATGCCAAACTCAACAATAACATTAAAACCGTCAACGAACGGCGACAATAAACTATGCGCCAATTAAAAATGTGTGAAGCCACGAATAACGGTAATATCCACTAATTTTTCAAAGTGACAAGCATAAATTAATTGTGGACGCCATGCGGTGAATAAAAATGCAAATTACCTCAGGCAAATATTCTACATTTACATAGGTACTTATATACAGTATAGACACATATGTAATTATATAAGTATACAGTGTTTTTATGGTGTTCACACTTGTTAGTGGCACATGCCAACGTGACACGCAAATAAACACACCCACATTTGCAAAGATTCAAATTAACCTTACGGTACCTTTGTGGCAAGGCGCCAAAATCGGTACAAATAATTTGAATACAACCCAAGCCACGCCTTCCTGCATCTCGAATGCCCTTTTATTGAAACTACAATCGCGTTTATAGTATGGCCCACAACAGCATGATTAAATGCCAAGTCGTTAGTTATGATAACGGTGCATTGCCCGCGGCAAAACGGCAATCAGGTTACGGAATATGTAGCAAAACGAAGCCGACAAGTAATTAGCTAACGTAATGCGACATTAAAACGATCAATTAATTAGTGGTTTTGCAACGACTCGGTTGTAAGGTTAATAAGGTGTTGAAATTGTAAGTGAAGGTATGTCGCCGATATATGGTAATATCGATTTTTATTGATACCCCTGTAAAAGTTAAAAGTAAACTGATACGTAATTACATGTCTTTAGTGATACATAACAATTAATCAAATGTTTAATTCGCTCACAAATTCTAAAACCATTTATGTAACCAATAAAAAAATAATATCACTGTGCAGATCTTTAATAATTAGACAGAGCATCTCAAACATTTTTATTTTTGTTCTGACAAATCCATATTTTAAATTGAACTACATCCATATATCCGACAAATTGAAGACAATTTATAGAAATGAAAATCGCAACTCCATCTGCCGAGTTGTATGGTAGTTTAGATATACTATAATATACTTGACTAATGGAAACTGACCACAAAATTTTTTTTAAGAATGTTGTGTTGCTAAAATAATTCAAGATTACTTTCGAAAGTAAATAAGGTTAAGTTTTGGCGAAAACGGAATGTTTTTCTTATTTGAGAGACATCGACCATAAAGTTTCAGTACAAAATGGACGTAAATGTATTAAAAAATTCGGGTAAGAGCATAATCCCATATGATATTCTTACTAAAAATTTCAGTTCAAGATCGCGATTTTATGAACTTTAAAATAACACCATATAGGGCACAATGGACCTCATCTATTTAACACCATTTAATGCTAGTGGCCAAGGAACCGATCTGTTGCATAGATTATGACTGGTAGCTATTGACTGCAAACCTCGCTTTGTCGAATTAATTTTTTTGGACCCAGCACTTCCTGGAGATCACCAAGCCGAAAATACTCAACTACGCAAATATTGTCCATATAGTAATATAGTCTTGTAACATGTTGGTACAGAGTATAATAATGTATAATAATTGAGTTAGATGTAGAGTTATGTATATATAAATGATCAGGATGATGAGACGAGTTACATTCCGAATGACTGTCCTCTGACGAGCTCGTAGATGAGCATAGTCGGGCATGCCCACAAAACAACATTAAATGAAAATCTATAAAGTGCCATAAGTCTCTTTAAGAGCTTTAATATACATATCTCCTAAACCACTTAAGGTACAATATCCAAATTTGTTCAAAATATATCCTATAATAACCTTTAACGACAGTGTGAAAATGAATGACCTCTCCCCATATAATGTTTCCATTAAACACTATTAAAAACGTATTCATAGACTTATCATAAATACTCTGCAGACATTTAATTTTACACCTAAGATGATACAAGAGAACTTTATGGGAGGCGAGGTCAAAAATTCGGTGAAAACCCATACCTCAGGACCTATTCCGCTGATATTGACCAAATTTGGTATATTACATTATTTTAATAATCCTAAGTTTCCGTGTGAAAACGATTGAAATCGGACTACAACCACGCCTACATTTCATATAATAAAGTTTTAAATTCCATCTGATGCTTTCACTTTCCAGCAAGCAAATCAGTCACGAATGAATTTATTGGGATAAAACTTTGCCCGAATAGTGTGGTTAAAGTGGGTCACCTTATGATCCAAAATCGGAAGCCCAGGTAATCAAAGATGGATCAAAGTTCCAATTGCGAGTTTTTTTTATCGAAAATATCCGTCAACTTGTGAGATATATTAGAGATATTCGGAGAGAATCCTTTTTTGATAATAGTATGACGATATGTCAATATGGTTTGAATCGGATTAATAATTTCTGTAGTCCGCATATATCTAATAGAAAGATTTTCAAACTTCCAGTTGACTTTATACCGCATATATCGGCAAAAAAATTTTTGAAAACTTGCCCTAGGCCTCATAAAACTTACAAACCTTTACACCTGAAGGTATTTTCCTCCCAAGTTGCAAGTGTATGAAATTTTCGGTTACAGCCAAACTTATACCATTCTTATTTGTTTTTAGATATCTTAGACTTTATAACTATTATGCCATCTGATCAAATTATACCTGCACTATAAGAAAAACAAAAAATCACATAGATGCTTTAATGCACATCTTTATAAATGCCTCAAAAATTGGATCCTTTTGGGATAATACGAGGGATAATACGAGTAATTAATTTAATTTTCTTCGGCTTGGACGATCGTCAGTACCTTCAGCGACGTACAGTACGTTCACCGATGAAGTTTTTTTTTTTTTTGAAAATAGAAAAAGTGACTGCGAGCCAAATCTTGCGAAAAGGGTGGCTCTGGTTTCGTGTTTGGCCAAAAGTCAGTCACAGTCACGTAGACGCCTCAAAATGGTCAAGTAATTTTCCTTATTGACCCTTTGACCCTGTGCCACAAGCCAAACCACAATAATTAATGTAAATGATGAACATCACAATCACCAAATTTTTGATCGACTTTGACCTGGTTTTTTCGGTTTCGGCTATTTGGTAAATTTTTGAACAGTTTCGACGTCATATTAAAACAAAAACCACGTCTTGTCTTGTATTTGTACGGAGTCGGGTTGCGCCTGCAGTTTAAAAGGACAAGTCCGAGTCAAATTTGGTCAGATGGTAGGTTATATGTTTACCAGTTTTTTATAAATTGAAAACATATTAAGGGCCTTCTTTTTCAATAATGGGTCCAAAGTTAAATATTTACATATTTTTTATAACTTGAAAACATATGATGTGCCTTACCAGCAGAATTTGGAAAAAACTAAAAATCTGAAAAGATTTTTTACCTTTTTCACATGACAACAAAAAATCTATCGCACATTTAGCCAACAGTTCATCAAACTGCTCAGGCAATGACTTCTTTACCTTAACCACTAAATTACGAGTATGTTGCACGCAATCTGCCATCTTCGCAAGCGTCGGCACAACATTGTCAGCAACAACGACGCCACACGACTAAGTATGGCTGCCATGACGTCACTGAAAATTAATTAATTCCTTCCGAACGTGCGCTATTGACAATGCCGAAGTGATTGCCGTTGGTGGCATGCCGCAAGCATGTGCACTGACATAAAAGGCGAGCATTGCTGCATACTTGCAAACACACACATACATATTTACATACCTGCATGCATATGCATAATAGTTGTTGCATAGCAGCGCTTATCTTGTTTCCTCGCTGTCGATATTTGAACCTTTTTCTGTTTATTATTGTATATTTTATTGTTTGTTGTTGTTCTCTTCGCCGCTGCCCAAATGCCGGCTAGGCGGCGACGCAACATTTTCCGTTGTTGCCCACTTTTGGCGACTTTGCTATGGCAATGTGACGACAGCAACATGAAAACAACAACATACGTTGTAACAACAACATTTGCTAACTCATACCGCTTTGTTGCTGCACGGTGGCGGCATATTTGAGCTCTGCACATTTGCCAAATGACTTGTCGCCGCTGTTGCTACCACCGTCGCTGCTGCCATTGTTGCATTGCATTGACCATCGTGGCAGCTCTTGTGCTTGTTGCTATTGTTGTTTGGTTGTTTAATTGCATTTGCGGTGCCATATTAGTGTGCGCGCAGCACTTAGCTGTCAGCAACAATTGCCTGCTCTGCTCACGAACTTGCTGCCACCACCAACACTAACACTATCACCGTTGGCGCACCAGCAGCCGGCTGCCGGTTGGCAACGCCACATGTTTGCGCTTTGTTGTTTTTGCTTGTCGAGATAATTGCGCTCTGATTGTGCCTTTGTGCCTACAACTATATATCACACACATATTTCACTGACATGTTTGCATCTGTGTGCGTGTGTTTGTGCCGGTTTGTAACTGTTTATTGTCGGCATTTGCCATTGACGCTTTGACGCTGTGTTTGTTGCTTTTGCAGAGCTTGTGCTTGCGATATTTGACAACTGAATAGGGTTTTGAATTTTTTCGCTCATTGGCAAATTATTGAGCATTGACAGCGCATTTAATTGTTGCAAGCATTTGCCATGTGGCATTGTTACTAAACTAGTCATCAGATACTAGCATAGTTTGGCATGCGGTGGCAATGTGAGAATGTTGCTGCAACAATTTGTATACAAATACACACATCAAGTCAAAGTGTAGCCACTTACAAGTGGTTAATGCCGTGTAAATGTGGCATTTCGGTTTCGACGATTTCGGTGACGTGGGCGCATATTCTTTTTTGGAAATGCTGTCGACGGAAATTTTAGCATACATATGAATATATACATATATTACCAGGGTGGGTCAATAAAAAACGAATATTTTTTTGTCGGTTCTCCACCGTAAAGTTTGTAGTTATAAGCTCTGAACAGGTATATTAATATGTAATACTCAGAAGGAAACGTCGAAGATCCTATAAATATATTATTATTAAGACAAAAAAGCACCCAGTAATTGTATGGCCAAATATGATCTGTCAACCATTTTGTTTACAGCAGCTGCTTAAGTCGGTACACCTCAGTTGCGATTTTTACAATGAATAAAAATATCGAACAAAGAATTTGTCTCAAATTTTGTATTTTAACCATATTTGGTGTGCAAAATCATTACGAATATAGGAAAAGCCTTACGGTGATTCAGTTTTAGCAAAAGCACTAGTCTACAAGTGGTACAAAGCCTTCAAAGACGAATCTTAGAAAACATGCATCGTTCTGGACAACCTCCGACCTCTTCATGAATGAAAATGAAGATATAAAAGGGGATAGGATAGGTGCTTGAAAATCGGCAGGCAAGTGTTACAGAGATGGCAAGAGCGCTCGACATTTCAAGCGAGACCGTTCGAATGATTTTGTTGAATATTATGGATATGAAAAGCATTATTGCTCGACTCGCCCCGATAAAGTTGACTTTTTTCAATAAGAGTACCGCAAATAGGTCTCCTTGGATATCCTTGATTATGCGAATTCCAATCACACATTCATGGAGAGCATTATAACTGCAGATAAAACATAGGTGTATGAGTTTGACATGCAAAAAGTCAAAATCATCGGCATAGAGGGGAAAAACAAGCCGAAACCAAAAAACCACGCTTAAGCCGTTGAAAAATCATGGTGATGCTCATTTTTTCGATGTTCGTTGTTTGGGGTATCATGAATTTGTTCCGGTGGGGCAGGCGGTCAAAAATGAGTTCTGGTTGGCCGTATTGAGGCGTTTGCGTAAGAAGCCAAAAATCTGATTTTTCGAATGCCAAGAATCGATTCTTAATCGACTTTGACTACTGAAGATCAATTCCGAAAAATCGATTATTTTACGAGAAAATTCGATTTTCGAGTAGAATCGGAATCGAGTTTACCATCCCTACTGGCAGCCATCGCGTGCACATATAATAACCTCCACACAATAACCACCACAAAAAAAAAGATTTTTTTTCCATGTAATTTATATGGAAAACAGAAAATTTGAAATAGGCACCTCTTAATATTAATATTAAGAGCTCATCTTTTGAGTGACTTTCTTTTTCACATTTTCGAAAGTTTTTAGCCTGTTTTTCAGATGAAAAAAAAAGGTTGCCTCAGAATGACACACCCTAATGAGCATAGTGTTTTCGAATTACACTTACAACTCTCGATCAAGTTCGTTTCCTAAGTCTTTTGTAGTTGTTAAGACAATTTTTGAAATTTTGGGGAAAATTAAGGTTGTGTCGTGAAGGGAATGAATTTTGAAATTCTACAAATGAAAGAATTTGTTTTTAATTCGTTATAAAACAAGTAATTAGAAAAAAGTAATTTTATACACTTGCAACTTGGAAGGAGCAAAGGAGGTGGAATAACTTCAGGTGTAGCAAAACTTTATATTAAACTAGAAAAAACGTTAACTTCGGCTGCATTGAAGCTCTAATGCCCTTAAAAGGAGCATTTCATATGGCATAAAATGGTGTAAACCGATCTTTATCTTTATATTTATCGATCAGTTCGTATGCAGCTTTATGGTATAGTGCTTCGATCTGAACAATACATTCATAGATTGCAGTAAGACTTAATTTTGACCGATAACTTTGTATGACAACTTCCGAGTAATGAGCAGTTTCTTGAAAAAATGAACATGACAATAACACTTTTGTTTACATTTTGCCGATTTCAATAAACTCTTTGTTTACATTTTATGCGGTCAGCAAACCTTTTTTCCATTTCCGAAGTCCTCTACCTTGGTTTACCCTTAGTCAAAGCAACATTCCTTCTTTTTTTTAATTATCAGGCCAATGTTCACTTTGTTAAGGACATGAAGACAATGACCATTTTGTTTACATTTAACCAAGTCAACAAGCTTTCTTTATATTATAGGGTAAAATACTATTTTGTTTAAAGGGCCAATGACCGTTTTGGTTATATTTTTAGGGATCAGTGACCTTTACTTTACATTAAGAGTTCAATGACCCTTTTGTTTATAATTTCTCGAGGTCAATTATCCTTTCATTTTCATTTAGACATTCAGTCAAGTCAACAACCACTACATTATGAGGTAAATTACCCGTTTATTTACATTTTGAGATCAATGTCCCCTTGTTTACATTTTGCCGAGGTCCCTGACCCCTTTGTTTACATTTTATAAAGTCTGCAACCCTTTTCTTTACATTGAGCCAAGTTCATAACCTTTTTTTACATTTGGCTTCAACAAGGCACCAAAGGGAACTTGGCTCACATTATTTGGAGTAAATTTGTAAATTCAAGATATCTTCACACAATTTATCATGGACAAGAGAAGACAACTTATAAATTTAATAAGTTTTAATTTTGTTTTATTTTTTTGGATTAAACTATTTTTAATATGAAAAAATTTGCAGCTATTTGCGAAATATTATAATTATTTTCTTTTTATGATTGAAAATATAAAAGTATTATTTGTTTTTAAATATTTTTTTTTATAATTTTTTTCTTCTATTTTTGTATTAATATTAATAACCTGGGCAGGGTATATTAAATTTGCCACGTAGTAATACCCAGAAGGTATTCAACTCGTCTCCTTATCAGGAACTTCTATATATGTATGTCATATATAACTCTATATCGATCTTTATCAGTTTTGGGAGATACAAACAACCATTAGAGGAACAAAACTATTATACTCAGTAACAACATGTTGCAACTTGCAAGATTATAAAAATATGAAATGAGGAAAGTTAAGTTTACAAGTCAACAAAAACAAAAATGATTTAAAGGGCCATGCAGAATTTGAATGAAGGGTGTTTTCTGACAACTTTTGTCAACAACTTTAACTCTTTCTCTGTCATAAAAAAAGAAAAGTGGCGTGATACCAAATTTCCACTTAATTATATTCCACACACACTGAAAGCAACGGCCAAGTTTTAACTAAGACGGATATAAGGCTTAAAAACGGCTTAACGTTTCATTTTTCAACACTAAATTAATTTAGGTTTTATTCTAAAGCCATTAGTGGCTATATAAAAGGATTTTCAAAGAACTCCACAGCGCTTATGCCTTTAAAGCTTTAACTAAATCCTACTAATTGAGACCAAAAGAACAATGCCTTTTTATACGAATTCGTTAAGGCTTAATAAAAAAGTGCATTTAAAGCCTGAACACGCCAAGCTGCGCATTATTGCCCGAAAGTCGTAAAATCTGCACCTTTGCCAAGGGATCAAAACTGCGCTTCAACACAATAAGCAATCGCACTAATTCATTATTGGTTTTAAAATGAGCAGCAAAAGCAGAAATTCGCCTAACTTCGAATAAGAGGATAAGTATATATGTACATATGCTTAATACATATGTATTTGTGCATAATTTGAGCTTAACCCCCGCGGCGCATGATCAAATTAAGTTGGCATGCCGAAAGCGGCTGAATGCGTCGAAACGCAATGCCGCATTGTTTTTTCACATATACTTATATATACTAAATATACTCAATGCACAGGTTGCATGGCTGCAAGCAAACAAATAACAATTTTATTAATTTTCATTATTCGACAGTTAATGCTGACGAAGGATGCTTACGGCCTCTAAAGTGGCTAAAATTGATCGCACAAAAAATAAAAAAAGCAAATAAATAAAATTATTACTCAACCGAAGCGGAGATAGTATAAGCCGCAGCTAAGTAAGTATGCAAAACGCACGGCGAACGCGCAAATGAAGGTGAAGTAGCTG
This sequence comes from Bactrocera tryoni, assembly GCF_016617805.1. Taxonomy (NCBI): domain Eukaryota; kingdom Metazoa; phylum Arthropoda; class Insecta; order Diptera; family Tephritidae; genus Bactrocera; species Bactrocera tryoni. The sequence goes on along the minus strand of NC_052503.1, from coordinate 15,201,449 downwards.
CGTGGGCTGTCGGCATAAATTGCCAATCTCTCTGCCGGATTGGCGGCGCATCCTCTTGCCAGCCAACGCCAACACACAGCCTCCGCTTAATTAAGGCGCTTTGAATGGCAAACAAGTAACACAGCGGCATACACATACACACATATATAAGAGGCTGCCTTGGGCGTTCAGCTGCCGACAGCAGCTATGCCAGAAACACGACGATTTTTTGGCAACCAAAAAAATGCGAAATTGATTGAGAAAAGGAGGCTGAAATTGAAAATGCGCCAAAAAGGGTTTTGCCGATTTTTATGATGCGAGTGCAAATGCATGTCCACAACGACAACGCACACACAAACACAGCCAAACATGCATACCAGCGATTGACTTGCCATTTATTGCTGCCTTTGCTTGCCTGCAGGTGCTATTACGGCAATTCGTTGTTGTTAAAAAATATTTGCTCCGATAAAATAATCATAAAAAATTACTAAAAATTTTATTTTCTTACAAAAAAAACACATTATAAAAGGTCCATTAGCATACGCGCAGGCGCTGTTGGACATCTTTTGTGGCCGCTTTTGACCGCATTCGCTTTCATTTATTCTGACTGAATATTTTCTTATTCTATCAGCCTTTGTATTTTGTTTTTTTTTTTGTAATTTGGAACTCATTAAAATTGTGGCTCGTTTTTTTATTTCTTTGCAAATCCTCAAAAATCCTCAACACTCGGCTCATAATCAGCCGAAAGGTGTTCGCTTGCAAATTTATTGGCACAACGCGGCGTTGAAGGCATTTAGGCGGCATATTTTTGTCATTTTCGGCATCTTCTTCAAACCTTGCGTGGCTCTTTCTTTTACAATTATCATTTTGAGTTGTTTTTTTTTATTACCGCCAAATTATAAAATTCCAATTAAAGCAGGTATCCACTTTGTATCAAAGCATTTAGCCTTTTGACTTGCCACTTATGCCACATATTTAAATTAACAGCTTGGCCGGCTCTCACGTTTTAACCTCTGACCCTAGGCGGATGGATCGCCGGCAGCGTGAGTTAACGTTTTTATTGCGTTTTTAGTCAAGCTGGCAATTGCTGCAGCATTAACGCTTTTAATTGTTTCACCGTTACCTAGCCGGCCATATTCATATTCGATAATCACCACTTAACGTTTTTCAACTGACGCCGCTTTTGTATGAAGTCTGCCGATATCAAGTTTCCTAAATACATAGCTGCTGTAAAAGCAGTGTTTATGTGCTGGTCTCCACCATAAAGTGCCAGAAGCGTGATTACAGTTAATTTGCGAACTTTTGTAGTGAGCCGACAAGGTAAACGCAAACTTAAAATATGTAGTGATAAGGTAGGTGCGTGCAGTAGAGCGATACTGGTTTCGAAAATAATTCTTATCTTCAAAATATTTTCAGAACTACATTCGATTTGCTGGTTACATGTGATATGGCAAACATATTATATTATATTTTATCATTATCACTTTGGTATCGACTTCAGGTGCATTATCAGTGAACAACATATGCAAAGCTCAGTTACTAAACGACTTTCTTCCGCATCGATGTCAAAACTCAATATTTCAACGATCTTGAATAGTGAATAATAGTTGAAAATGAAATGGTTGAGTGATAAGAAATGTGGGGCATCGATTTTTTGATATTTATTTTATAGCCCTACAATTTTCGAGATCACATTACGAAGTTCTCAACATAAGAGTACACATGTATTAATTTTGAAGCACTTGTGACTCATTTGACTGAATATGTGACCTGGTCTACGGAAAGGGGGCTTAGGTGTCAAAAAAAAGGAGAACAATTAATGAGATAACGAGAAACTGACGATTATTTTTAACAGCTTTTCCCAGAAAACTAGTTTTCGCACGTTAGCTCCCTTTTCGTAGACCAGGTCACATATAATGATTTTATGATTGGAAAGGTTGTTTCTACACTTAAAACTGATAGAGATACATACATATTTCAAAATGTTGAGAATAACGAGATAATTTGAATTTCGAATGTTTATCTTTTCGTCGGTCCTTCTTGAGGCACTTATTACAATTATGTATATTAATATGATTTTAATCGGTCTACAACCATGCTCTGCCTACGATTTGTGCCCCCTAGTGTGGGAGTTTGGAGCCATATGCGGAAGTTCACGCAAGTGAGGAAAGTTCTCTGAGCGCCATTCACTTAGAAGTGGCCAGAAACGATTCTTTTACATATGGCCCAAGCAGCTCACGACTTCCGGTCTCAAACCAAGTATCCTCTTGGTAGCCAAAAAACATCCGTTTGAAGGCGAGCTAAAGTGAGAAGGCGAAACAACCCTTCTCAGGGTTTGCGTTGGGTTTGAGATGCGCCACGGAAAAAAAGAAAACAGCCTCAGATGAGAGACCTTTTGATGACGACCACTGCAATCATATTAAGGATAATAGCAGAATCAGCGAATTCTGCTCCTCCCTTCCTCAATTGCCGCCCGTAGCGAGCAAAATGTGTCAAAAGTTGAGCCCGTAGAAATCACCCATCTTCTTTTGTTTTCATTTGAATAATGTTGCCATTGCTGCATACGCATATATAGTTTTGTACACATCTAAATTTTCAATTATTATTTTTCATAATATAAAATATCAAAACTGAAATCAAACTATTAAAAATAGTTAATATATTTATAGATAATAGGATTAGACTCTGACTTTGAGATAGTTTAGAAAAATTTCATAAAAAATTGAGAACAATTTTTATAATTACAACAGTATATCGAGACAGTAACCCTGCGTTGTGAGAGAGCAATCAGCTGACACATTTCTACGGAAAAAATTCAAATCGTGGGAAATTTTACGGTATCCTACGGTAAAGTGGGCGGTAGAAGCGGTGTTGGGTCGTATCAGCTGATTCGAGCTGCGGTTGTGCGGTGTTCGCTGATTCTCTTGCCAACGAGTGCTACTTCGTTAAGTCCTCTCGCGACTAACAAAGACCAAACTCTACAAGTTACTCATCATCACCGCCCCACTATTTGGTGTACAGCCATAGACGATGACTATAGCTGATGAGTCGGTGTTACGAGTTCTCGAGAGAAAGGTTCTGCGGAAGATTTATGGTCCTTTGCGCATTGGCAATATCGTATTCGAAAGTTGAGCTGTATGAGTTATCCGACGACATTGACATATGTAGTTCAGCGAATTAAGACACAGCGGCTACACTGGCTAGGTCATGTCGTCCGAATGGACGAAAACACTCCAGCTCTGAAAGTATTCGACGCAGTACCCGCCGGGGGAAGCAGAGGAAGAGGAAGACCTCCACTCCGTTGGATGGATCAGGTGGAAAATGACCATTTTTCTTTATACTTTCTATATAGTTCTCTACACAGTGACCAACAAGTTTTTTAATCTGATCTAAAATTGAACTTTGGCAGGCTGGAAACGACCAAATTTTGGGTAAAATTAGCTTTTGTCAAGAGGTAGAGAAGTAGAAGAACTTTTTAGCGCCGTCAAAGATCGTCTGTATCTTGAAATATTTTTAATTTTTTTTCTTCAAACATTTTACTGATCACTATTTATAGCCAAAATATTAACTAAAAAGTATTGAGTTGATCAATACAAGCTGTTGAGCCATTATTCTGAAAATTCCGGTACCAATAAAACTTATCTGTATCATTTCTTTACTTTTTAAAATATTTATATATACATATACATATAATGGTTGAATGCACTAAAACAACTCTAAACGCACTTGACACTGACCAACGTTAATATTATGGCATTTGCTTTCAAGCACTTAACAAGCCTAGAAAACGATGTTAACTGATATTGATTGCAATCATGCGCACACACACATATATACAAATACATATATGCATATATACACCAAAGAAATTCTAGTATGATTGTATTGGTTATGGCGCCTTCCCGTCTGTAGAACACCTGCGCAAACTGCCACGGCGGCCCACACAATATAATCGCTTGGCGCCGATTACGTACCGCGCCGAACATTTGTCCATAGGCAGCGCGAAGGCGCATTATTGCAGCCTCCGCAAATGGCAATGCGTGATTATTTCTCACAACAGACAAGTAATTGTACAGTGTGAGACCGAAAAAAAACATTAACAACGCAGCTGCCACAGTAAAAGCTCCGGCGCCTTGCAGCAAACGCAATGCCGCAAGCCACGCTCCCAGCGTATTCTCACCAACCGAAAGGCTGAAGCGGCAGGCAAAGCCAAGAACAGACACAGGACTTTGTTGGCTTGGTGCGGCCACCTTCTACGCCTCCGGAAATGACAACAATTTCAGTGCAACGCCATAAGCTACCAAACTCTATGATGCCGGCTAAATAACTGTTGCAACAGCAATAACAGCAACAATAATAACAAGAGAATACGCCAACCGACAACATTGAAGAATTCTACATTTATAGACAAAGCATGTTGTGGCTGCATTGTCGGACGGAAAGCATTTGCAGCTTGCAGCTGCAACATCTCCAGCACCAAAAAACACCCAACAGCAACGGCAACAACAACAACAATAGTTGCAATAATAATAATGTAGAATTCGTAGAAGGTGGCTCCCCAGAAGCTACCGCTGCCGCTGCCTCCGTTACAACCAACAGCGAATGGGCGATGCATTCAACGTTGATTGTCGGGCGCAGATGTCGCCGCATTTTGTGGTTCGTTAATTTTTGCGCAATGCTGTAAGTTGCAAGTTGCACATTGCAAATTTAAAGAATTGCAGGTAAACAACAAGGAGAACAAGTAAAGCACAATCATCTCGCTGCTGCAAAATCGCTGTGCCTTGTTACAACAATTGTTTAGAATTCCGGCATGTTGTTGTTGCTGCTGTTGTTCATGAAAGTGCGCGGCGATTGCAGCTGCTGGCTGATTGTCTGCCTATAACTTTAACTAAGTGCTGGCGTAGTTGAGCGCGTACAAAATTTGCCACATAATCAAGGCCCACGCACTTGTCTTATGCTAACAAAGGCCGCTGGCTGCAACAATGCGAGGAAGACAGCGGCAAAAAAAAGGAATAATAAATAAATGAAGCGAAGCAAGCCTTTCAAAAATTACTTTAAGAGCGAATGAGTCTAAAAAAAACGGCGAAACAATGCAAAGGATCGAGACACCTTCGCAGCAACGGATCAACGGATTAACTCGGCACGTAGCCTTCTTGCCAATTTTCCTTGTTTTTGGTGTTCGTTATTGTTATCGGATATGCGCGAGATGATCACATCTATTTTTACGCTTCGCTAGCTATCTTTTGTTCGCTACGTATTTGCAAATAGTATGGTTCGAAGTAGAGGAACACTCAGATGCTTGTAATTCCCGCGATGCTCCCACTAAGATGTTATATTAAGTTTGCCACGAAACTTGTAACACCCAAAAATAAACCACGGAGACGCTATAAAGTTCATATATATAAATTATCAGCTTGATGAGCTAAAACGATTTAGCCATGTCGATCTGTCTGTCTGTCTATCCGTCTATCTGCCTATTTCTACGCGAACTAGTCCCTCAGTTTCTGAGATATCGATGTAGAATTTTTCATACATCCTTTTCTCTTCAAGAAGCTTCTCGATTTGTCAGAGTCGCCGATATCGGACCACTATAGCTTATAGCTGCCATACAAACTGAACGTTCCAAATCAAGCCCCTGTATGGACAACTTTTTTATTTGACAAAATATTTTCACGAAATTTTACATAAACAATTACCCAAGGCAACATTATAATCTTGAAACAAATTGTTCAGATCGGGCTACTATAGCATACAAAGTTTGTCCGGAAAGTAATAGAACTGATTTTCTTCCGCCGCGACTCTACTTCGGAGCGTGCGCGCACCGACTGGATTCGGTAAAGGGCGTTCCTAGCTAACGAACAAGCGGCTGTTCAGTTGTCGCCGAGCACCTGGAGAGTCAGGACAAACATTTTCGCGCGACGTGTTTTTGTGATAACCGAAAAAGCAGCTTCCGTTAGAGCACAGGTACGCGATTACATTCTGTGTGAAACTTGGTAAGTCAGCGAGAGAGACCTTTAATATGATCAAGCAGGCTTAGCCAGATGTTGCTTTAGCCAGAAGTGGTGTGTTTCGATGGTACCAGGCCTTTTTGAAAGGCCGGGAAGGAGTCGCTGATGAAGACCCTGCTGGGAGACCTGCGACTTCAACAAACACCGACAATGTGACTCGTGTACGCAAAGTTTTGAACTCAGACCGTCGCCTAAGTATTTGTTGAATTGCCCAGCTGTTAAATTTATTAAAATTATTATATATTATTCATTATTAGTTCATGACATTGTGGCGGAGCACTTCAATATGTGCAAGGTGTGCGCGAAAATGGTTCCAAAAGTGCTTACTGACGACCAGAAATTGCGGCGAGTAGAAGTGTGCCAAGAAAATTTGAACATGTGTGAAAGTGACCACCAATTTTTGTATAACGTAATCACAGGTCCCCCGGATTTTGTTTTTTTTTGTTTTCTTGTCTGTAAAGGCCGATGAAAGGGGATCCAAGCAGCATGCACCTCGGCTCTCAAGGCTATTCCGGAGATTTCTTTCCGTGACGCCTTCAATGCTTGGAAATCGCGCTTTGAAATCGAGCATATTTTGAAAGTTTTTAAAGAATTGTAAGGATTGGTTCAATACATTTTTTAAATCGACGCAGTCCTATTACTTTCCGGACAAACCCTGTATCGGCGTACGCGAGCAACTGTACAATCTTATCAAATATTGTGCCTTCTCGATTCAGCTTTACAGCTTGAAGTAGTAGATGAAAGAAGTCGAATGATAGCTAGTCGCCTTGTCTAAAACCACGTTTGATATCGAACCGCTCGGACAGGTCCTTCCCGATTCTGAAGCATGTTTTGGTATTGCTCAATGTTAGTGTATACCCTCGTATTAGTTTTGCGGGGTTATCAAATTCAGACATAGTGGCATAAAGTCAGCTGTCAAGAGCAGCTTTGAAATGGAGAAGAAGTGGTGTGTGCCGATCCTGTGCTTTGCTTTAATCTTTCACGCAATACGCTCCATAGAACCTTATATGCGATGTTGAGGAGGCTTATCCCACGGTAGTTGGCGCAGATTGCAACGTCTCCCTTTTTGTAGATTGCGCAGAGCACACTTAAATTCCAAGCGTCAGGCATCCTTCGCGCGACTACATTCTACAAAAAAGCTGATTCATGCTCCTTATCAGTTCTTTGCCGCCGTATTTGAATAGCTCGGCCCGCAATCCTTCGGCTATTCAAACTTCTTCATGACCGGACAATGGGGAGATCGTAAGATTACGAAGATACCCAAGTTTACAAAATTACATAATGTTAAAGTCAGATATTAAGTATTCAGAGTTTACTTCCAATGCCTTAAAACTATGAAAGCCACTAAGTCCGAAATCCTTATATAACAAATTTAATATACAGCCGATTCCGTTAATTTTCTGCTTAACTTCAATTCGTGTTAAACGATGAGCATTTACGCGGATCGTTAATTTAAATTGACCACATTTGAGAATTAAACGTTGAAGAGGAGGAGAAGGTGAAAAGAAGACTGGGAATAAAGAAATTTAAATTCCACTTTGATGGCCTGCACTTGCAATCAGTAAGCACGTTGGAACCCAGACAACCCGCCAGTGCACCATTACACATTCTCCGTTGCCGGGATCCTTCAGCAATTTTTCATGTGCCTCTGCCGTTATGTGAAACCTGCAATTTGGCCTCCAGGCATTTTAATGCTCTTTAACTTGATTTTAGTGCCATCGCATTTTTTATAACTTTATGTATGCATGTGTATATGTGTGTGTACCCTTTTTTGGGTTTGTTAATCACTTGTCGCTCCTAATGAGTTTTTAATCTGTGCTCATTCGTCGCTTAATGTGTAGCCAATTAAATATAAATTTTTAAATAACACTAAGCATTTAATTGGTTTGAAGCCTGCTTCGTCCATAAACAGATGCCTTGCATATAAGAGGCATGCGCAAGTTATAAGTGCTGCCCGTGTAACCTGAAACCAAATAGAACACTTGGCGAAAGCTTTCTTTCTTTCTTTACGCTTCACCTCAGCTGTCCGAAAAGTGAGACATCAAATAATTTTGAAAATATCAAATTGCAATGATTTTTTTTTGTCCTCCCAACACAACAAATTAGCACGATCTCAACCGAGTGCAAATTGTCAGCACACATGCATCAGCCTTTGTCTTGTGCCTTGTTGGTGGCAATTTAAAAATTTCGTTGGCAGGTGCACTTTGGATTTTGGTTAGCTTGCAGTTCGTAGCTGCATGCTTGTTTCACAAAAAGTCTTATATTTCCTGCACAAACTTATTTGTAGATATCCCGTAATTTAGCCTCTTCGGCTACTGTTTCGGCTAATCCAAAGAGAGTCCTGGACCCTTCTATTAGTTGTCGTGTTCGCCAGTTCAAATTCAATAATGACATCATTTCCAACAGTAGCACGCAGCTATTAAGTTTTGATTGCTATCGAATTTCCTCAAAACACACACAATATTCGGAGGCAAAGGCTAAAAAAATAAATGAAGAAATAAAACCAAAGCAAGCGTAGTGAAAGTAGGCAATTTGGTATTATTATGTTTTTGGAAGAATCATCTTTGATTTACCAAAAATTAAAGAAACCCAAATTGTTATTGTCTTTAATAATCATGATAGCTCCAGTGCTTCAGCTCTTGAAAGAAATATTAATTTGCACGTAGAGACCAAATGAAGTCGTCTACTTATAGAAATGATAACTTAAGCATTACTATACATATACATATATTTACATACATATATACATGGGCGAATCCACGGGGGGTGAGTGGTTAAATGCGGAGATTCCCAAATCTTATCCGCCGCCCGATATTTTACTGATTTTTTTGATATTGATTGATAAAATTTGTTTTGATGCAACAAAAAGTTTGTCAAGCGATTTTTACCATAAAACAAAGTTTAGATTTTTCGTACAAAATGTAGCAGAAGTTTTTTGAAGAGTCTACTTTATCACGACAGCCAAGGTCGTGAAGTCATCGAATACTTCCTCATGTGAGTTCTACATCCGCCGCTGTAAGTGGGGATAATTTCAAAAAGTTAAAGCAGCAGTGCTTGAAAATCATAATATTTGCATCAGAGAGATAGCAGAGGAACTCAACATCTCTTATGCATCGATACAACACATTTGAGTTAATGTTTTGGGTATGAATCATATCATTGTTAGACTCATACCAAAAGACCTAAGTATTGTAAAAACGATGTCGAGTAGAGGTTGCAAAAGAGATGCATGACAGCGTAGCTTAGCACCTCACACGTGGATTTATGAATATGGTCTCGAAACTGTCCAATAATCTAGCGAATGGTGCTCCAAAAGTGAACCGAGGCTTACAACTAATGTATGGACTATTGAATCACGCGTTGACATGCTTGAGTTGGCTCAGGAGCCTATTTTGAAGGCGAAATAGAGATTTATATTAAAATACGTGAAAATGTAAGTATTCCTGACAGTCCGGATCAAATTCGATCAGATGACGATATTCAACTTATATGTACATCAACAAAATCGCGCAGATCTCAAGCAAAAAAGTGAATGGCAGATGCAATTCCGTTGGTTTTATGCACACGCTTGTATATCTCCGCACTTGTGCACAAGAAACAGCAATGTTGCAAAACAAACAGTGTCTCGATGCATTGTAAGCGGTTATTTACTCGAAAGTGGGCAGCACTTGCCCCAAGCATGACAGTAAATTTGCCTTTTGTTTTCACATTATCACAATTTCGGTGGCGCCAAACGATCAACGCCGTTGATGCCTCCACAAAAGTGTAAATGCAACGTTTTGTTGCTGTCAATATTTTGTGTGTAAGCTATGATTTGAGGCACGTGTGTCAATAAATGAACGCAGAAACACTTTTGAAGTAAGAAATGAAATTTGCATTGCAAACATTTTTCCATGTAATTTGTATTTCTTCCCGAAGAGCCAACCAAAAAAGTCGGTTTTCATTCTGCAAATAAGTCGAGCATAACAAAGAACAGGTGTCACATACCCACACACACGCACGCAAACAAATTGATGTTTGTCGTTATGTTCGTATTAATGTGGAAATAAAACTTAATTACATTAAATAAAAGTCAGAAAATCTGTTGCTACTTCTGCCGGCCACGAAACGTGCCGCATCTAAAAAGAGCTGTAATCTGCTTCAACTATCTGAGAAATTGCAAATAGCCGACAAACTTGCTTATTAACAACTCTGCAAAGCAAAGAGGTAATTAATAGTTGAAACTCGAGGCGGAAAATGGTGATGATGATAACTTGATGTGCTCAGCACTAAAGTGGCGTCGGCAATGGCATGACAAACAACAATTCCAGGACTGGTTGGAAGCAAGTAGATAGCCGACTTGCATACATACAGATGTGTGTGTTCGATTGCCTTATTTCATAAATACGACTTTGTAGGCACATACGTGGGTATTTAAGCCTACATTGACGGTGGACTAGTGCAGCTTCCTGTAGGAATATTCGGACATTCACCATGCGCCACATCTTGGAAAAGACCCGTGAAAAGAGAAGCGACATACACCACCTCGTCGTCGATTTCAGTGCTGCTTTTGACAGCACGGAAAAATGTACCTTTATGCCGCTATGTCTGTATTTGGTATCCCCTCAAAACTAATGCGGCTGTGTAAACTATCATTGAGCAATGCCACAAGCTCCATCAGGATCGGGAAAGACTTCTCTGAGACGTTTGACACCAAACGATGCTGAACTGCTGAAGAAAATAAATCGAGTTGCAGAACTAAATAGAGAACGTACCAGCTTCTATAAGAGTGTAGAGCTGCTGAAGTACGCTGATGATATTGTTATCATTAGCCTCAACAACCACGCCTTTAGTTCTGTTTTACCAGACTGGATAAGGAAGCGAAGCAAATGGGACTGGAACGAGGGTAAGACGAAATATTTCCTGTAATCAAACATACCGTCGTGGCTCCCACGTCACTGTTAACAGTCATAACTTCGAAGTCGTAGATGATACCGTCTACTTTTGAACCAGCATTAATAGAAACAACAACGTCAGCTTCGAAAGCCAAGGCAGAATAACTCTTGCCAACAGGTGCTACTTCGCACTGAGTAAGCAATTAAGAAATAAAGTCCTCTCTCGACAAGCAAAGACCAATCACTACAAATCAGTCATCATCCCCGTCCTTCTCTATGGTGCAGAGGCAAGGACGATGACAACATCTGATGAGTCGGCGTTACGAGTTTTCGAGAAAAAGGTTTTGCGGAAGATTTATGGCCCTTTTGCGCATTGCCAACGGCGAATACCGCAGTCGATGGTATGATGAACTGTACGAGATATACGACGACATCTATATAATTCAGTGAATCAAAAGACAGAGGCTACGCTGGCTAGGTCATGTCGTCCGAATGGAAGAAAACACTGCGGCTCCGATAGTGTTCGACGCAGTACCCGCCGGGGGAAGCAGAGGAAGAAGAAGATCTTCTCTCCGTTGGATAGACCAGGTGGAGAAGAAATTGGCTGGTGGTGACTATCAAAGATCGAAATTACTTTTTAAGAAACCACACTCAACTCAATGTCAAATCGGCAAGTATTTTCTCAAAACCTTCAGAACTATCCGACCTTACATATTCTAGGTTCCATGACAGACAGTACCCAAGTTTTTCTTGCAGGGTTTTTTCTACTAAACACAAATGTCTGCAATCATATGTTGAACAAGTCGAAACAAGTGAGGGCTAGCAAAATCAAGTTGACGCATTCGCTGGTCAGCTAAGCCAATAAAAGCGCGCATTCACAGTCGCATTTTATCACCGAAGGGAGGCAATGAAAATTAAGTTTATGATTACAAAATAAATCCGGGGGCCATAACAACTGCTCAACGGTGGCGGCGCAACACCGGGAGCACCAGCTTAGTACAACCAGATTTTCAAGGCAAATCGAAGACAAATAACCGCTCGCACCTGGCGGAACTGTCAGCCCATAATTTGCACTTAAGTGGGGAGGGGACACGCTACCCAACCCATACAACAACTAAAACAATACAACAACGCATCTCAGCAAGCAGTGAGAAGATATTCAGTGTTTGTGGAATTTTTCCAAAGTCACCTGAGATAATATCATCGGCGGCTAGTGAATGAGATCAGCGCCACTATCACGACCGGATTGACAAATGATTATGAAAAGTTAGCTAGGACAAAGCAAGTTTTGGGCTTACCAACCGACACACACGCATAGGAACAAATAGGCGACGAGGTGGTTGGCGGTGGTCGCACAGTGTAGAGTGGCCTGTGGTGAATGTGGGGTTGCCAGCGGGAAATAATTAATATTTACTGCCGCATCCGGTCGCAAAGATGCTTTACTCAGCTCCCTTTTGCCATTCTAACAATTGCGCATGCGCACAAACACCGAGGAATTGCAGATGTGCACCTGTTTTGCTTTTAGAACCTGCTGATTGTAGTAATTTCACCAACCCTCTTCCTGGCAGGTGCAAATAGATCTACATATAAGTGCATGCATGTGTATCTTCGTGATTTAATTACATGCGTTAAGTGTGCGTATTGACTTAATAAATTCAGAGTATATTTTCTGCTACAGTGTACATTGATTCGATCCGTTAGTTTGGTAAACAGACGTTAGAAGGTCAAAAAAATAACAAGTCCTTGATGGGTAAAGCGGATTAATAGCGTAACCCGACAAAGCTCCCACTCACAGATTCCTGCTATAACCCTAACTTTCAAGCTTTATTTTTGTCTGCCAAAAATCAACAGCTAAAAATATCACTTCTGTATGTGCATATGTATAATTGAAGGATTTATTCACCATAGTTAAAATGATCCGATTCGAAGATGGAACCAAGTAAGAAGAGTTCTCTGAGCGCCATTCACTTAGAAGTGGCCAGAAACGACATACATATTTCTCAAGCAGTTCACGACTTCCGGTCTTAGATCAAGTATCCCTTGGGTAGCTAAATAGCATCCGTTTGAAGGCGAGCTAAATTGAGAAGGCAAACCATCCCTCCCCAGTGTAGCGCGCTGGGTTTGGAACCCGTTACGTAATAAACGATACCAATGAAAAGAAGAAAAATTCGAAGCACAGAGCTTAAACGATCTTCTAGATGTACAACTGCTGGCGTACGCCGATGATATTGATATTATTGGCTTCAACATCCGCACCGATAGTTCTGCTTTCTGCTGTCATCAAACGAACAGTCGTCTCAATCGCGACTTGGCTCCTACGTCACTGTTGACTGTCATAACATTGAAGTCGTAGATAACGAAACGAAGAGAAAGACCTCCACGCCGTTGGAGAGATCAGGTCGAGAAGGAACTGACTTTACCTGGGTACCTCGAAGAAACGATTGGTGGGCTGTTGTAAACTCGTCTATACCGCGTTAGCGGTGTCTACGCCATTAAAGAAAAAGAAGAATGATCCGATTTGTGTCAAATGTGAATTTAGAAAAAATGATTCTTGACAGCACAGATCCCAACTAAGGGTTGTGAAGCAGCTCGTGGTAGATGATTCCCTGCTAATCACGCCAAACATATAACAACCCCTTCCTAACTATTTATCCTGCCAGGGTTATCATTTGTGCCATCTCAGGGCGATTCGACGACAAATATTTTCGCTTGACGTTGTAGTAACTAAGCTTCAGCAGCGATTCGCAGATGGAAGCTCAGTTCCTTAAGTTTTTTTTTGCGTTAACTTGCGTGATCGAGATTCTTTTTGTATCGAGACTTATTTAAATGGTACAAAAAAATTTTTTGTGCTATGCTTGGCTCTTGGACAATGGAAAATGTGCTTAAATAGCCACAGTCAAACTCTCCGATTTCCATTATTTTATCGATTCTATCGACAATCGGCCGGAGCGTGCTGTATCTTTGAGTCTAAAAGTCCCAAAACAGAATTGAAGAAACCAAAATCGCGCAGAGCTTTTAGTACGAAAAGTTGACTTTAACTTAATTTTACCTTTCTACTGCCACATAACGTAACCGGTCGCACCTATGCAACACGAGATGCAGATTACTTTAACTTCAGAAAAAACAGTCTTTTGATATTTCCTTAATCACATTGATGATCATCACACTTTTAATGCACGGAAATGTGGGTGTCACCACGCCCATAGCTTAATTTTTAATTGATCCATTTGTAGGCCTAATATATCATCCGCACAAATTTTTATATTATTCCATATCATTCCTTTTCTAACGGCTCTTACGTTCGATATCAAAGACATATGCAAAAATTTCAGATTGATAACTCAAAAACGGTGGGGTTATTTGGCGTATAATTGTTTTTGTTACAAACTACCGTTACTCGAACATATTTGAATTGTTGGATGCTAGTCAGTACTTGCGCGAAAACCAATCTTATAACATCGCGCCACCTATCGCATAATAGTCATATTGATTTAAGCCACTAAATTCATTTTAAATAATTTAACTATGGAACTTTTGAATTACAAGTAAATATAAAATATGTATATAGATGTGGATGAAGCATATAATAAATTTTGGCAAAATAGAGCGAAAATTACATGTTAGCCATTTGTTTGCTTTATTAGGCCTTTTTAAAATGGACAAATAATCCCACATGGTTGTAAATTAACATCAAACCTAACATACATACATATTTATACAATACTATAAAATACACTGTTATTTGATTAAAATATGCCAAATGTTTTAATATTACAAAACATTTTTTTTTCAATAAACTATATGAAAAAGGAAATGCAACCATGTCCGCCATATTGATTGTCAAAAGAAAATCATCTCTAGAAAATTGCATTGCCAGCAAGTCATAACTAGATTTATTGTGAAAGAAGATTGCAAACTATTTGCATGTACGAGTGCTCTGCTAGCTTAATTAAGAATAAGTGTTGAATAAATAAGTCTGTAAAAATGCCAAATTCAAAGGAAATTGTTTCCCAACGAAAAATTGCAATTAACAGAAAGGTCCTTTTTTCATCTGTATTATAATCAAAAATGACAGATTTCAGAGACAATGTACGCCGTGCACGAAAGAATCGGAAGGAGTGAAACATTTTCAGTAGTCCTAAAAATGGCCACTTCCCTTATGGCGGTCTCTAATTTCTAGCATTCTTGATTATAATATACAAACAGAAATGTTAACTCAAACTAATATTGTTCAGTGGTATTCACTATTTGTAAGAGATTTGAATCGAATGCATATAATACTTTTTCCAAGAATTATACATACATACACATACTATGTGTTTATATGCATACATGTGCAATTATTGCTCATCAACGGAAACTTATTTTTTGGTATTACTCATAGTATTCACACGCCCAACTCAGTCGGGCAATTTTCTGTCTTCCGCTTGATATAATTTTTCAATTTCTTATACTTTATATTCGCGCGGTAAACAAAAATATTTTTAATTAGGCACCTTTTTATCCTGATACCCCTTTTCCTCCCTATCTTTCCCGACTCAACGAAAGTTTCTTTTATATACAGGGTCTTTGGACACAGTCCTACCCACATGCTGATAATTGCTACGTTTAAATACCAGTCTTTATTGTGACCCATTCACATTTTCACAGTAGTGACGATATTATGAAAACCATGAATCTATCTTGACAGTTCTTGCTCTATCAGTGGATATGAACATAGTGAAAATGAACAAGAAGAATCTCACGACAGTCGGGTCTAAGTGAACAGAATGGATTTTTATCCGGCCGAAGACTGTTACCTAGGCACGACTTCTCGAAATTATTAAATATTACAAGAAAGATCTATGGGGTAGAACCACTGAGAGCCTGTTTCGATATTTGTCACGTTATTTATATGATTCTTGGTAAGGTCTGTAAGCGGAAAATATTTCTATATATTTGTTTTCTTTCTATATATTTTATAGGCTGTGAAGAAATTCAGATCAAAGAAAGTTAATGAACGAGAACAACGTAAAATTAATATACAAAGGTTACAATATGAAAATAACAATTTAAATGAACTGATTGAAAAAGAAAAAAGGGAAATACAATTAATTAGAATTCAGCTATATTTGCATGACATAAATGAACCAAGTACAATCAGCGACGAAGAAGCTTCATAAACTCCTGCATCATGATCATCTGTTATTTATTATATTTATTTAAAATTTAAACTTACAATGGTTTGAATTGTAAATATTTTAATAAATACTTACTTTTGTATATTATATATATGTGAGCTAAGTGCAACATTATTTTTTATATTCAACCCATATTTATTTCATTTGTTTTGCTTAGGCCACTCATAAAACTATACTTTGGTATTAACACATCTGAATTATTGGATTTTTTTCTACTCATCAGTCTCATTTTTTAAATAAAAGTGACATAATTAGGACAAAATAAGAACCCATAGGAGCAGTTACATATCTAATTTTAGAATTAAAGACGATTTGTTAACTGGTCGCCTAAACACCGTAAAACATTTAAAATAAGTTTACATTAAAAACTAAAATTAACATACATATTTATTTCCTAAGAAATCAAATATTCTCCCTTCAGTGTGTGAACATAACTGTTAATACACTGCATGCATCCCTGTAAAATTTTTTGACGTTTTCTTTATTTCTGCTATTTTTCTTTGGCTTGACGTTTTCATCCTGGTATTTCACAATTGTAAGTTTTGCTGCGTATTTTCATTTGGTGTTGGTGATTTGTATTCGATTGTAAATTTATTATTTTGTCCATATTGGTTAGTGCTTTTAACGTTTTCAAATTGAAAATAGTATAACCAAAGATAAAATGCCAGCGAGGAAGAAGACTAGTGGTGGCGGTGGAAACACATCAGACGCATCCAAACATGATGATGATGCATACCGAGAAAAAAGACAAAGAAACAACGATGTAATTATTTAATAGAAATAACAATTTCAATGGAAAATACATTATTGCTAAATGGTGTGTAAATTACAGGCAGTGAAGAAAACACGACAAAAGTCTAAAGAGACTGCAACAGAACGTAAGCGCAATGTAGAGCGACTCAAAAATGATAATATTAAGTTGGAAGCCTCTATTAAAGAGGTAAAGGAACATGTAGAAACACTTAAAAGTTTGCTATTGGGCAATGTAAAGAAAGAGGAACACGAAACATTTCTGCAAAAAATACTTAATGAACCTACAGACGATGAGGATGACAGTATGGATGGCACATGACTTAATAAAATTACCATAAAAACGGCACGAAAGAGATTAAATGCTAATTGTTCGTATGCTCGGCAAGATAGTTATTTTCACATGCATCCTAATGTGATTGGAGTGCAAATTAAAGCCACTTTCATGAGTTATCAGTTGGCAATAAATTTATCTAACACTTTTCTAGATATATACAAAATATGTAAAATATATATGTATGACTATATGACTATAAATTCATTAAAATGGATGTGTTAATAGAAATATTATTAAGCACTACAGGTAAGCAGTTTATGTATTAAATATATTAAACTTACCATCAAATATGTCGAGTTTTCCTAAATGTAATGAAAATACTTCGTCCATGTTAGTTGAAATACTGATATTTAGTCAGCGTTATAATGTAATCGTATTTCTGAGCCGTTTTTAGCCGCGAAGTGTTATCGGTGCGCACTGACAATTATAGATAGTATATCACTGATAACGAACGAAAATTTAACACACACATGTTTAACGTAACGAGCGCATAATAATACTGAATTAATAGAAGCTATCCAATGTTTTGGCAGCGTTAGCACTATGTCTATTCGTTTAGCACACTTTTATATCGTTTTCTTGCTTTCTGTTCATATGTTCTTATATTTCTAAGCATATGAAAACAGAATAATCAACAATTCAGCCGTCTTACCGTACTCAATTGATTTATTGCATTTATTGTTTTGCGGTTAGGTTATTTTTTCACAGAGTTGAGCGTTGCATCTGATAAACGGCGAATAACATCTGAGCATGCATATGTATGTTACATCGAATTGCCTTGTTAATAAGGATCTATAACAAAAATTAATTAATTAATACACATAATATTTTGTTAGAACCACATACAATTTTCATTTTTATATTAAATTGTGACTTATTGACTTATAAATACAATGTTTGCCTACTTTGTGTTGGTAAACTGATTTACCAATGAGTTGGGTAGTTTTCACGTATGTATTTCTGTATATCTGCATTTGTGACTACATGAAGTCAATGATTTGTAGCACATTTGTTGCTTTTATCGCCATTATACATATATGTATGTATGTAGGTATGCCGTCGACATAAGCTTAATGAAATGCTTCTGTTAATCTGATAAATATGAATTGCTCGAATCTACTGACCATACTTTGTTATTGCAGATTTAAATCTTTTCATATGAGTATTATACTAGAACACGAATATTTTAACAATAGTTGATAGATACACTGATTTTATGGTCCGGAGAATTCAATTCGATCAAACTTGGTGCACATTTTTGTTGTGATTTCTTTTTTAACTAATGTATTCTTTTTATAACATACATATGTAATAAAATATATTTTTGTGTTAAATTAAGGTATTAAAAATATAAGTACATATTCAAAGTTGACGCTTTCTATATCCGGTCGATATGTAGGCCTAAGAAACAATACCATCAGCAGTACAACAAATTATGCATTTAGCTGATACAAAGTTGCACACAAACATTTGCAGGCATATTGCAAAAATTTGGTTGCACACTTGACATTGATTTTCACTATAAAAAACCTTGAATTAGTAAGTTATTTTTATATCTACCATTTGCACATTTTCTTTAATTTAATTTCTGTAGAGACTAGAAATGAACTGTATTTGTTTCCACCATACACTAAAAATAATGGAAAAGGAAAATCGACAAGAACGCACTCATTGGATCACCAACCGTTTGTCTATGCCAAAGCAGATGTACATACGTGTGTACTACTAACATGTAATGTGACATACAATGTTTTGAACAACTGTGCATGCATCCACATACATATGTTTATATGTATGTAAAATGCCTCTCAATTAATAAATGCACAAACAGTAGAGCGGACAACGTCAATAGCCACAACAACAACAATTACGACTTTTTGTACTCTTTGACAACGACGTTTAAAACAATAGGATATGCTACAGTAATCCCGACCCACTCCGCTTTCCTCCTCCCGCGTTTTTTATATTCTTTGTTAGTGGTTTGCAAAGTTTCCGTTCTATACTTTTGACTTGCATATACATATATGCATATGTACATACAAGAATACATATGTACATATAAGGAGTGCATTATAATATATAAATAAAAATTACTAGTTCATTAACAGCAATGGATGAATACTTACGTTTATATAGTATATAATATAAATGTTTTTATCTATTTTAAATAGCTAAAAATTGGTTTATAAAATGTTCTAGTTAGTTTGCTAGCAGTTTATTTAAGAAAATCAATTTCCGGGTACCACTGCTTGCACAATTTACCTTACAATGATTGCTTACAAATATATACATACATAGACGACGTATATGTTGCATTTCCCTGTACGAAGTGGACATAATATAATCCATTTGTTTTTATATTACTTGAAATAAAAAAATTACTTTACAAATTTTGTATATTTTTAAAAATTTTATGTAGAAAAATAAAAAATACGCGAGCTATAACTTCAATATAACTGCCTATCAAATTATAATCTTAGCCAAATGTATCGCACATTGATTAGCAACACTCAACGCTGAGTTTTAATCGATTATTCTTCACATACATTAATTATGACGAGATATTTTAAGATTTCCAAAACATCTTCGATAATTTTATCAAAACAAATAACATTAGAATTTTTTTGAGGATTATGATTATAAAACAAGAATATTGCAACTATGAGACATTTGCTTTAAAAAAAAGTAATAGTTTGTCAAGGCAAATTTATCGATAAATGACACTCATGTTGACCGATGTTGATCATGATTGTTGTGTACGAGGTAAACATAAAAAATTATACGCGAGTAGTACCAGCTCAAGTACAGGTACGCAATAGTTTCCTTCAATTGATTTGAAGTTTAAAAGTGAAATATTAAGCGGTAATAAAATTTCGTGCAAATAACTAAGTTGCAAATAACTTCAATTATATTCAATTTAAGTTTATTTGTAAAATATATGCGTGCTCGTTTGTACGTATAAAACTAGCAATATACATACGTATTTCAATGGATCGAGAGAGTATTTTGCAGAAAATTGACGACGGTGTTTATGAACTGTCACAGAAACGCATATCAATGGATTATCGAGATAGTGTTTTGCAGAAAATTGAGGATGGTGTTTATGAACTGTCAGAGAAACGTAAAGGTAAAAGCAAAACCTGGAATGTTTTCGCGCAAATAAAAAAAGAGGATGGAAGCATTTTAGATGGTTTTGTATGTTGCCGCAAATGTTTGCGCCTATACATATATAAAGGCAACTCAACGTCAAACTTGAACCGTCATAAATGCTTCACACCGCAACGTAAAGAAGCGACCATAATAAATGAAACCCCTGTGACAGTCGATAACGATCTTGAGGAGGATGTAAAAGATTGTCCGCAGTTTTTTTCTGTTTTTACACCCGATGAACCTCAAATTACCGAGGTAAATATTTCTTATTTTTGAAGATTTGAATTTAGTCATATTTTTTCGAATATTATAGGCTCGCTCACATCAACCATCACTTTGCAACAACGATACCAATCCAGACAATGCAGCTGAAAATCAGAATACGCCTAAACGAACATTGAATCACACGAAACAATTGGATAGTCTGTGTGAAATGGTAAAAATTGATCTTCAAGATGCCTCAGATGAAATTTTCTTTGAAGCTAAATGGAAAATTTTGGATGTCCTACGTGAAGTTCACCAAAAAAAGCTAAAATAATGGTTGACTTTAAGTAAGTGCAGACGGTTGTTTCATATAAAGAAAAAATTTTATAAAAGAGTTTAATGTGCTGTAAAAAGATAAAAAGAAATTATAATACTATTGGGATACTAACATTATTTATAAGTTAATAATTTAAGCATAACAATTACGTAAAACTTTATATACACAAAATGATATTTATTTGTTTGTATGATTTAGAATATTAAGTTACATGTGTTAGTGTCCCAAATAACGAAATGATTATATTTCTTCGCCTAAATTAATGTTTTATATTATTATCATTATATGTATATCATATATTACTATTTTCACAAAAATAAATTGCTTCAATTTGTGAATAATTTTTACGAATTTTTATAACACAATAAAAAATGTTGTAATTAATTTCTCTATTCAGCAGCCAAGTGCTTATATGTACATTGTTTCTTGCAAATGTATGCAAATAATCTTGTAATTACTTTTAAATAAACACTCTTGAAAAATCGTATCAAAATGTAAATATGTATGTCTCTACAGCGCATTAGTAATGTACTTAGATTAACAAGTAATACTTGCAAAATAGGTTGTGTTAACTCTGAAAATCGTTTGTAGTTAAGCTGAATTACTTGAAGTTAGAATAGAAATTTACTGGACAAGTGAACAGTAAAGATCGCGCTCTTATTAGAAAAATGGAATTGAGTTCGTTGTTTTTAAACTCGTGGTTGGTAAAAAATTGGAAAATTGCCTTGGCCGCGCTATTAGTAATAGCTTTTGTAAATTTTGTGCGCTATATAAGTAAATTGCAAAGGTATACGAAAATATATAAATTTAGTAAACACAGGAAAACATTGTTGGACGGCGAAGAATATGCGGGTGGTAAACATGTTCTTATAATAAAATAAATCGCTTATTAAAACTTATTTGAAAATTTCAGCTGATTTTAATAGCAAAGGAAATAAAAGGGCACATGATGACACTACCCCTAACAACAGCTATGTGCCAGCACTAAAAGTAGAGAAACATGTTCCATTTAATGGGGTAACAGTGACTATTTCTGGCGATCCAAAACGAATTCCGCACCTTACTTAATTTTGGTTTTCAAGCAAATATATGGTTATTTACCAAATGGCGAGCGTAAACAACATTACCACAATGAGATGTCGGTAGCAATAGCCACAGGGATTTTACTATGCGCATTACAGTCGGCTGGTTTGAATTCATTGGTTACTACTCCCTTGAATTGCGGATTTGTCCTCCGTAAGTTGCTCGCTAGACCGGAAAACGAAAAGCTGCTCTTGCTACTACCTGTAGGCTATGCCGCCGATGACTGTGTCGTGCCAGATTTGAAACGAAAAGCTCTTGAAGAAATAATGCATCTATACTAACACATTTACATAGAAATATATTAAATAATATTGAATAGAAAAAAATAATGGGTAAATGAAAAATTATTATAACTTTGAAAAGTTCAAAGACAATTTGTTTTGTTGGTTTTACTATTACTTGGTTTACATAATACTAAAAATTTAATTTGGAAAAAAATTTATAGACCATACGGCGTCAGAAAATTAAAATAACTACAGACCTATCGTTAAAAAGATAACTAAATTTACTTCCTTAACTTTTGGTTCCTATTTAACATTCTTTTTTAACATTATTTCAATTATTATTACTTTTTTGTTATTAATTAGTCAGAGTGTACGTTACTAAATTTGTAATATATAATACTACTCATATAATACTATTTTGGGGCTTACTGTAGTAATTCATTGTCAAAATCACCTGATCACATTTTTAACCGGAAGCAAAATAAATAATGAAATGATAAATGTCATTGAAAAAGAATATATGTTGACAGTGCTTCGGCTGACATTCGAAGTTGGTGTGCAACGAAGAAGTAAGCGAATGTGAGGTGAAAAGGCATTAGGCATTTTAAAAATAACTACGCAGTGTGTCGGAGTGGATGTCACGTCGTCTAGTTCGTACATCTTCGTTAGTGTAAATTTTAAAGAAAATCGGGAAATTTGTTAACAAATAGATTAATTTAATATTCTTTAACGAAAAAGCTCAATCGCGTGTGCGTAAACATGGTTTGCCAAATTTGTTACTGAGCAAAGGTCGGAATTCGTGTTCGGTGAAATCGTATTTGGTGCATAGATAATGCAAGTGAGTGTAAGAAAATAAACGAAGGCTTGGGTAAAATTAAAGCTTTAAAATTCCTTGAAGGGATTAAATATTAAAATAATAAATATTTCAAGTTTAAGAAGTAAAAATGTTTAGGCTGATAAAAGCTAAACTGAAGTGCAGTTCGAAGTGAAAAATATATAAAGTGAAATTTTCATTTTTTAATTTTTTATTGCTATTTTTTATTCTCTTTTGCGCTGTCATCACCATTTTGACAACTCTCCCATGCTTTGAAAATATTGCATATGTGTTGGAATGGCGTGGTGTTAATTTCTTTGTGTGTGGTAAGGTGGTGAATTCGCTTGCAAACGGCTGCCATCTGACGAAAGCGACAAAGCGCAAAATAGGCGCGTGTAGCTTGCAATTAAAGTTATTGAGATAATTAAATAAATGTACTTTTCGTGAAAATGAATATTTATATTTTATAGCCTTTAGTTTTGTGAAAAATCGGTGCCCCGGACTTAAAGTTAAGTCGCAAGAAGCGGCAAGAAAAGCAAGTATCTTTGCTAAATTCTAAATATTGATACTGCGAGTATGAATGTATGGATTAACTTCTCAAATAATTATAGGTGAGTTTTAATAACAGCAGCTGGATAATTACACTGTGGGTGGAGTTGTCAGTTGTGCTTATATGCATATATATGCTTGGATGTGTGTTTTGTGTTGATAAAAGGTCGAAAGAAGTAGTGAGAGAGTTTGTAATGACAAGAAAGTGACACGTCTTCCCCAATTGGAAACAATCTTCTCTGATTACCTTTTTGTATGGCATTTAAACCGAATAATCGGATTATCAAGCAGACAAACACTATTAAATAAAATGTTTATATATTTCATAAAACTATTGAAATTTAGAACGCTGAAATTTTTATTTAATTTAAGAATCTCCAACAGTATTCAGTAAAATAAGCTAAATGTTTTACAAAGTTGTTAAATAATGTGATAAACAATGTAGGCAGATGTATATAAAATTCACATATCGAAGTATTTCTTCATATTATACTCTATTTAAATTGTTCTTTACAGATTACTGGAAGTTTTGAAAAAATGGGAACAACTGCAAAAGTGCTAACAACAACAAATACTTTTATAAAATCAGTGGCAACTAATGCAGTATTTGCCTTGCAAAGGTACGCGTCAAGTTGACCGTAACTATTAAAAACATTTCAACGCGCTAGCGTAATACCCCTCCCACCGTATTTTCTTCTTTTGAATATTACCAAAAAATCTTTTTATCATCGAAAACTGAAACATGATTCTCTTTATTTTCCCCAACATTTATAAGTTCGTTGTGAATTAAATCAATCGTGGAAGATTTTATGTACATACATATTTTTAGTGCGACTAGCTTGCCATTTGGAAAATAACCATCGACTGTCAAAAAGTTGAACACGATTAAATGTCACAATTGAAAAATTAAATTCATAAAAACTTTAACCACAAATTCAGAACAATTTATACAAAACTCAAAAACTGATCTTTCCAATATACAAGTAAACAAACACATTACAACCGCATATTTTACAAGGTGTTTGGCGTAATGAGTCGTTATTATACCAACAATACTGGCGGTAGCAGTACCAAAGCCCTGAATTTAACCGCCAGTGCCACTGTTAAAAAGATGGGCACACGACGACAAGCTGAGCACGAAAGCGGTTTCTATGAACAGAGTACGGATGATACACATTTCACTGGTAGTGGTGGTGGTGGCAAGCGTACCCGTCAATCTTCTGCCGAGCAGCACATGAATGGTGGACGAAGCAAGCGTCAGAAAGTAAACATGGGTACTGCGAATTCCACAACGCTGCCAGTTGGCGCTCATATGACTATACATAGCCAAAGCAAGTACACAAGACAGGGTGCAATTACAACTAATAACAAACAAGATCAACGCAACCAATACTACATCAATAACAATAACAATGCGAGCAAACGTTATGCACAACCTCAAATGCCTCAACAACAACAACAACAATCGCAACATCAACAAGTCAGTAGCTCGACGTCAAATAAAAAGACAACAGCTAGTAACAACAATAATAATAATATTAATAATAATAAAAATAATTACTATGTGCAACTTACTGCAAAGATGAATGCATTACCAGTGGCCGAGACTATCGAAGTGCCCGACAGCAGTGATAGCGATAACGATGACAAGGCTAATAGAAAAGCTAATGGTGGGGGCGCCAGTAGTGGAATGCCAACACTTATTGTTAGTGGCAGTAGTAGCAGTAACAGTAATAGTCAGTTGGCTGCCTCCCATTCACAACAACAGCACATTCAGAACAAATACAAATATGAACAACAACACCACCAACAGCAACAACAGCAAATGAGCGTCAATGGTGCAAGTAGCAGTGGTCAGGTGTCAAGTAAAAATAGGGAAAGCAATCGCAAAGCCGAACTCGCTAACGGTAACAACAATGCGGAATTAGAACGTATGCAACGTGAAATTGAAGAAGTTACACAAGTCCACACCAAATGTAAGTACATTTTACGTATACATATTACTTAGTTTATCATGTAATTAACAAATTTGATATGAAGTCGGGGGGTAGATATCTAAAATATTAGATGTGTTTGCTGATATATTAAATTAGAATATGTTAAAAAATTAAGCAATTGTGATCATATGTACATACAAGTTAAGCAATATATAGTGCGTCTCTTTTTATAAAAACTTAACGAATTTATGGATTTGTTAGAATTTTTTTATATTTCGTTTTAATTTTGCACTTGATTTTCTGCGAATTAAGCGCATAGGCCGTCAGCATCGGGCAGCTGGCGTATTTAAGTGGCACAAGGCGATTTTAATGTCATCACGTCTATGTAGCAATTAAAAAACGACAATGCAGCATATCCATATGTATGTATGTACGACGAAACAACTTATATATAGATATTTTTATATATTCACGTAGTACATACTCAAACAAAAATTTAGAAAATAATTTTAAATTACATTATCTTAAAAAGTGACTTTTACGTGATACCAATTATGGAAAGTTTTGAAGTTCTGGGATTGACAAAGCAAAAACAATCAAAATAATTTAAACAAAAAATTAACAACTATTTAGTAGTGTAGTGATAATAATAATTTCTTTTCCAGGTGGTATTTTGTTTATCCATTTTTTTTTTCTTTTTTCATGTAATTTTTTTTTAACCTGTTTCAACAAGCAATGTCACGTGCGGTATTTCTTTGTATGTATTTACATTTACGTAGTTATTTATGTACTTGCATACGCAAGTCTGAACGTATTCGATGTTACGTACACACTTAAGTTTGTGGAGCATTCTAACAGATTTCTTATCGATGCGTGTGTGTTCATTGGCATTGAAAAATACTTACATACATATGTATGTACATATTTATTTTCAAATATAGTACCCCGGCGGAAAGTTAACTCAAATATGTACAATTCATTATTATAGAAAATCGTTGCAGTACCAGTTAAGGCTCGTCCTATTCACCCTTCAAGCGATTTTACAATATTCTGAAAGCTTTCAACTAACCAACTGATTAAAATCCCTAAAAACCACGTTCAAAATGTATCTTATTTCGGTTATATAGAGAATTTTCTAACGAATTTAGTTTTTGTCTCTATCTGTGTATCTATATATGTACATATGTATACACTTGTGAATGTATGGTAGGTTATGTATTCGTATGTGCTAACTATGATCAACATAGTACATATGTTTGTATGTACAGTACATTGTTGTTGTTGTCGTTAGTAGAAGTAGCATTTTATGCTATCTAGTTGCAGTATAAAGTGGTATGTAGCGAGTTTGTCAGTGCGTTGCTCGCTTTAATGTTGACTGCTTTTGGCTATTGTTCACTTTTATGTAGGCGGGCGGTGTTGTTGTCGGCTTTTACATATGTAAGTATGTACATACATATATGCTAAGCATTGCAAAAGTGGAGCACATGCTTGTAACCTTGACATATTTAATGCAATTTTGCATTGCAATTCGGATGTTAGTTGCACGAGTATGCCAATGCCGCTTGACAAAACATATTTCAAGAGGGGCACTTAAATAATACAGTGGTGTGAATGTAGTAGTGTGTTACATTATGTACGTACATAGATATGTATTTAGTCAAAAGGTTGACTTTCATTATGTTATGGAAAAATTATAATGAATAATAATTTATACATACATAAGTCTCTTCTTCAATAATTCTATAGCATATTTTTATTTTTGGATTTTTCCGCACTACTGGAAATGAAATATTACTAATATTTTCCGGTTAAATTGGGTTAAACAATCAAAATAACAGCTCTGAGGCGGATAAAATCCGTTTTGTTGTCTTACGTCTTTTTTGCCTTTCAGTTATTATGCCCTACCAATTTATTCTGTAGCATTAGTAATTTTACGCTTTTAATTACAATGGTTGTAACCATTTATAGATCTGGTGATTGAGCTGGCCAAGCCATTATATCGACACCATGATCTGAAAACCAAGTTTTCTTTATTCAAAAAATAGGTCCGAGACAACACCATGAAAAACAGCCACGAGAGTCGGGTCTACGTAACCCGAACGGACCGGCTTAGAGTTTAAAGGAATCCAAATTTTGAATGAAACGTTGATTATATTATTACACTAAATTATTAAATTTAATGCCTCTTCAAAAAAAATCATGCAAGTGTATATAACCGTTTTAATAAAATTTATATTTTAATTTGATTATATACAGACATATATGTATGTATATGTAAGTACTTTAATTTTTAGTAAATCAATCATGCTTAGAAAAGCAAAACAACAGGTGTTTTTGCTCATGCTAATCCGCAACTTGAGCAACACCTAAAATGAAAAAAAATCCGCTTGACAACCAATACATTTGTCCCTACATATGTATGTATGTATGTAATTTCATACACAAACATGCATTTTAGCTAAATACTATGATTCACACTGTTGACACATCAATAAAGATATACATAAATACCACTCGCACTCCCAATTAATATGAGCGTCCATTGTATACTACATGGTAAGGTGCGTCATAGGATAAGTGTGTCGTAATATCAAAATAATGAATACGTCATCGCTTGCAACAGTAGACGTCACACTCAAATGCCACACCTGCCCGTCAGCCAATACAAATATTATTTTTGCATATTCCGCGGCGTTTCTTTTCATTTTCATTACTATATGATTCCGACTCTCACCGTCGCCACGTGCTTAACCTAATTTCCCAACACACCCACCGATCGACGTATGTACATACATATGTACGTACATAGATGCATATGTATGTACATACATAACAATTTATCTACGTTGTGTGCTCGAGTACTATTTCTGTTATTTGTTTGCTCACGTTCAAGCAGACACGTAATTACATACACACCTACATTCTATGTATGTACTCGGAAGTATAAGCCATATAGCAAATGGTACACAAAGTTATCTATGCATGTATGCATATGTACATATATACTAACGTATTTGGAACAAGTTACCGCGTCCAATTCGTGTCGTGACCTATTTTATGTTTAAAGCAATCAAACTAATATTTTCACTATTTTTAATGAGAGATATTCTTTTGTATATGTCTGGCTATGTGCGTAGAAACAAATTTTTTTTAAGGCTTCTTAATGGAACTTTCTCTTTTTTTATCTAAAAAAATTCAAATATGGTATGTGCTTACATATGTATGTATAAATTAATGTTTTTCTTAGATTTTTGGTAATTTTTTAACACATTTCGAAATTAAAACAAGAAAACACGGTAACTTCGACTACTTCGCTGTAATACCCCGTGAAGTGAAGGGTTTCTTATAGCATGAAGGGTATAAGAGATCGCGTTTCGTGAAAACGATATATTTCTACAGCACTCTGCAACCAAATTAGACCAGCTCTGAACAACTCATCAAGGCACCTCATTTGTCAACCTTTTCCTCTCTACATACGAGCTTGCGTATATATGTAGGTATACGTATACTATATGTACATATTTATATTATGCTCCCCTATTCTCGTCATTCATATTTCTAAAATAGATTTCGTCACTTAAAAAAACGAAAATTTGGTGTGAATACATACATACATATATACAGATTGAGGTGCATTGAGAATTTCCGCACACAATGGTTTTCAAACACTTACTCTAAGATTAATTGCTTTTGCAACTATATGTAATACTATTTTGAAAATATCTCTATAGATATGTACTAGGTGTGACTAAACAAGAAAAAAGTTAACTTCGGCTGCACCGAAGCTAATATACCCTTCACAGGTGCATTTCATTTAGTAACTATGTGTTCAGTTTGTATTGAAGCTATATGCTATAGTAATCCGATCTGAACAATTTTTTCGGAGATTATAGTATTACCATAAGCAGTAATTCATGTAAAATTTCGTGAAGATATCACTTCAAATGCCAAAGTTTGCCATACAAGCCCTTAATTCCGGTCATTCGGTTTGTATGGCAGTTATATAGTACGCTGTAGTGCGCCATTATTATTATGAACATTATTTTTATGAATAATAACTCGTAACAAATTTCGTGAAGATATATCGTCAAATGAGGAAGTTTCCCATGCCAACATTTGATTCCGATCATTCAGTTTGTATGGCAGCTATATGCTATAGTTAACCGATCTGAACAATTTCTTCGGAGATTACATTGTTGCCATAGAAAATAATCTATGTATATCAAATTTCGTGAATATATCTTGTCAAATGCAAAAGTTTTCCATACAACCACTTGATTCCGATCGTTCAGTTTGTATGGCAGCTATATGTTATAGTGGTCCGATATCGGCAGTTGCGACAAATGAGCAGCTTCTTGAAGAGAAATGACGTTTGCAAAATTTCAAAACGATATCTTAAAAACTGAGGGATTAGTTCGTATTTATACAGACGGACGGACGGACGGATAGACGGACATAGCTAAATCGACTCAGCTCAACATACTGATCATTTATATATGTATGTATATATTTTATAGGGTCTCCGACGCCTCCTTCTGGGTGTTACAAACTTCGTGGAAAACTTAATATACCCTGTTCAGGGTGTAAAAATCTCAATCATTGTTCATTTAGACATTGATATCACCTTAACCCTTTTTGCTCGAAATTTTGAAAGAAAAATTATAATTATAATGTTGTGGTTGCTTTATCCTGGCATTTCTGAAGTAATTATGAGAAATAGTGCCGATTTGATAACTCTTGGCCGGATAAAAATCCGGATCCCTTCCCTTTACTTTAACCCTACTATCGTGAAAAGGGTTATTTTATCTCTCATAGAAAATGTTTTAAAATTTCCATCGTAAATCGTACGCAATATTTTGGAAATTCCGAACATACTCGTATACTGCTACTGATATCTTAAAAATTCCTTTTTCAAAAATCGATTCATAGCTTGTGAAGACCGTCCGTTCTTTTTCTTATACATCATGTAATGGATACGCTGAAATCCTTAAGTTTAATTTGAACCTCTATTTTCCCGCTTTCCGTATCTTGTTGCAACTAGAACATATGTATATAAGTATATTCCGAATTTAAAAAATCCGTATACTTACCAAATTTGACGCAAACAGCAAAAAAACTATTGGGGCTCGTTTAAGTTTTGGTATTTTGATAAATGCTTTACCAAGTTTACATACTTATATCTATATATCTATACATATATACTTTCTCTTCCGTGATCGCGTCTCTCACGCATGTCTATTATCTTATACATATTTACATATGGTATATGTAGATACGTATGTAAACTTCTTATTTCGTATACACTTTGCTTTGTTTGTGATTCCTCACTAGATTATCTTATGATATTTTAAGCTCACTCATGCATCTGTTTCTTCACACTCTTCGATAAGTTCATAGACATACACATCTTCGAATGCATATTTTTATACATACATACATATATACAAACGTTTATATGCCTTGGTTAAATCTATTTCTGCATTCGGTTTTTATTTCCTTCTATTTTTAGCCAATTTGGTGTTTTTGTTTACCAGTTGCACTGTTTCTACGGTGGCATTATGTACATTAGCAGACCAATACATACATATCTATGTATAATCTTTTCAGTGTGCATAGATATGGTATGTAAATATGTACATATGTGGATTTAGACATATGTACATAATGCGGGTTTTGCTGCTCTTATCAATCCAACTCTTTGTATTTTATGTGGTAACTTTGTAGATAAATATTTGCATGCATGTGAATGTGGTTTATGTACATTAAATACAAACATACATGCATATGTATAGTTTGAGTACAAATATTTTTAGTCTAGAAAATATTCAAGCAATGCTGTTAATGCTTAGCTGCTCGCGACCGGCAGTAAAAAGGCATCATAGATTATTCTAAATAAGTGTCTTTTTATTTTTTTAACCTTGAAATAGTGAGTTGATAAGGCGTTCCTTGCCTCTGAGATAACATATTTCTATCTAGTACTTACATACATGTACATATGTATATTACTAAATTTGTAATACAAATTGTTGTTTTGTTTGTGGTTGAGTTATTCATTATCAATTCTCAAATAAAATACAGATATCTTTCAACTAGCACTCTTCCAAGTGGTTTACCATTACATGACGAGATTTTTATCATTGTAAAACGATATTCGATTTAAAGAAGGTATCAAAAACTATAAATAACTAATAAATATGTAGTCGTTAGTATATGTTTAGGGATCTTAAATCAACTGAGTTAACAATTTTTTATAGTAAATATTTTTGTTGTAAATAATGAAAAGGTCTATAACTTTTGTATACAGACTTTTTGCAAATAACCCTAAAATTTATTTATATTACAATTTTATTATTTAAATTGGAATTAAATTTTATTAATAAAGAAACAAGATTTGTTGTGAAGAATGATTGACGCATAAAATATTTCAGATCGATATCTCCAAAACCAGTGCGAATATACAGACGAGCATTGGCTAAATTGACTTGGCTGTTTACGCTGTTCATTTACTATTCACCCGAATGCCTTATAGAGCCTCTGCATAACGACGTTTTCTTATACTATCCCTCTTAAGTGTATAATAATATACAAATAATGATTCATTTGAGCCATGATCGAGTCATATGTACTTACTTATAACACTAATGTACGAACGCGGTAACCTGAGTTTCCCGATGTTTAAGAAGTGACAAAGCGGTCGGTAATAAAATCATATTAATATTTCAAATGAAATAAAATAATGTTTATAAAATAACAAAAATGTTAACAGAAATGAAAGGATGTCATAAAACGTATTATTACTGGCGATGAGTCTTGGATCTATGCTTACAACCCGGAAACAGATGTGAAGCTATTCTTAAAAGAGGCTGGAATTATGGGCCGACAACTTTTAGTTTTCGTATTCGCCTAGTTTAGCTCCGTGTGACTTCTGGCTATTCACCAAACTCAAACGACCGCTCCGGGGAAACCTTTTTGAGTCAATTGAAGACATTTCACGTGAATCGCTACGCGCATTGTAGGCTGTTCCGGAAATTGACTTTAACAAGTGTTTCGAAAATTTAAAAAAGGCGATTACTTTCAGAAAGACGACATAGATTTTGAAGAATTAATTAAGAATTTTAAAATTATGAACAAAATCTTACTATATTTTATCTTATATAGAACTTCATTTAACAATATTGTTTGGTTGATTATCACAACACATTAAATAAAATTAAAACTTTATCCGGTACAAACTGATTCATTGACTATATTTGGATATTTAATATATGTATATGTACGCACAAACATACACACTTCAAATACCTCAATATACACCCACACACATATTAATACCCACATATCTACATACAAATTTAGAATAAACCCGTGCGGATGAGCCACAAAAAGGAAATATTTAAAAGATTCGGTATCAATGACACGACGAGAGCGTCCAAATGTGCGAGTGTGTCAAAACAATATACAGAAAGAGAGTCAAACGTGCAAGTGAACGAGTGCATGAACTTCGACAAGGCCACCGCAAATAATTTTGATTAATTTTTTTTCTAAGTGTAAATAATTGGCAATTTAAATAAGACAAGAAGTGTGTCGGCGACTAAATGGAGTGCAATGCTTTTATGGAAATCCATATCACTTTTTTCCGAAAGGCTTTCATTGTACTTAATATATTACGTGTGCTTTTAATATAATTCATTTGATATGACAATGTGATTTATTGCTCGAAATGAATGCTGGCTTTTATCGAGCTCATGCTATTAAAATCTTTGAATTTATAATTTATTTACGAATACGAAAAATTACATTAGAAAACAGGATCGACTTAAATTGTTTGAAATGTGCTAAGTCGTTTCATTTGTGTCCTATGGGGTGTGCTATTGTGTACGATCCAGTTCTTCGAAAGTGTTTACAAATACAGACAATAAACAATATTTAGAAAAATGTATGCGGTTCAATAACCGCAAGCAATCGTTTCATTTAGCCACCAATCACTGTCTGTGCGGTCGCTAACAATGCGCATTTTAATTCACCACAATCATCTTTTTCGTAGAGAGGCGAGAGCGCCGATTTTGTCACAGTAAAATAATTTTTTTATATTGGAAGTTTTACGACATATTTCGCCTTGGTTAAAAGTGGAAAATTTTTTATTGTGTATATGTATAATCCTAATTAGCTTTTTATAGTGAAATGAGTGGTGTCACGGAAAATAATAATGGAAGAGTAGTAAATAAAAAGTTTTTATGAAAAAAAAACAAATTTTTTAATTAAAGACGATTTTTTTATGCTTGTGATATAATTGACATTTAACATAACATTTTGAAGTAGGTTAAGATCAATCATATGAATATTGAACGTGAAATAATACATCACGCAATATAATAGGTGAAAGCCATATTATGTTTACTTGTTTATTTTTTTGATATGTGGCAACTCTATTCCTTGCTATGTTCGAATATAATATTTTAAAATAAAAGAAATTTTTTTTTGGAAGGCCTTCCGACGTATTTAGTAATAATTGCGAGTTTTTTTCGATAGGTGGTAACTCTATCATAAATATATTATTTCTGAAATAAAGATTTGCAGTACATATGTTTTCTGTTATATATCACCTTAATTGCATTATAAATCAGTGAAATTCCTCTTAACCAGGCACTCACCGTCACAGGGTTCTTGTCTGGCTAACAGAACTGTAGCATATGTATGTAGATTACCAAAATAGTGTCCGTGTCTGGTCATTGGAACCTTTTCATATCCGGTTATAGGAATCTGTTTTCTTTCAAAATATTAAATGAAAACGTATGTATGTATATATTCCGGGTACCGGTGGAAACCCTAAAATAAAGTATACTTTTTCGAATTTTTAACACTTTATTTTAGAACAAAAAGATTAAATATAAACTGCGATCCACCCATTAAGGTCGATGGTTTTTAGCATCGCTCGCGAGAGAATCAGAAAAATAAATATTATCTTTTTTTTTGCAAAAACACCGAAACTATGCATGTATACTCTCTTGTTATTTTTGTTGTTTTACATATAGTGAAACTACATACATACATATGTATATGTGTATGTTTGCATGCAACTCAAAGTCATCTGTTTGCACACATGTTGCAAAATCAGCAGACAATCAGAAATATATTTACACTCGCATGCATATAAATAGTAAAGTCACGCGAAGAGCAGCAACTGTTCGCGCTATCACATATTTGTTTTTGTATTTGTATGTTTTACATAACAACAAGTCACTAGTATCCACAAGTCATCAGGGCAAAAAATCACAGTGAACTGTCTTTTGAGTTAACGGTAGTGTGTTTTCATGAATTTATATATTTTTAAAACAATTTTTTTATTAAGTTGGCCTTACCATCCTTTATTAAATAGTTAGTAAAATTTAATGTTAAATCATTTGGCTTGCAAACGAAAATAATCCAAGCCATAACGAACTTTAGTTGGTCCTTTCAAATATCTATATGCATTTATTACCTAGTGCCATAGATTTCTGCTAAACCTTGCAAATTCTCTCGAAGTTGTTATTTGTCTCTGTCGCTCTATCTCTCATAAATGATAAATGGTTCCAACTGTTTGCGGCGTTGGGTGGGAAGATAAGCAGTAACAGGCATGTGGAGATAATATTCCAGTATTTCGTCTCTTCTTCTTCTCTAAGCACTCACTTTTTGCCTTTATTATTTTCTGCTTCTTTTCCCGTGTCATTTCATGACAGTTGGCTTCTTAAATATTTCTTTCATCAAAGTGATTTGTCTGCTAATCTCCCGCTCGTCCATGGCAGGTGGTATTCTTGTGTCTTTTATGTACCCATTATGATACTCTCTTTAAAAAGTGTAATTGAAACCAGTTGGAAACATCAGCCTATGTTTGGTTGCTCCAATTTCAGCGCAATATGTCCAGTGCACCATAGCACTTATACATATTTCCCATTAAATCCTGTCTCCAAATTACTTTCATATTTCCTTCGTTCTCTTCCTCGAGCTGAACGTAATGCTGCACTTAGGTCAACGTCCTGTAACACAGCGAAGATTTTCGTTAAATACTTAATAAGTAGAATTAAAAGGTTGAGAACATAGAGCTTAATTATGAAAGTCAATTTTAATATTGTTTGTTTTCCAAACTTGTGTGTGTGTGTACTGCGTTTTGGGCCGTAGGCTCAATTCCTCCAACCAGTCAGTGACAATTTTTGGCAGCCAATCAGCCAAAAACCGACATGCTCGATTGAATAATGTTTATATTTTACGTTTCACGATATATAATCCGAGTTCGGAAGTTGGGAATTCTAATCCTAATAATTTGAGTTCCTGGTCGTATACTAAACTAAGGTCAATATCATTTTTCGTTCGACATATACATATGGTGTAATAAGTGATCGAAAACTTATACGCCTATTCGAAGCGTAAGCTGGAAATTTTGATTTTGTTATAATTCTTTGCTAAATGTTTCACTGAGCTTCTCTGCTGTGTATTTTAAATTTGTTGTTCATATTGAGGGTTCTAATAGCTTTCATGGACCAGTTTTTTCCTTGCCGTTTCTAAAGTTTCTCACTTCGTCGGTATATAAAAGCTATATGCTATTGCAGCTATAAGTTTTACAGAAAATCCACTATAACAAGCCATTTTTACATTAGCTCTATTTACAGGAACTGGTCCATTAGTTTTTGATATATCGACCTGAAATTTTGCACATGTTCTTTTCAACCCAAGAAGCTGTTCATTTGTCGGAATCGCCGATATAGGATCAATATTTTTATTTTTAAGCTTTTCTGAGAAGCATTTTCGTGCCGTTTCGCAAATTTCTCATTGCTTTTACTAATCATTCTCCGTTCTAAAATTTTTTAGAAAAATATTAAATTACGTTATACATTTTTTACCAGCATATTTTGAGTGTACTTTCATATAGTACATAAATTCATATATGTATGTATGTTCTATGTGATTGTTTAACTTGAAGTTGTTTTCCCTACTAAGGTGCTTTAAAGTCTACTGACTAAAAAATGGACGCAAGCAATTATAATATCTGTGGTACATTGACTTTACTGCGGCTCCATGTTAATGACCTTTGCATGAGTCAGATGTTTCAGATGTTTGTATGCACGCGATTGTATCGTCCTTACTCATTTTACCGTTCACGGCACGCCAAGGCTATTGCCGTACTACTTCGGCTGTTTCTTCGGCAGCCAATCAACCAATGACCATGAGTTTTACTGTGCAAATTTTTCATCACTAAATTTGCATCCTTATGTGTGCGTGACTCTCAAGCTTTTAAAGGTGAAAAATAGAAATTGAGTACACTGTCAGAAAATGAAAGTAAAAATGTTAAATCATACTCAAGCCAGCTTCTGGCTCTTAATCGGCGAAATTTGCGACAGCAACCATTAACATACATATGGATGTATTAACATCCGTATATGTATGTATATATTAACTTACCTCAAATTGACAAGTTGTGAATAACAGATATGCATATGTGTCGACTTATTTTGGTTTTGTCTGTCTGTACGCGCCGTGGAAAATATGGAGCATGCAGTGTTTTCTCTCTCACAAGTTGAATGTCACATGCAGACAGTGTCCTTGAGATATTGCCGTGGACTTTTCTGTCAATTGATCAACAACAAACACACCGAAAATTCATGATAACGCCACAATAGTTGGAGACAAACTACATGTGCGAGCCTGTGTACCATATACATATGTATGTACATATGTATGTACATTATATAGTTCTATTAACGAGTATATACATACATACATAAATACAAGCAAACATATAGCAGTCATATCGTGCTGAGCTCACTCCCAATGCACCTACATTCTTCGCCTACTATACTTCAAAAATAAATTGCCTTGATTTGACCTTTGGCGATGCAGACGACGACTATCATAAATAAATAAATAAACGCTTGTGCATTTGTTGTTGGCCCATCTATCATAGTAGGTATGTTGGTGTATATTTCTCCAAAGGATTTAGTGGAATGTAGGCGCTTACAATCGTATACATACATACATACCTTGATACTTGTAGATTTTAATTTTATATGAAAGCTTTGTACATTTCGTCCCACACGCAGCCAAGTCGCTTGACATTTCTTTCTATGGTGGATATGGCGGCTCGCTTTAATGCATTTATTACTAAAAATATCTTCTTTATTTTTAATCGGTGCATAATAGTACCTACGCGTTAGCATTGAAAAACAGCAGTCACTTGGCACTGCAGGCTCATTTGGGGCTGGGCGTGTTTATCTATGTATGTGTAAGTGGCTAGCATGTCGGTAGGAAAAAGTGGTGAAGGTAGAGAAGGGTTGGGACATTACAAATTTATGTTTATTTTTTATCTTTTATAAGAAAAAAGTGCATCAAATCCTTTCTTGGAAATATCAATCTAGGATTCTCGTATGGATCTTCCAATATTTATATACGAACAATAAGAACCCCTGAGTATATTTTCTTAATATATTTTATTGTTGTTCGCTAGAAATAGCTACTAGATCAAGAATTTTAAGCTCCGAAAAAAAATAGGTTAGGTCGATATAGATCACGCCTCACCATATGGCAAAAAGCAGTGCAGATCACTTTTCCGCCTAATAGAGCAGCCTTTGCCGTATTCGCAGAAGCTTTGTCGGGATAATGCCACCATTCTGAGTGTTTTTTGGTCTCTGGTGTAGATTCATTCGGGCGGCGAGGCTTAGTACTTATAGGATCGCTCTTTTAGTTTATCTTATAACTTGGTAGTATTATAAATTATTATATTCTCTTGAAGTCAGATACAGAGAATGTGGTAAATGGGGAAGCAATTTCGATAGATTTGAGTCTCGTGGAATGTATCAATTGTAAATTCATCGGCATTCTCTTTGCACAGAGCTTTCACACACTATGTAAGGCTTCTCGGAAGAGATTTCGACATATGTAGTTTTGATAGATTCGAGGCTCGGTGCAATGTCTCAATTGTAAATTCGTCGGCATTCTCTTTGCACAGAGCTTTCGCACACTTTTACCATGTGCAGATGGGTAAATCTAAAATTATAGTGATGACTTAAAGTCAAGTTTAAAAAACTACATAGTCCCACTCAGTTTAAAAATCTAAATACGAGCCTACTGAAAAATAGTATTAATTTAAATAAAAATGTGTAACTGAAAGAATTTTAATTGTATTAGATCCTGATATAATTAATTGTAGCTACTTGTTTGTATACTCATTTCCGTTCTCTCTACCTCGGTTACACATGCCTTCATCTCCCCATCTGAGCATAGCATAGAATTTATCGATTACAACACAAACTCAACGCACTTTAATACGATTATTTACCACACTTAAGTTATAATGTTAAATATCTCCCCCTTTTTCACAGTTCACTTACATATTGTTTGGTGTAACTCCTTTATTAAATTACATAACTTTTTTCTATCTTTTCATAGGTACAGCAACGGAAGAGGAAAAAGTGAATTTGTCACATTTCAAGCTGATACGTGTACTCGGAACTGGGGGTAAGTTATCAACATACAATCTACATATTTTCATACATACATATTGATGGTGTGTAAATTATAGAAATATGTACATACATACATATGTATATGGGTGAAAATATGCTGAAGCAAATAGAGGTTAGATACAGCATAGGATAATTAAATAGTTGTGTTTCAATTGCTTTGGTTTGGGTAATGCCTGCTCGTGTCAATTGATTAATAAATTCGTTAGTCTTCTATTTGATTATATCCTAAACAGTGTATATTACGTTTGCCAAGAAGTTTGTAATACCTAAAAAGAAACATAGAGACTATAAAATATACATTGTGACAATAAAGTACCACGAAATTGTAATTTAAAAATTTTCCGAGTAAATGAAATTTTAGAAAATGAATTTTAGAATATTTTAATAAGTTGCTAGGACTGTCCTTAATTACTAAATTACCAAATATGAGCGCGTTTTCAGCAGCTGCTTAAGTCGGTACATCTCTGTAGTGCGTTGCGATTTTAACAATGGATAAAAATATCGAAGAAAGAATTTGACTCAAATTTTGAATTTCTAACCGAATTTCGAGTACAGAGTCGTTGCAAATGTTGAAAAGGGTTTACGAAGATTCAGTTTTGGCAAAATCATAAGCCTACGAGTGGTACAAAGCCTTCAAAAACGGGAGACCGCAAAATCGTTGAAGACATGCCTCGTTCTGGACGACCTTCGACCTTTTCAACTGATAAAAATATTTAAAAATTGAAGGATATGGTGCTTGAAATCGTCAGGCAATTTCTAGAGAGAAGACAAGAGAACTCGACATCTCTCGCTAGTCCGTTCGATTGATATTGGCGGATATTTTGGGTATGAAACACGTTCTTGCTCGACTTTTCCCGATAAAGCTGATTTTTTTCAAAAATAGTATCGTAATCCCACATTCATGGCATGATGAGACATGGTTTTATGAGTTTGACATGCACACAAGTCAGCAATTATCGGAATGAAGGGAAAAAACGAGCCGAAACCAAAAAACCCACACCAAAGCAGCTCAAAAATCAAATAGATGCTCATTGTTTTTTTTTTCAATATTCGTGGTTTGGTGTGTCATGAATTTGTTCCGGAGGGGCAGACGATCTATAGGGAGTTCTATTTGGCGGTATTGAGGCGTAGAAGAACAATAATGGCCGAATTTAAAGCCAAAGAAGCAATAAATACCATCGATTAACCACCGTATTCACCAGAGTTTTTGTTAGTAATTTAGAATATCAATCAAAATGGTTGGTTAAAAAATGTCTCTAAAAAGTGATTACTTCATAACATAACAGTTATGTTTAGTTGCCCATCACTGTCGCTACATACATATGTATATACCTACGCAGTCGAATTGCCCACGTTTCTTAGTATTATATAGTATTATTAGCAGTACAATACAAATATATTTACTATATTTTTGTGTTACACAAGCCCTACGAATGCACTTTGTTGATATTTTGCATATTTTTTCTTTCAGCTTACGGTAAAGTGTTTCTCGTGCGTAAGATTGGTGGCGATGATGATATGACATTGTATGCCATGAAGGTGTTAAAGAAGGATACAGTGGTGCAGAAAAAGAAGACAGCCGAACATACCACAACCGAACGACAAGTGAGTGTATTGTACCTATATAAATATGTACTCAGTGCGTTATTAGTTGATAAAAGAATATTTAAAAAACACATAAATAAGTGGAATGATTTCTCAAAAAAGTGATTCTTTCATCAGCAGTTACATATTAATGTCTCTGTCTTAAAATATATTTAAAAAATAAATTTTAAATGGGTATACAAATGAGATGTACTTGTGGAAACGGGAAACTTTGCAAACCAGAATCGAAGATAATTCTATAATTATTGTTTAACACGATTTACACAAACATTTGTATAAACATATGTATGTACAAACTTTTAATATTCATAAGCATTTATAGTACGTCTATTCTCTTATTAAATGTAAAAACTTTTGAATTCAAAGAGTGAACATAACCTCAAAATGGTTTACCTTTATTAAAATAACAAATTTGAAAGAGTTTAATTTCCCGATATTTGTCCATTGAAAGTATGATGGGCGTTTTTTTATCTATGTATGTATATACTTTCTACTTTTTAGTTCTATACGTACTTTCATATTTCATATATTACCACACATACATACATACATATGTACATACATAAGTTATAACAGTACTTTAAACCAAAATTTCAAGTCAAATTCTGTGTGCTGCTCATGTTTTCGTTGTTTTACTTTTTATATACATATGTATGTACAATATTTCATATATGCACAGTCATATTTTACTGCCTTTGCTGGCAATTCCAGTTATGCCAACAAGACTCTTTCCCCCATTTCAGTTACACGATCTTCATTTCTCTTGGGTATTCTTGAGCTTTGCTTATTTCTCCTTATTTCTCTTCTGGTTTAATGTGATTTCGGTTTGCTTGTTTGCCATACTTTGGCTTTTCACTACTTTGATTTTGTGCTTTTTTACGCATTTTTGTGTTGTCTTTGGATTCCGGTTGAGTTATATTGAGTCCCGTTACCTTTTACCGGTATTTATTATAATTGAACGTAAAAGTGTGGCACACTGCTCCAACATACGTCAGAGTAGAGGTTCACAACTTGGTGGATGTATACTATACATATGTATGTATGAGTGATTGTGTGATAACATGCCGGTTCTTATGGTCTTCGTTTTCAGTCAAGTGAACACATAAAAACGCCAATTGGCTAAAACTGTTACCAAGCAATATAGTATACTACATGTGTACATGCTTACAAACTGTTGAGATGAAATGAGTGTGGCAAGTGCGCCTTCTTTCTCATCATGTTGTAACAATTTTCACTGAAACTCTCTTTTTTGTGTAGCCATGTATGATTAAGCAGTTGGTCTTTGAGTATTTCACAATTTGTACTAAAATTATTTCAAGGGATTAAGTTCTTTCTTCGGTTTAGTTGTCATGTCATGTCAAAAAAATCATGTTTTTCGTGATTTTTTTTTTTTTTTGAAGAGGCATTCTTTATTTAATAATTTAAAATAATATATGTATATTTATAGAGTTTAGCGTAATTTAATAATCGGCGATACATTTTGAATAATTTTGGATTTCCTTAACCCTGTAACTGATCTCCAGCAGGTCCTCGGAAAAAAACTCTCTGATGGTAAAAAAAAATCTGCTTAAAATTATCTAAAATCCAAAAAAAAATATTCTTACAAAAGATGAATATGAGTTATGGACCATTTTTTTTTTTAGAAAAAAGGTACTCAGAGTGACTTAAAAAAAATATTTTCAGAAATCTTTGCTCTATTGTTAGCTGACAAATACATATGTACATATGTATATCGAGTAAAAATTTGAAGTCGACAGGCCGGTCGGTTCAGAAAAATTTTCCTCACCGACTTTGAAAACAATGCTTTGGAAAAATCACTTCTAAAGTTTTGGTAGTGGATATAACCTCCTAAGTTCTTTTCTAAATCTAATTAGCTTTGACTAAACGATAAATGGTTTGAATGCAAACTACTGTGCATTGGTATATTGGCTAATGGTATCTAAATTCTGCCAAACTTACTTCTTACAAATTTTTATCTATGAAAATTTGACACTTTGCTCTCTCAATTTTTGAGTGGAGAATACTTTTCAAAATTCTCCAAACGACATTTTTCAAAATTCACATTGTCGAAAGTGCTTATTGTTGGAGGGCTTGTGTTACTCAAGTAATAGCCTTCGTCTCTTGGATATTTCGACCCTTTTGGCACCGTAATCTATCATTTACTGTAAAAATTATTGCGGACCTTGAAAAGTGTTGTTTACTCTCATATTTCTAGATATTAAAATATCTAACAGAAAGAATATTGCACATATTTTAATCACCTACCACAAGCGCATATATGTACATATGTACTATATTAAAAAAAAGATCTGCGAAAACATGAAGTGATAAATGTATAATTATAGCTAAACGTGTTAGCATAATCAGATACTTAACGTTTATATGCTATTTTACTTAACACATTGTTTTGCTCACACTTATCCATCAATATATTTTCATATATGTACATATGTATACATAAGCTTGTGGATAAATATAAGCTATTAATCAGATTCTGATAGGCTGTGATATTGAGTTCTGTCGCTTTTAAGGTTAACATGTTATATACATACGTATACACTTGTTTGCTTATACATTTGTATATTTAAATACATACTATGTATATGTATAGTATGTACAGACACGTGTTAAAGCATTGGAACAAAGTTTTGATAGGCATTATTTCAAGTTGACCCACATTTCGGTGAGTTTTACCGCTGGCGGCGTTTATACAAATGCATACATACATATGTATGTACATTTTTGTGTATATGCCCAATTATAACCAACACATGCATTGAACGCCGGCAATAGCAACAGTCATTTACAACAATAACAGCAAAAAAAGTACAAAAATACATTTCTACGTTTGTATGTATTAAGTAAAAGTATGATTGTTGGCGCAAAGCTGGAAGAGAAATAGATCTAATCTACGAAATAAAAAATTGTGTCTGTGTAGACACACAAACATTCATACACAAGTTTAAACATACATTGTAGATATAGTTAGATATGTACATATGTATGTATAAGAAACTGTTGAGAGAACAGTAAGCAACAGCAATCAAGTTAACAAACAAACAGTTAGCACGTTTAAGCTACGAATCGAGTCTAAAACGTAGACTGTAAACTGCAAATGAGCGATAAGCAAGAGTTGCGATAAAAACGATGAAGTAACTTGTTCACATTGCCGTTATGACCTGTGGCTGTGTTGGTGCATCTTCTCGAACTCTGAGAGCGTTATTTTCCCAAACTTTTGCTGGCATTTTTTTATAATTGTATACATATACATACATATGTACATATGTAAGTATGTATGTAGTAGCGTATTCGTTTTGATTAGCTTTGTCGTTGTGTTGGCGCCTGCAAGAGTGTAGCGTAATGTGCGATGGAGAAAATAAAGCGACCGTGTTGACAGCTTTTACTTATTTTGCAAGTAATAATTACAGTAATGTGCTAACTTCGTAACTAGCAACTAATTTGCAGAACATTTACATATACATATATGTATTTAAATATATGTATGTATGTACATACATATGCATATGGCTATATATCGACATACATACTTAAATGCACATGCCGCTGGCATCAACAGTAAACTGGAAAAATTTGTAACAATGCTGTAATTATAAAGCTT
Source organism: Bactrocera tryoni (assembly GCF_016617805.1). NCBI lineage: Eukaryota > Metazoa > Arthropoda > Insecta > Diptera > Tephritidae > Bactrocera > Bactrocera tryoni. The sequence continues at coordinate 15,157,306 of NC_052503.1, read as the reverse complement.
CTAAATACAAACAAATATTTTATAAACATGTACATATCTACAATCATATGTACACGTGTAAAGAAATAAAAATACCGGTTGATCAATATTCATTCGGACTGACCAAAAAATAGATTTTCAGCTATTTTAATACAAATCTTTATTATTGCTTCTCAGCCAATACAAGCTGTTATAGCCTCGGCTTGCTTGGTCTTCAGTGCCTTCATCGAATTTAGGGTTTTCAGGCTCGGCTAATTTTTAAAGCACCATTTGCTAGATTGTCGGGCAGTTTCGACGTCATATTTATAAATCCACGTCTCCACCAGTAATGAGGCACTTGATTAATGTTTTCAACTATGTTGTCAAGGTCCTCTACTCGACTTCACTTGCAAAAGGTTACAGGGTTTGTCCGGAAGCACTCTCAGAGTGATTTCCAAGCATTGAAGGCATCACGGAAGTCATTCTCAGGAATAGCCTTGAGAGCCGAGGTGTATGCTGCTTCGATCCCTGTCGTCTCAAAATTCTTGCCATCGTCCATTTCAGGCAAATAAAAAAGTCCGAAAGCCACATCTGGGATGTAGGGCGGGTGCGGAAGCGTTGGGATACCGGCTTTGGTTAGGTAGCTGTTCACAAGAAGGGCCAATCGGATGCGATGTCTTGTCGGACCCGATTGACCCTTCGTTGGGTCTTTTGAGGACTTCTACGTAAAACTTTGCGTTGACGGTTTGTTCAGGAGGAATAAATTCATCGTGAACTATGTCTTTGATGTCAAAAAAGACAATGAGCATAGTTTTCACTTTGGATTTGCTCATTCACCAGGGACCTCTTCCCGAAATCTGGGTAAGCCTGCTTGATCATATCAAACGTCTCTGTCGCAGATTTACCGAGTTTCACACAGAATTAAATCGAGTACCCCTGTTCTAATGAACGCTCCATTTTCCATTTTCACCACTCACAGAAACACGTCGCGTGAAAATGTTTGTCCTGACTCTCCAGGTGTTCGGAGACAGTGTTTTGTCACAATATAGTAAAGGCTTTCTAAATTTTTATATAGCACATATAAATTACGTACGCATATACATACATATGTATCTTTAAGGTCTGGTTTTTAAAAATAATAAAAAACCGTATTTATCGCTCTCGTATTGCAGTGTATAGCATACAAAATCCGCACGAAAATTAATACAAAGCGTTGATAAGAGAATATAAGAGAGTTACGAGTTAATTGATCACTCAGATAACAGTGATAATTATACTTCAAGCTTGTTAATGGCGTTCTGTAGACTTTTGATTATAAATTAAATTAACACTAGAGAAAAAGTATAGTATATAGTATAGTGTACAACTTTCGCAATATATAAGTATTTTTGTATATAGTCTTCACACACTGAGAATTTGTCTCTTTAGCAACTGAAAGTATTACTGATTATTTTGAGACGGGCTTTAATTAAAATAAGTCATAAATATACATATATTTTTTTAAATTTTTATGTTATGTTTTTTATTAATCTGAATATTTGTTACTTTATTATTTGTTTTGTTTTTTTATATATAATTTATTTAATTATTTATTTTTTGTTTTTTTTGTTTTATTTTAATAATTTTGCTTTTAATCTTTCCACTTGAACGCCTGATTACCACAAAAATACATATATATTTTTTTAAATGGCTTAAAATGTAAAATTACCCTTAAAATACATTTTTGTTTTATAAAATTTTGTTATTATATTATTTTTATCACAGAGCCTCTAAGTATGTTCAACCGCATTTGCTCCAATATCAGCTGATTTGTTCTTTTTCCGATTGTTGCGTTCCACTTACACAGTAACCCAGATTTGTAGTGTTCTGTTGGCCTGCACACCGGCAATTTGCCGGGAATTTCTTTAATACCAATGCAGTGCAACACTACAACTTGGCGGCAAATATTTACAGATGGCTTTCCGCATAACCTCCCGCACTGCTTTTAACCACTTGTGAATTCTTGCGCCAACAAATAGTGCATATACATATGTATGTATGTATGTATTTGTGTGTGTATGCGACTGCTATACTTATGTAATTATGTAAATCCACCATGAATATACATACATTCACACATATTTTTCTTACTACAACCGATAAAGCGACGAGTATCTCGACTTCGATTTTATTTTCGCAATTCAGTTGCCTATGTATAATTTGTTTGTACACAGATAAGTATGTTTGCGTATAGCTGTACTTTTTTATTCCACCGTTCCTCAGACTATAATTCATGCAATAATTATAGATGCATATGTACATACATACATGTATGTATGTATATAAACACATACACATGCCATATACTATATGGTACATAGTTGCATATATAAGTGCATACTTCAGTCTGTATTATTTTTAATGAGCGTCGGAGAGTATGAGTACTTGCTTACACTGAGGAACCTAGTAAAGATATACAAATCGATTTCATGAGTATTTGGGTGTCTAGCTGTCAAATAATTTCTTTGTAACTTCGTCAATTTTTTGCATTTATAAAGTAGAATAGATGACTTTTTCGGATGACCGTTGATGGATATTTGATCGTGCTTCATCCCTTTTTGGCGATATCGTCCAACCGCTTCCAAAAAATTTATTTAATAAGAAAGCTTCTCAAGTTATACTCGTAAGATTGTGATTTAACGCTGTCTACCTAGGAGAGAATATTAAAGAAAACTTAAAAAAATGGGGATTTTTACCACGGGAAAAATAATTGAATTGCGAGTTTGCTTGAAATTTTGCGTTTCCAATGGAATCACGACTATGGAATCGTTAAAAATATTTTAGAAACATTTAGAGGCGCAACTTTATCACGAACACAAGAATTTGAGGGGCACAAAGCATTCAGTGAAAGGCGTGAAGACATCGAAGACTCATGCGAGACGTCTATTAATCTCTATTAATGACTATAAAATTGGAAATGTTAAAGAAACACTGCTTGAAAACCGTTGTATTGGCATCAGAGAGATAGCAGACGATCTCAAACACCTCTTATGGGGTTACATTTATTTTCTCAAGTAAACAACAGCCTTTTCAATAATTTTTTTCTCATATGAAAAATGAAATATTTTATTAGAATTTTTTATTGTTACAAGCATACACTATTAACAAAGAAATTCTGAAATTTTTGAAAAAAAATAAAAATATTTTAAGCTCGGCCACTGCGACGCCATTTTCGGGACCCTTCGGAAAAAGATGCGCCCGCGTTGGCAAAGAAACTTCTTACAGGATCATCTAAAGTGAAAAAAGTACGTTTTAGTTAAAGCCTTAACTTAGAACTTGAACGCAGGAAAAAACCTTAAAATTGGATTTTTGGAAGATATTTTTTACAAAAAATGAAAATTTCGCGACTTTTCAAATAGTTGTAATCGAAAAAAATCCTTCGTCAAGTCTTTAAGAATTGTAGCTCAAAGACCTACATATATAAAATTTCATGAATATCACACAGTTTCGAGAAAAACGAGTTTAAAGATTGCGCGCTTAGCCTAGCTAGTCTCGAGCGCACAAGTTCTCAAAGCTGTATCTATCCGAAACTATTACTCGGATAACGTAAAAATTTAGGACAATATTCTAGAGGTGTTTTTAAATTTAATAAAGTTCTTAAAAATCGAATGGCGCTCTAAAAATAAGCAGAAACCAAAAACAAAATTCGCTGAAGGACATTCTAGCCGGGACGTATGCTAGATTTATCTCAGGAACCTATTTTGAAGGCTATTCTAAGGAATGTAGACGTAAAAATTGTATGTTATTTTTTGTAAATCCGTGTCAAATTTGATCAGATGGTATATCGAAGTATCCGTTTTTCATATTATATCTTATCTTAAATAATTTAAATTACTTATAATTCCAATGTACCTTTTATACATTCATACATATAGTATGTATGGCATAAATCATACAAAGTAATAACTCAAACCAAATCATTAAAAAGCACGACAAACTTATGAGTGCATATGTATGTATTGGTATACCGTCACACAAGCATTGCAATCCAAGTAAAAGTGAAATGCAAACCGCGCAACCATAAATGAAACTGCGGAGAGTTAGAAAATCAAAGAAATCTTAGCATTTGTGGTTATATACCGTTATTCGTACATAAAACAGATTCACTTTCACTTCGTTTGATGCGTTACCTTCGGAGTCCTCGTATTACCAGGTTGCGCTTGAGTTAGACACTTGCATGTGTGTGTATGTAAATTGTTCGCGTTGGCAACGTGTTTTTCGGCCGGCACTTTGGTTGCTTGGAGTTGTGGTTACTGGCTTAACAAGTGACACACATACCAACTCCCTCACTGACTTGTGCTTTTGCAGAAATTTTGCTTCAGTGATTTGTTTTCATTTTTTATTTAGAAACATAATGTGCGTGTATGGGTGTTGATAGATGTTGCGTAGATATCGGAATAGTTTTTACATATTCAAAAGTGGTGTATTGAAATCTATGTATGTGGCCACATATTTGAATATGTAAATTTGCATTTGCGTATGTGATGGTCTATAGTTATACATATACTACATACATATTTATTGTGCGCTTCTTTTGATTTTGTCCTAGTTTTCAGCGTTAAAAATTAAGAGTCAGAAATATTTAAGATTACGGACGTACTTTGTTTCATTTGTGGAAGCTTGAGTTGCGAATCTAGCTAATAATCACACTTTAAATCTTGTACTTCTGGAATTTCAATGGACATATTTCGATATTGTCTAGATTTCGGGTGATACTAGTGAGAAGCTGTTATTTCTTCTAAACTTAACCTATTTCTTTGAAAATATTAGTTTTCGGGTTCCTCACATCTCTTCACATACATGTTTATACCCTGAACAGAGTATATTAAGTTTGTTACGAAGTTTCTAACTCCACGATGGAAAAGTCGGATACCCTATAAGTACATATACTAGAATACTTATAGGCGTCAATCCGAAAATACGCGAACTAGTCCCTCAAGTTTTGAGATACTGAACTGACATTTTGCATATGTTCTTTTCTCCCCAAGAAGCTGCTCATTTGTCGACCGCCGATATTGCATCACTATAGCATATACTAAGCTTCCATACAAACTGACCGATCAAACTCAAGTCCTTGTATGGAAAACTTTGTAATTGTACAAGATATCTTCACAAAAACTGGAAATTTTCCAAAGCAACGCTAACATCTCCGAACAAATTTCACAGATGGGACCACTATAACATTTACTTGCCATAACTTAACATAACTTGTAAACTGAAGTTGAAGTTTTTGTTTATTTTAGTTTCTAGTAATTCAAAAAATCCCCTTTCAACGGCAAGTTGTCAGCTCACACATTTCCGCATCCATATTGTCTCTTATAAAATATTTATTGACAATACAAATATGTACATACATACATACATATGTATGTACATAAGTCACTATATGTTTATGCTTTGTATGCACAAGGCACAAGTATCGTTCATCCAAAAAGGGGATTCCCAACTTTATAAATAACTGCTTGGTAATTGATTACTCGTCTTTCTTTTGCATACAGTTCGTTGGAAAAGAATACTTACCTATAGTTATGCACTAGAAGTCTTATTAATATTCTTACACATATTTTGAGGTTTTGATTTCTTTATTATTACATATAAACAATAAAAAATCAATTGAAAGCGCACGCTAATAAGTATGCGTTACCGACATTGCATATAGTATATTTGTTTTTAATTTTTTTGTTTTTGTATTTCGAGAAATGCAAACAAGTCCTTGTAAATGTTGAATTCACATTGAAGCTAAAAATAATCCAAGTATACAGCAACAACAATGCCTAAATATATAAGCCCCAATAGCAGTAGCTACTAAAACAAACGCTGTGTCGGCCGAGCCACACGAATCTGAAGTAACAAGGTTTACCATATACTATGTACATATGTATGTAAGTGTCTTATATACTTACATTCATGTGTATGTGCATATGTATGTATCTACGTAGAATTGCAGCGCTTACACGGTGTCGTTGGCCATCGGCTCCAAATGTAATAATTGTTTTTTCTTTATTGCAACGCGACAAAGCTATTGATAAATAACAAAAATATACATATATTTAATACGCTACCTGTTGTGATTAATTGTTTAGCCATGTCATCGGCAGCTCAATAGATTTTCACTGCAGCCATCGTATTATATTATTAGCTCTTCTCACTCGGGAATCTTTGTGCACGATGAGACATACCTACATATGTACATATATGTATGTACATATATACATATGCATGCACGTGACACATGTTAAAAACACAAATCAAAGCGACTTGTGTTGATGGAAAAAACCAAGGTGCTGAGAATTTCATAATAATCCGAACGATACGATGGACACATTATTGGGCACTATATTGACATCAATATATCATCACTGTGTTTGCTGTCAGAATTTTGTGAGATTCTGTTTAGATGGGGATTTTTTTACGCTTAACAATACTAAATTTGAATTTCTTGTTGCTTAAGCGTTTAGGCTAATCTAGAGTTTAGAACATGTAGAAAAAATGGGAAGTATTCCTTTAGAAGGTGAAAACTCAATAAACATTTAAAATATTCATTAGAAAATTTAGTATGTAATTTTTAATGGCATAAACCTTAAAGAACGAAGTATAAAAAATAAAATATAATTTTTAGCAAAAAATAATCAATTTTTTGAGAGAACGAAGTATTCTATTACTCATTTATTATTACCTTTTGAGAGGCTTATCTGTATGCTAATAACTCTCAAAAACAATATATGATTTTACCCGATTTGCATACGGAAATGACGCCTTATAATCTACAAAAGAATTTCAATGTTTTCAATAAAAAGCTGAAAAGATTCCTCGAATACCCTTATACTCGTAGTGTACAGACAACCAAATAGTCGTACTATTATGTCAATTCCAGCGACTTCTCTTTGAAAGAGATAAGAAAGCTGAATTTAAAATTAAAATTCAGTATAAAAGCATGCATAAGTGTACGAATAAGTGGGCATAAAAAGATGGAAGTGAAAGTAAAGCACGAATTCAGCAAAATGGAAAGCAGAATGAATTGAAAATACAACATCTTTCCCACTTTATTGCTAGCTATCAACGCTGTGCTAACGTACTCAATATGCTATGATATTTAGGAGTGTAAATTTGTATATTTAACTGAATGCATGCAAGTGCATATGTATGCATGTATGTGTAAATTTTTGTATACAAACTTACATATTAAGTTTGGAGAAGCTTCTCGAAGGAAAATGGGGCATATCGAAATCAGCTGATTGCAAAAAATATGCTGATATTGGCTACGAGTGTGCTTTTTCTCATTTTTAAGTCATGAATTCTAAATGTATCCTTAAGGAACCCGCTTTGAAGAGTGTGTAGTCCTCGATTTGTTTGTTAACTTCGAGAAGCACAATAAAAAGGGCGAAAAGCTTGGTCAATTAAACTCAAAATAACATATTCTTATTGCTCACTTATTTTTTGAAAATAAGTAGCTCTAGTTTTTCATTGCCCCTTAATAGTCGTTTCGTAACTGTGCTATATTCAAACCAAGCTCTCTTTTTCTGGCGAGTTGTATATTTTGAACTGAAATTTTTTCCATTCCATTTCGAAATTTTGTGTTTTCGAATATTGTGTACTTTAGCATAAATGCATGTTTATAGTTTTTTCTTCAAACATTTTCTTGGTCACTGTGCGTTGTTGTTAATTGCAACATCGGTGTTGTTGTTGTTGTGCTTTTGTTATGCTTTCGTTGACATCGTTCATCATTCACAACAAAACGCACGTACCTCGATCCAAAATACATATACATATACATACATATATATATAATATATACTAAATACACAAAAAACGCACACATAATATATAGAGAATATGCATGCTTTTATGCACATAAAAAAAGAGTGAGCGTGCGTGAATAGAATATTTAGAATTGCAGCCGATGTAGTGTACGATTGGTTACCAATACGAAAACGAAATATTCTTCTCAATATTTTAGAGGTTTATTAACACAGCTGAGGTGCACCATATGTGTTTGTATTTACACATCTCGATGAATATACATACATATTATTATATATAAATCATGCAACGTGATACTGTAGAGTCAAAAGCACGTCGCAAAATAAATACGGTTACTTATGTGTGTAGCATGCAGAGCAATCTACAGGTGGTAAATTGGTGAACTATTTCATTTGGAACAGTAACTAGTTTGCAACTAAAGCATTGAACGAAACAGTTATGCACTGGATATATCACTGATATTGAATGTTGTTATAGAAATGGTTACAAGAGTTTCCTCGTGTAAAAAACAACCTTTTTTCAAAAATTTTTTTCTCTTGAAAAATTAAATATTAGAATTTTTTATTGTTACAAACAAACATTATTAACAAAGAAATTCCGAATTTTTTGGAAAAAAATATTTTAAACTCGCCATAGCGACGCCATTTCCGGTGACCCCTCGGAAAAAAGATGCGCCCGCGTTGACAGGATAACTCCTTACAGGACCATCTAAACTGAAAAAAGTACATGTTTTAGTTAAAACCTTAACTTAGAACTTGGACGAAGGAAAAAATTAAAAATAGATTTTTGGCAGATATTTTTACAAAAAAATTAAAATTTCAGAGAAAATATCTCAAATATCACAAGTTCTCAAAGCGAAACTATTACTCGGATCAACTTGAAAATTTAGGACAATATTGTAGAGGTGTTGTAGAATTTAATAAGGCAGTATAAGGTTCTTCATTGCTGCAGTGATTTCGGCATTCTCCATAAATAAAGCATATAAACCAAATTCACTGCTAGAAAATATTATCCTTAAAATGACTAGCGGTCGCAATAAATTTACTCAAATTTGGTAGTTTTCGCTTGCAAAAAATAGAAAAACTGGTGGTAAATTGTATGAACAACTATATGCAGAAGATTCAGGAAATTTGATGATTATCGGATCATTTAACTCCGACATTTTTGGCAGCTCTTAAAAATTTGTATTTATTAAGAAGCTTCCTTTATTGCATCAATATGAAAAAATAATACATTTCAATATCTTTTGAATATTTTCAGGTTCTCGAGGCTATACAACAAAGTCCATTCCTAGTTGGCATGCATTATGCATTCCAAACGGATTCGAAATTATATTTAATTTTGGGTAAGCTGTTATAACACTTTTGTCCAGACTTAACAAGAATATTGTCTAAATTTTATATACTTGCGCTTAATAGATTACGTCAGTGGCGGCGAACTCTTTACGCATCTCTATACGGCCGAGCATTTTTCGGTGGCAACCGTACGCATTTACATTGCCGAAGTGGTGCTCGCTTTGGAGCATCTGCACAAATTGGGTATTATATACCGCGATATAAAACTCGAAAATATTTTACTAGATGGACAGGGACACATAGTGTTGGCTGATTTTGGTTTATCAAAGATATTCGAACCCGATTCGGATCATCGTGCGCACAGCTTCTGTGGCACATTAGAATACATGGCACCAGGTACCAATACATAAAACTATTTTGTTTTTTAAACATTTTTTTTATACATTTCTTCGTTGTAGAAATCATACGCGCTGGTGCTACTGGACATGATCTCGCTGCCGATTGGTGGTCTGTGGGCGTGCTCACATATGAATTGCTCACTGGCGCCTCGCCTTTTACCGTTGTCGAACAACAAAACTCTCAAGTCGACATTTCACGCCGCATACAAAAAGTCGACCCAGTGCTGCCAGCCACATTGAATGATACAGTCAAAGACTTTATACTGAAAATGCTACATAAGGATCCCAAGAAGCGTTTAGGTGAGTTTTATAAAAAAATGTAAACTAAAATTTAAAATACATATATAATCTTAAAGTATAGTTAGCGTTGAACAAGTAAGACAATGGTATATAAAAAAACAACCGCAATTTCAATTTTGAAGTTGATTTTATTAAATTTAATATTTTTCTAATTTTAATGTGAAATAATTACATATTTTCAGGCGGTAACAGTAAAAATGCTGCTGAAATCAAAAAGCATCCCTTCTTCAAAGGTATCGACTGGGATGAGTTGAAGAGTAAAAGACGAAAAGCGCCCTTCAAGCCCAATCTAGATAGCGAGGATGACACACAAAATTTCAGCGAGGAATTTACCAAACAACCAGTGATTGATTCCCCAGCTCCGGTTCCTGTTAATACGCATAGATTGTTCCGTGGCTACTCATATGTGGCGCCACAACACTTGAAATCGCGCAAAGCGCTGCAAAACGTCTATGACGTTGAGTATTGCAAAGATCCGTTGGTGGTAAGGGCCCATATGCTTAAATTCGTATATTTCAAATTTATTCACTACGCACAATTTTTTTTTTAGAATCCAACAAATAGTCCGCCCACGCTTCAATTAGGTGGCGTTTTGAGCAATGGCAGCTTCGGCAGTTGCTACACACTAACTGACACCGAAAAGCATTGTAATTACGTGGCTAAAGTAGTGTCTGAGAAATTATATCGCCCTGCCGAAGTAGATGCCCTGAGATCTTGTAATCATCAGAATATCTGTAAATATATTGATACATACCGTAATGGCTCGAGCATTTGGATTGTGATGGAGCATGTGGCCGGCGGTGAATTGCAACAGTTGGTACATGCGTCTGGCGGTCTCTCTGAGTCACAATGCTGTGATATTTTCCTACAAATTTGTGATGCTGTGCAATATTTGCACTCGAAGAATTTCATACATGGCGATATAAAACCGGAAAATATATTATTTACCGATACGCAAATGAGACGTATCAAATTGGTCGATTTCGGTTCCGCCAGGTGAGTTTACGAAGATATTTGTAATGATTTTTACGAAGATACATACTTACATATTTTTCTTTATGTTAACCAACCAATGATTTGCGTTCGTTTCAGCTACAACTCCAGGGCCGACACTTGGCAAGATGCGTCCCGTTATACACTCGATTATGCACCGCCAGAAAGTCTTACAGATCCACAATGCACAACGTACTCCAAAGCCTATGACGTGTGGTGTCTCGGCGCAACACTATACGCCATGTATATGGGTCATCCCCCGTTCAGGCGTAGTCAGAATGAGCAAATTCATGACCGTGTCGTGAGGCAGCGTATAATGGATGGTGAAATGCAAACTAAAACGCCACGTTGGAAGAATGCCAAACTTGCAATGAGGCAACTAATTGTAGACTTCTGTTTGCAACGGGAATCCGTGAAACGTGCGTCAATTGAGGGATTGCTGGGACATCAGTTCTTGTTCGCGAAATTCGATGAACTACAAAAGGTGCTGTGCCGTTTGAATCGCCAACGATCAGAAGAAGTTGAACACTCTGCTGATGAGGAGGATGATGCGGAGGAAGTGGTTGACACAGAAAGGGGTGAGGAAGTGGCGGTATCCGAGCTGACGGAAGAATGCGCTGTCGTGACGAATGTAGATGAACTCGTAGGCTATGATATGAGCGTAGATGGTGCTGATGCAAATGTTGTGTATGAAGATATTGAGGGTGTTAGTGCTGAACGAAATGAAATGGTTGAGACGGAGGAGGAAGTAGCAGGCGAAATAGAAGAACAGCAACCAGCGGTGCTGGAAGCCGATGAACTAGACAACTATAATGAATGGCAACAACAGCAGGCACAACAACAAGCCAGCTCGTCGCACGAATCCGATACACAATCGACACACAACCGTCTCGAGTCTGAAGGCGATACAACAAGCGGCCTAGGACGCAGTAAATCGTCTGACCACACATTGATCGAACGCCAAACATTAAGTGTAAATAGTTTGAATGGACTAGAAGCAAGTGGAGAACAAATTGAGTGCGGTGAACTCATTGAACTTGAGTGTGTTACTAGCGAAAAGACTGTAAGCGCCGACGAGCTGAACGATAGCATGCTAGAGGATGAAGTGGAAGTGAATGGATTTGCTGGTTTCGACGAAGACGAAATTATCGAACGTAAAATTAACTATATTGATATACTATTAGCACAGATTGAGCAGAATAAGATTGCTACAGTTGATATTGACGAGAATCAATCAACAGAAAATGTGGCAGCACCAATGAAGACTGAACCAGTCGTTGAAAAGACAAATGGAGATATAAGTGCAATTAAGAAAAACGCTGGTACTAAAGCTAAGAAAGCGTTTAGTGAACTGAAAACTAATTATATGGCTCACGAAACCAATAAGACGAATAATAATAAAATGGCCAAACCGTTGGAGACAAATGAACAAACACAAGACCTACGTAAGAATAATACAATAAAGCAACGAAATGTAAAACAATTGCGTACGCGTAAGCAATTGGCAAATAAGAAAACTAAGACTGACGCTAGGAGTAAAGAAGCAGCAGTGGACACAGTAAAACAGGAAAGTGAATTAGAATTAATGCCAAACACTGACGTAGCAGAAGAGAATAAGCGTGCTGAAAAAGACAGCATAAGCAGCAAACCTGAGTTGACATTAGCAGCCGAATCGAAAACCATACGATCACGCCGCAACCGACGTAGTATACGCTTGCCCACATACGATGATGAAAACAACTGGCTCGGTGTATCAACGCAAATGCGTGCGAAATATGCACAACGCTTCAAAGCACGTTATCGCTTTTTCACGCTTTTGCTATTTAGCACACAAAATGCTTTACGCTATTTCAAAATCGAACGTCGCTACTATGAATATCAAACACCACAGACGAGTGAAGCTCAGGAACAGGAAGAGGACACGGCAATCGCTAATAATACACATACACATGACATAAAAAGGGAAAACAATGAAGGCGAACAAAGTGATAGGCGTGCCAATATCAGTACGGACACTAAAGAAATGCTTCCAAAGCAACAAAATGGTGAAATCATTACACCCATATCAAAAGCAACCTTCAAGGCCATGACTAATACGGAAAGACAGGCGCGACACAAAAACAGCCAAAGTGGGAGTCTGAATGCCAAGCATGAAAATAACATTAAGGATGTTGTACCGTCGACAGCGGTGCATTTAGTACCAGTTGGCACGCTACGTACGTTGCGTCAACGTCACGTATATAAATGATTGGCACATCTTATGCGCATTATGGTGGAACTAGAATTCATAGTGGGCTATAGATGTGGTCAAAATTACTACATATTTACTTTTCACATCTTTATAAGTTATTTTTGTAAATTCAGTTATGTTTTCATTCAAAAGCCAGCGGGAATAATAGGCTATTGCAGCTTTGCGTGTAACGAAGAGGAGTACATATTAAATGCGTTAAAAACTGTTTTTTTTTTTTTGTATAAAAGCTCTATAAACTTTAGTATTATGCAAACGTCATTTAAAATGGTTATACGCATTTGAATTTTTATTTACAGTTAATTAATTTGTTTTTTTGCTGAGAATTTAATTGGTTATTAGTTATGCGTTCACTATATTGAGGGCAGGGTTGTGAGTTTTTCAATTCAAAAATAAATTTTTGGATTCAAAATTAGAATTTTTATTTTTAATCCCAAAATCGGTATCAAAAATTTAAATTTTAATCCATGATTGTAAATTTAAAATTTAATTTTTTAATTTAATAGTGAAAATTGAAATTGAAATTTGGCATTTGAGGTTAAAAATAAATTTTTAATCCGGTATTTTTACGATTAAAATTACCGTATTTCAGATTATTTTTTTTTCCAACCTGTTATTTGGGATTAATTTTCTATAATCCGTTATTTGTGTTTAAAAATTGAAAACTTATTTTTAATAAATATTTTCAATGTAATGAAAAATAATTTATTCAGATGCTAATACCATTTTTTTTTAATTCAATATTTGCAACCCTGATTGAGTCACACCTTAAAGTTCGCCGTTTTAAACCGAATTGGTTTGGTAAGTTGTTGCATTGCTTCAATTGTGGTAAATTAGTTCAACTGAGTGTAGTGTTTGGAAGTAAAAACTCAGCTATAAATATAAAACCACAAAAACAAACTACACAAATCTCAATTATAAATTCGATTGTTTTTCTTTTTTAATTTTTTTACTTGAATATCATTGAACCAGTTTTTTCTCCTCAACGCATTTAAGTACTATTCTTATTACACGCCTAGTGTCTACTTTTTATGTATGTATAAACTAACTGTCATAATATTTTACTGCAAGTACTAAAACGGTAATTAGTATTTAATATAATGAATACAGCGTTGAAAGCTTATTGTACCTATAGTTCAATTTAAACGATATTTAAAGATGTGAGCAATAAATATAATAATAAAATAATTATAATAATACCGAAAAAACGTGAAAAAAACAAAAGTTATGATAATGACTGCTATTAAATAAATAAGGAACAAATGCATAATTTTTTTAGTAATAGTTAATTGAGATGAATGCGTTTATACAAATTTTTATCTCAATGAAATATTTGCACGAGACCAAAAATAAAATGCGAAAACAGAATGAAGTTATAAATATGCATATAAAAACAAAAAAAAAACTAAACAGCTGAAGTGGAAAATTCGCTAAATAATATGAATGGCGCCAGCATAGCCAACAAAAAAACAACAAAATCTATTTGTTTACTATAATTTCCATTAATGTTTAAAAAACAAGCAAATGTATACAATTTGCTCCTCATTTTAGAAATATACGCAGTATATATACATACGTGAAACATAAAACAAAAAAATTAGAAACATAACATTTTAGCAAAACCAAACAGTTTTACGTGTCTACAACACAAAAAACACTAAACAAAGCAAACGGAATAGACACATATAATTATATGCGTAATATTAGTTGTATATCCAAAACAAAAAATTAATATTCATTATTACATAACAAAATTAATAATAAAAGAGAAAATTGAATATATTTAGCAAACGATTATAACGTTATTTAAATTATGCTCACCAAACAGATACGTATGTACTAAGTCTAAGTGAAGTGTACTTTTCGAGTTGTCTTAAATCAAAACATGTAATGGAGTTAATTTAAATAAAAATTGTAAATATTATTATTCTAGTGCGTGTTGAAGCGTATAAACAACATTTTCATATGAAATTTAAAATAATCATGTTTTTATAAGAAAGCTAAAAAGAGAACAAAAGTAAAGATATGTTTAGTTCACGCCACAGAAAATGCTGCGAATTTATAATGCTAGCTCATATTGTTGTATACAATGAGTATAAATTAATACACTTTTAAAAATAAACGTACTTTTTTTAATTTCTATTATTTTTTTAATTTTTATGTTTTTTTAAATTTTTTATTACTTTTTTAATTAATTTTTAATAATTATTATATTTTTAATTAATTCTTTATTTTATAATTTTTTAATCTTTTATTTTTTTCTATATTCTTTTATATTTTAACATTTTTTTTTATTTCGAACTTAGTCGATGTATATTTTTATTGACCATGTAAAACTGTCAATCATAAAAATATGACAAAGTGAAAGTTGTGTGAAGTTTTACTATGAAAAAAATTACATTTAAAGTATTTCTTCATAAAAATTAATTAAACAAAAAATAGCAGCATATATTTCAAGTGTAAACTTTATTGTTACTCTCTGTTGAAAATTTGCAATCTTATAATTTACACTTTTTGTTGAATTAAAAACGGCAAATATGATTTCGCAACACACACCTGTATGCCACAATTCTACCCAAAGATCAAATCATTGAGAAGAGGTATAAAAGCCTTATATATGGCGCTGATGCTAAAAACGAACGATTCAGTTGCTCACATTAAGTTTTTTTTTTGGCTTAAATCAGTTATAATAAATATTGGCAAATCCATATAAAGCTCTAAAACTGTAATAACTCAATTGGCACAAACTGGCGCGTTCGCTTGACTGCATTTTCCATTTATTATATATTTGCACAGTTAATTTTTTTACAGCTTAATACAAGCATCTAAACACCAATACAATTAAATGTCTATTCCTTACATACGTACTTTGAAAAATAAAATAAAAAATAACAGAATATTTGCACTATTATGTGAAGCTTTGTATAATACATACACATGTATAACTATGTATGCATAGTTTCATTACTGTTTATGTTAAGTCAAACACAGAAGAAATATAATTTTTGAACACTTCAAGTATCGTTCTGAAGTCTAAAAATCGAGTCTCGCAAGTGAAATTAAAAAAAAAAATATAAATATATAAAACAGTTTTAAGTAACTAAAATATTAACAAAGCCAGTGTATTTGCGTCCACGGGTCGTAAATATACATACATAAAATAATAATTTCCTAGCTCAAATCACGTAAATTTATTTAGTCTAGTTAATTTTTTTTGTTTTTGTTTATATACTAAGCATAAATTCTAGTAAAATATTAAAAGAAATTACCAAAATATGCACGCATATATATTACTACTGAATTACAACAACAATAACTTACCCAAGGGTAATAATGTTTATTTTTTTGTTTCAATTTGCTTATTATTAATATTATTATTATTATTAATCTTTTCAGTTACAAGAATACTTTTGTTTATATTCATATAAGTTGAATTTAGCTACATTTGTTCGTTTTTAGCTTTAATATATAAATTCGTTTGTAATTTTTCTTCTATTTAAGTATGTTGGCATTACATTTAACACAATTTAACTAATTAATTAAAAGAAATACTTTTAACGCCAATTATCTTACTCAACTACACAATATATGTATATCTAATATGAGCATAATGATTAAAAAATAATATATTTTATTTTACTTTACTTTAAATTACTTGCAAGCGCGAAAAAAACTACAACGCATTACTTAATAATAAATTTTGTTTTGAAAAATTTTAATCTTGTGTTTATTTCATTTATTTTCATATTATGTGCTTAAGTTTGCCTGACTTTTGTCTTTAATAGTATGTATTTATAAATATTTCATATGATCTTTCGTTATTTCAACTCAATGCTTATTAGAAGGTGGATATATTTTCATAAAATTACAAAGCGCCTAAAAGATGGTAACAAAAAAGCGCGACTGCCTACGAGTGTTCTGCATATTCGTATATTACGAAAGGAGTGAAAATGTACTTATTTTGCTTTATGCAGCAAATTGAAAAAATATTTCGATAATCTAACCCTAAGTAACCATTAAGAGGTATATGCACTTGCAAGTCAGAAACAACGCGATATGTATTTTAAATTAGTTAAAATTCGTATTTCTTTTCCAAATAACTTTGCTTCAATCATTAGCTCACAAATATATCTAAGAAGGTGGTGTGAAAATTTCAAGTCGATCGGTTTCGCCGTTTCGGCGAAATTTTACTCATCGACATTGTAAGCATCTTTTCAAGAAAACCGCCTTTAAAGTTTAGGGAACTGATTACACTAAGTTAAAACAATAAAAAGTAGATACCAAGTCAAATGCGAAAGTTTTCCATACACGAACTTGATTCCGATCGTTCAGTTTGTATGGCAGCTATATGTTATAGTGGTCCGATATCGGCAGTTCCGACAAATGAGCAGCTTCTTGAAGAGAAAATGATGTTTGCAAAATTTCAAAACGACATCTTAAATACTGTGGGACTAGTTCGTATATATACAGACAGACAGACGGACATGGCTAAATCGACTCAGCTCAACATACTGATCATTTATATTTATACTTTATAGGGTCTCCGACGCTTCCATGTGGGTGTTACAAACTTCGTGACAAACTTAATATACCAGGGTATAAAAAATCTTAGAAATAGGCTATTTATTTTCTCCAAAATTATTTGCCGAATGGCTGTGAAATATTCTCAAATTCACACATTAGTTATACATATATTAAAGCGTGCTGATTTACAGGAAGCCAAAAAAAAAAACAAAAATTTTTACAAAAAATTTACCGAGAGTCAAATTGTCAGCTTCTGAGATATCCGAATGAAATTTAATACTTAGATGTGTTTTGATTTATTGAAATTCAGAGCTGGATAAAACCTCTCAAAAACAACCCTGCGCTTATTTCTGCTCTATGAAAATGTTTTGTGCAATGTGAATTAATTTTTCTAATTTTTAGAAGTACTGAAAAAATATTCGAATTCGACTAAATGTACATCAAAAAAAGTTAAATAATAAAATTATAAAAAAAAATTTTTTTGAGTTACCTTATTTTTAAAATGAACTACGATTTATTCACTTAATACAATAATAAAAAAAATTTTTGAGTGTAAAATTAAAAATTTATAAAAAATAACCTTATGTTACATTGTTGCCAAAATAGGATACACAGCCATTATAGGGAAAAATGTATATAAATACAAGCCTACAATTTTTCTTTGCATGAATAAAAGTAAACAGTGAATATACATATATCAGTAATATATTAAATTAAATAAATTAAAAATATATATTATATATTAAAAATAAGATATAGTATATGCATAATATATAAACAAATAGTAGCATAAAAATATAATTAAGTAAAATATGAATATTTATAAAACGAACAGTAATCAAAATCTGTGTAAATCTGAAAATATATATTTTTTTAAATATTAAAGAGTAAATACAGTAAGGCCGTAAAGTCCCCACAAATAACCTACAAATAAAATGAATTATTGATTACTGAATACTTGAATTTCCTTTAAGGTTTCCATTTTTATGCATGTATGAGGAGAAAAAGCCGACGTCGAAAGAACATTAGATATCAAAGAACCATTATGCATAGCTTAACTACCATTACGCAGTTTTTTAAGAATATATAAATGCATATCGGAGTTTAAAAATAATTAATAAAACATGTCTTAAGCAAAAAAATACAACTTTGTGAAACTTCAAAAATATGAATAAAAATATAAAAATAAATTTTTGTGTAAAAACAAAAAATATTTGTACAGATATGCATACATACATACATATGTACAATTATATTATGTATCTATGTATTTAAGTAAACAAAGGTAAAGCAAAACATTTAAAATTAATGATGCCTTTAAATAAAAGTTGCCTTATATCAGAGACAAAAATGGAAAATAATTAAAATAACAAAATAAACAGAAATAAAAATGCCACAGTGCAGCATTTGTGCAAACTTTTTTAATACTAATATCAAAAAGAAATGAAAAAATAATAAATAAAAATAAATTATATACGAAATAAAAAACATACGTTTATGAAATTTATCATTTAAAATATTTTTAAAATTATAAATTGGCTAAAATAATAATGCTTTATTTGTATAAACGGCCAGCGTTGCTAGTTTTTTGTTTCAAAATTTTTTCATTAAAAACTAAATTGGAAATACAATTTGAAAATGTTATTTTTTAATGCATTAATTGCAAACCTAAATTTGAATACCAAACATCTTGGATTAAAAACTGATATATATGTATATATATAATAATTTCAGTGCGTAAGTTTTCCCACTGTTCGGTAAGAACAGTATTCAAGATGATGGTTCTGTGCTGGCTCTGTATTAAAATGGTACTAAAACTTTTTTATTTTTCATTTTTAATTCAAAGCTTGGGATTATTTTTTCAATATTTTTAATTTTCTTTCTTGGAATTACAGTTTTTTTTTATTTTTCAATTATTATATTATAGATTTTTGGAATTACAAAATAAAAAAGACAGGCCTAGGCCTCTCAATGACGTACGAGTGAGGTTATATCTCAAGTTCCATGTTTCAAATTATATTTGCAAAAAATATTTTTAAACATTATTTTTACATTTTTTGCAAATTTTTCATTTCTAATCTTTCCAGAAACTATTAATATTATTCGTTAAAAAGAATTAAAACTTTACAAATAATAATAATAAAAATATATGTTAAGAAAAAACAAAATTTTAAAAATTTCCTCGTAAAATCCGGAACACGTTTTAATACATTTTTTAATGCTAATTTCCAAATTATTAAAAAAAAATAATACTAAAAAATTTTTAAATTTATTAAAAACTCCCGAAATTTCATTTTAATCCTGATTCCCAAAATATTAAAAATAATTTTAATTTATTTTGAAACTCTTAAAATACGTTTGAATATTTTTTTAATTCTGATTTCCAAAATATGAAAAAAAAAATTCATTAAAAAATCGGCGGCATGTCTTAATATCTTTTAAAATTCTAATTCCCAAGATTTAAAAAAAAATTCATTTTAAAACTCCCGAAGCATATTTTAATATTTTCTTTATTCTGATTCCCAATATATTAAAAAAAAATATAATAAAATTTAATTTAAAATATCCCGGAACTCATTTTAACATTTTGTTAAGCTGGTTCCCAAAATATTAAAAAAAAATTTAAATTCATTTGAGAACTCCCGAAACACATTTTAATAAATATTTTTAATTCTGATTCCCAACATATTAAAAAAAATTTAATTCATTTTAAAACTCCCGAAACCAGTTTTAAATTTTTTTTTTTAATTCTGATTCCCGAAATATTAAAAAAAAAACATTCATTCATTTTAAAAATCCCGAAGCCCACTTTAAAATTTTTTTATTCTGTTTCCCAAAATATTAAAACAGATCGGAAAATTTTTAATTCATTTAAAAAAATATTTTTTAAAATTTAATTTTTTTAAATAAATTTAACTATTTTTTTAACTCTGCTTCACATGTATTAATATGGTATGTTTGCTAGTAATTCACAACTAACAACTTGTAACGTAAGTTAAGATTTCATTCAATAACATACATATGTGTGAAAAAATTTCCTTTGCCTTAAAACTAAAAAAAATATAATAATAATTCTAATAAGTATGATTAAGCTCAAAACATACTACAAATATGGAGGGAAAACATGCAAGAAAAAAGGGCAATACAACTAGGTGCAAGTACATATGTATGTATAACTTTTATATAGTTTGAACAAATATTATGTGTTGTAAGAGAGATAGCCAAAGAGAGAGAAGAAATGATCGAATATGAAAGAGCTTGTACACGTATAGTTAGTTATTTATGTGTATGTATATATACATATATATCTATGTACTTTTAGTATATGTGGGTAAACAAAATATACTATATACTCATACTAAAATAAGCAACCATGACTATATTTCATGAAATCGGTTAAGATCCAATAGAGTTAAAAATAATATATATTTAGTATTAAATATAAAAGTAGTGCAAAGTATTGATAACAACTTTTTCTAGTAAGCAATTGAGTCGAATATAAATTAGTTATAAAAGTAAATTAGTTAAAATTAAGAAATATATATATATAAATTATATACAATAAAAGCAAATTGAAATTGTTATAAAATTGTATGTAAGTATGTATATTGCATGTAGAAAAAAATTATAAATAATATCAAATTAACACCGACAACAAAAATAACTGATTCGGAAACTTTTATTAATTCCAAAATGCAGAAGCGGGATTTTTTTTTGGGAAATAACGAACAATTTGTTTGGTGCAGTGTTCCCGCTGCCTTGGGCAATAATTCTTGCAAAATTCCGTGAAATTAAAATGTTTCCATACAAGGACTAGATTTGGACTGCTTATTTTGTATGGCAGCTACATATATGCTATAGCGATCCGATATCGGCGGTTCCGACAGCTTCTGATGAACAACTTCTTGAACAGAAAAGGTCAAGTGCAAAATTTCAGATCGATAAGATATCGGTATTAGTTCAGATATATACAGAGACATGGCTAAACTGAGTTAGCTCGTAACGCTGATCATTTTATCTCCAACATTTCTTTCTAAGTGTTAAAACTTCATGGTAAACATAATATACTCTGTTCAGGGCATAACAAATGAAAAACTGGGGTGAAGACGTGCATGTCCGACTATAATTTAGTTGCTATATTCTATATCGCTTACCTCTTTATGCGCTTCCCATTAAAATGTTTATCAGTGCTAAAAATGCGTTTTGAGTTTTGTTTTAATTTATGACTATTGTGTTTTATTGATTTCTTATAAAATTAACAACTTGAACTAAGTGTCTAATTTTATTTATTTTCTCTTTTTGTTAGTATTTTTTTTACTCACGCCACCTTTCTTCGAACGCTTTGTGTATGATTTCGAGTTGGAGTGTCGTTTCTCCTCCCATTTCAATTGTTTCGCCGATGATTTATCCTTATTGAAAATTGCTTGCGAAGTGCCTTGTCCTTTTGTCTTACCCGTCTCTTCTAACAGTTCAGCGAAATCATCGGCAGCCGCGAACAGTGAACTCATATCTGCAAACGAAAAGCGAGCCATTTAATAAAAAATTGCAAATACTTTTATTATTTTACTTACCATCACTGTGTTTAAGTTTCTTTGCGAAACTCTTCTCATTCAAAGCTAGTGTACGCTTTTGCGATTTTTTGCCCTTCGAAGCAGCAAAACCGCTATCATCATCATCGTCATCTTCTGTGCCACTCATATCCTCCGGCATGCTGTCAACTTCTTCTTCATCACTAAGATCAGCTGGCGCATCTTCATCGTTTAGTGATATTGAACCATCGTCATCATCTTCATCTTCGTCATAATTTTCATTAATTGAGCCGTCCTCATCGTCAGATACATCACTGCCACCGGCGAAATCAGTTTCTTCAATATCATCATCGCCCCAATCCGCATCAATGTCTTCTACAGCATCGTCATCGTCATCTTTGTTTGCACCCTTCTTCTTCTTCTTGCTTTTGTCCTGTGACTTCAATTCGCCACCTAATTCCTTTAAGAAGTCCAGCTCTTCTTCTTCAGCATCCTCAGCGTCTGCTGCCGCTTTGGCTTTCTTGCCAAAGTAACTGCCAAGATACTCCTCAAATTCATCATCGCCCACTTCGCCTTCCTTTAGTAGCTCATCATCATCCTCGTTCTCAACATCATCAGCCTTCTTTTTGGTTTTATTCGATGCTGCTTGTGTGCGTTTTTGTTCAAGGAAATTGAAAATATACATCTCGTCTTCAGTGCAGTTCGATTTTGTCAAACTTTTTATTGGTTTCCCACGCGTTCCGAACGCCA
This sequence comes from Bactrocera tryoni, assembly GCF_016617805.1. NCBI lineage: Eukaryota > Metazoa > Arthropoda > Insecta > Diptera > Tephritidae > Bactrocera > Bactrocera tryoni. Next base: position 15,134,511 of record NC_052503.1, on the reverse strand, counting down.
CATAGCGCTTATGCGATATTACAGGTGCCTCATCCTTTTGGTTATCCAACTTTTTGGGGTTTTTGAAGGCAAAACGTTCCAGAAAATGTGGTAAACCGAAATCCCGAAGGGGATCGCCATAATAGTCAATTCTCTTTTCTGCAATTGAAAATCAAAGAAATTACTAACATTTTTCATATAAATTTTTGGTTTGAAGTGGACACTTACGATTCAGTATATTATCGGCGAATACTTGTATTGTGGGATGGTAATGTTCGCGCAACAGCAATAATTCATCACGTAATGCAAACTCTGCGCCGGCAAAAGCAGGCGCCCGGTGATATGGATCATATTTGTTGGGCGCCATATCACGTACTTTTTGCTCAGAAGCCGTTGAAGCCACTTTTGCGTGATGCCACGACGAAGTCGTCGAGGGATTTTTCTCAGCATCGTCGGTTTTAATTTTTTCTGCAGCTTCTTCTTCATCGCGGATATCCTCATACTTTTCCTCACCGTCGCTATCAAATTTGGACAATTCCGCATCAGTAGCGTGAACTTGAAGAGCTTTTGGCAAATCACTGGCAGATTTTCCGTCATTACCAAAATGACCTATGCCACCGGCCAACTCTTTACGGCTGCGCAGCAATTTATGTACTACAATTAGACAACCAGCAGCTGTGTTTGCTGGCATATAGAGCGCACATTGTAGCAAACGCTTGATAAACGCTTGTGCACGAGGCAAATTTGAGTCTATATGTATGGCACGATGAATGATATGCAGCAATTGTGCGGCGGTTTTAACACCAATATTCACTAATTCCAAGTCATTCATTTTCTTATAGAGTGCATTGTAGAAACGGTCTGATTTTTCGGTTTTCACAGTCAGCAATTGTAAAAGTAAACCCAGCGTCTGTACTGCAACGTGTATGTCTGCCAAATGCACCAGACGATAGATGGTATCTTGCATATCCTTGCTGAGTATTTCCGTAGAGCCTTCTCCGGGTTTTGCCTCTATGATGGCCTTTTGTAAGCATCGTAAAATTGCTTGCATGGTACGATTATTTACAGCGCCCTTCTTTACAAGTACTTTGAACAGCGCGAAGCACACGTTTACTAATTTCGAGCAAACTTCAGGCCGACCTGCCGGCGCAATACTGGCCAGAAAGCAAAGAGCAAAATGTTGAGCACGATCAGAAATGTTGTTACGGAAAAGCAGCTTCTCAGATTCGGCAACAATTACACCGCACATATTGGGATGTCGATGGGCAACTTCTGTAAGATGATGCAATGCTTTAGAGGCGATTTTAGCAGTGGGGTCACCCAGTTTGTTGATCAGCAATGTTAGTAACATTTGTTCTTTTTCTGGTGCGAAAGATAACAATTGCGATGCCGCTACAATGCCTGCATTTTTATTATGTTCTTGACCCGTTTGTAATGCCTGTTGCAGATTTTTTAGAAACTCTAAAAAAGTTGTTATTGTAATATTAACTCAATTTTATTTGGTATGTACTCACCAAAATAGTGCTCCTTTAACTCATTCTCGAAGTGCCAGTAAGCATATATACGCTGTTGTTTCTCTTTGCTTAATTCTGTATTTTTGCGCACCAATTTCCAGTCAGCACCACGCATTTGTAGTGATAACAGTTTACGATGCGGCGGCAGCAAAACTTTTTTCCACAAATCAACCAATATAGTGACCACTTCGTTTGATGACTTATTCGACATTTTGGTAAAACCAATTAAAATACCCAGAGCCTCCAAATTTCCTAACGGATTACTTGTGACTAATAAGGCACCGGCATTGGCTCGATCTTTGGCTGTGCCTTTACGTAGAGCAGTTTGCAACCAACGCGCATCTGAGGCATTATCTATTGAAGGGTGAAATATTTATATTATTCTCGGTACTTTAAAAGGATAATACTATTTACGTTTTAAAAATGTTGGCATTTCAGCATCGAAAGCGTTCTGGCATATGTTGTGTAATTCCAATTGTTCTTGATCTTTCATGTCCAGCACCTCCTCTGATGAAGGATAATCAGGAAACTACATAATAAATCAACAGTATATTCAAGTAAATATGTACGTAGTTTTACAGTACTTATTAAATACTTACCACATTGAACCACTTTTTATTTGTGTCCAACTCGTCTTTTTCATCTTTCTTTTTTTGACGCCGCTTTTCGCGTTTGGCAAAGTAATCATCCTCGTCTTCAACTGCTTCAAGCAATTCTTGTGCCCCTTCATCGTCAAATTTTACATCGAGTTCCGAATCACCTATTTTAAACTTTTTCGTTTTTTCCTTTTTTTCGGCATTTAGTTTTTTAACAGCGGTCTCATCCAAGACTTCTCCATCGTCGCCAAATACAATTTTTTTATTTTTTGGCTGCGTCGTGACACTAACTGCAGAGGCTGTGTTTGGCGCCATTTGTTAATTATTAATACAATTTTTTAAATAGAAACTTTTTAAAAAATTATTCACTATTTACGCGTATAATACAAAACATAAAATAATACACGTGCAATGAAGCTAAATGTCAAAATCAGGGACAGTGTGTTATTTACTCATTTCGATAGGGGGATCTTTTTTATATGCAATTATGAGAGGATTATTTTAGGTATTGCGTATTTATTTATGAATATTTATTATTATTTATAGACACAATATAATAAATGTGATCCAAAATATGATATTTAATTACAAACAAACGTATACATAAATTTCTAGTATCGATTTATTTTGAGTCATTTTATACCAATGTTTGTGACATGAGATTCGTAATTAGGAACTAATTGGGATATTAAAAATGTTTTCATCACTTTTGATGCGCATTTCGTATATTTATAAATAAATCGGAATTAAATTGTTATTAAAAATATTCGAACTCGATAGGTGGAGAAGCGAACGTCACAAAAGTATCAGTCTGTAGTAAGAAAAAATGCAACCCTACGAAACCGCAAAAATGTTAGTATAACAACAGAAAAGTCGAAAAACAACTATGTGCAGCTATATTTTTGGATTTAGATGTGTGTTCCTATAAATATTGAGTGCTGTTAATTTTACTGTATAAGAATTAAAGTTTAAATAATCCATCATTAAATATCGGTCCGTAAATTAAAAGCAGATAGCACAATAGTCGTATATAATCAAATATATAGAGAGTTAAATCACTTTATCGAAAATGAATGAAGCAGCATTGGCCAGCATGATTTACAACGACCCCATAGGCATCTATGAGCAGCCCAGGTAAATTGTTTGAAATTAAAAATTATATATATATATATAATTTGGCAGTAATGTTATCTTTAAAGGCCGCGTTTCATATTTAAAATGCCGCGTGTTGTGCCCGACCAAAAGGCAAAATTTGAAAGCGATGAACTATTCCGTCGCTTAAGCCGGGAGAGTGAAATCCGTTATACTGGGTATCGCGAACGGGCTCAAGAAGAACGCCAAATGCGTTTCCACAATGGTTGTCGTGAGGGTCATACTGAAATCTCATTTGTGGCATCGGGTACGAATCTACAACTGGTTTTTAACGCAACCCAAAACCCATATTTACATGATAAGGAATGCGATTTTGATAAAGAACATGGAAAGGTTTATATAAAATCGTACTTTATAATGAACGGCGTGTGTGTGCGTTTTCGTGGTTGGCTAGATTTGGAACGTTTGGATGGATCGGGCTGTCTGGAGTTCGATGAACGACGTGCAATGCACGAAGATCAAATATTGCGCGAACAAATCGAACGATATAATTTGAGGCTTCGCGAATTCGAGGATTCCAAACGAGCATATCGTGATAGCCGACCAGAAGTTGATATGGAAGCTGTACGCCGCGGTGTACCCTCAGGTGGTATTGGAGTTGGTGCCAGTATGTGGAGACGTTAACTTCGGGGAGAAAGAAAAGCGGGGTAAACTTTAGAATAGAATTACTCTGATACGGGGTAAAGGCTGATATAGAAGGGTCTTTCTGTTTAATTTTTTAATTCTTTCGCAAAATAAAAGAAAAAAGTGCATTGTGTAAGTGTAAAATTTATTATATACCGAAAAGTTACATATTTTAATTTGTAAAATCAAGGACCTCCTTTATCGGCCCCTAGTTGTATTCACGCCGAATTTTTATTCTACATATGCTAATTAGTTTATTATTTTAATTGTAAGCATAAATAATGGCGGTTTTCTCAAAATTAAGTATTATTTTGTGCAAAATATGTATTACGTCCAATACTAATAATTGTATTAATTTTATATCCATTAAATTTCCACCTGGTAAAAAGGTATTACTATACTCCATGTGTTTTCCTGACTAGTTGACGAATACACATCAGACTACATGTATATGAAACAGATAGTTATTAGATCGTCATTGCAAAGGTTTTCTAAGTCAATTTCCATCTGTCTATATATGTATACGCGACTAGTCCCTCAGTTTTTGCGATATCGATCTGGAATTTTGCGCACATCTTTATCAAATTTTAAACATAATTCGAAGGAACTCTTCTATCAACGAAGTCATAGTCCAAATTATTTTGCTAGAAAAACCCTATTCACATTCATTATTTATATAAATTTTCTCACGTGTGGTTAAACAAGTTTGCGGTTGAACAGTTAAAACAATGGCACGGTAAATTAGAGCTTACAATGAAAAATATTACATTTATTATTTTAAAAATCAAGTTATATTTTTAAATATACGTAATTTTATTGAACTTTTTTTTTGGTTAGGAATATAATATAATTGGCAAAACACATTTTCGTAATATAGATTTGTGTAAAATTATCAACTAAACTTATTGAATTGATTGCCAGCAATTGACATTCCGCTTAAAGCCACTATAGGCAATCTACTCACAAATAACTTTTTGCTAACATTTAACGAAATTGCAAATTCGATATGCGTAAGCCAATACTATCTTTGCCGATTTGACTCACTTCGCAGACCGTGCACAAGTTGCCCTTATATTGTGGATCGAAAGCAGCACTACAGAAGGGACATGTCACTTCTGGCTTGCCGCGATACAGCGGCTTATAGCTTATGCCACAAATATTGAATGGATTGAATTCTTCATATTGCAGTTGGTGTTCATCAACGGGATTGACTTCGCATGCTTGTAATATTTTGCGCACTTGTTGCGCCACTTCCGGGCGTGGTCCCAGCTCAAGCAATCGACGTGCAAATGATGCAGCGGTCTTATAGTTCTTGAGTTTGAAGAACATATTTAATGCTGTGCGCAACGTAAGAATCTGGTGGACAGGTTGTAGTTTGCAGTGTGTAAAGTAAGCCGCCATTTCGCAAAGTCGCTTCTGCTCCTCCAACGTAGATTTTGGCATACCTTTGCGTTCGGTCTCCATCTTTAAACCGAGTATGTATTCGGAACAGATTTTCAACAATTGCTGGGTTTCAGCAATATCTTGCTTTGTTTCCACCACCAACAGTGGGATGTGCAGTAATATGGAATGGAATTTCTCTATAGCTTCGGTAAATTTGCCGCCTGTAGTTAATTGGTAACCGGCCTGCAGACGCTGCACCAAATCATTTAATTTTACACCCAAAGCTGGTCGTTGATTCTTAGGATTGGTCTCGCCGCTGTTACGCAGTGGATATGCGGTTAATGACTGCAAATTAGGCATAGCTGTAAAACTGGTGCGTGCACATGTGTAATTCTGCAGAAAGAGGGTTTTGAATGGCTTGAAGTTAATAACACCTAATTGGTCGTTTAGTAAGCGGAATGCCGATTCAAATGAACCAGACTTAACGTGGTCCAATACAAGTGGTGAATGGTTAGCCCAATGTTGTGCGGCCGAAAGCCCTTTATTTGGTGCAGCATAGAAACCGTTGTCCAAAGCTGAGGCTTTAATTTTCGATGCAAGTTCTTCGGGTACCACCAAATCATCATCGCCAACATCCCAGCCGGCGCCCTCATCGCCTACACCTTCAGTGCCGGGTTCATCTAAAGCATCATGCATTTCATCATCACCATCGTCACCGAGACCCAAATCAGCGTCAGCGCCCCAGCCGTCACCTGCGCCAACATCATCCAAGACAGCGGCGTCAGCATTGGCATTAAGCGCTTGTCTAGCTGTGGCACTGGTACCAGCACGTGTTATCATTGCACCCTCAAAGAAGCCCTTTGAGACAGTCAACAATGGCCAGTTGCTTTCTACTTGCTGTATGGGTACCGGTGGCTGTAATAATGTTGCATTTGGGTTGACAACAGGCAACTCATTGCCTTCCTGTGTGATAACATTTTCCAACTGCTCAGCTTGTTCTTGTAAACCATGAGTTGCTGCCGTGAGGTAGGCCAATGACAGTTGTCCGCAATTTTTCAGTATGCTTACACGTTCCTTAACATCGCCTAGGAGCAAGGCACCCTGGTATTGAGCTGACACATCTTTGCGGATTTCTGCGATCTTATTCATTTTCTTGAGCTTTTCCAGATTACCCGTGATTAGATAGAGGAAGCTGAGCTTATCAAAGTTCTTTGTGCGTTGGTAGCACATTTCGACCACTTGATGATTTCCCTAAAATAATTGGATATAATAATTTTATTGTATACAGTATGTGTATGTATATAATTTATAAATTTGTATCCTTACCTGCAGCAATGCAGCTTGACCTAGACGATCCCAACAGTCTTTGTCGTCTAGTGCCTTGGCAGCTTCCAAAGCGATTTCAATATTACCACATTCTAAAGCCAGCCCAAAACGCGTTTTCTCATCTTTTACGAAATGTAGCGCAACTTCGGGATATCCCTTTTGCTGCAGATAGGCAATAATGCTCTGACCCACTAGTCGTGCATTGCGGACCATATGCAAAACTTCGTCGTATTTACGATTAATGAGCGCCAACTTGAATTTGTATTCCGTTGAATCGATGTGTAGTACACGTGTTCGGCACTCGCGATCCAGACAGAACACCTGATTGCCTTTAACACGTGTCAAATAAATAGGCAAGTCCAGGGTGCGAATGATACCATGATCGCCGTTGGTAATGGCGTATTTTATGTGATTGCTTGTAGTGTATATAAATACACCCGAATCATCCCAAGCGCCAGACTTGACGCGACAATTCTCCTGAATTGTGCACAAATATTGCAAACGACGGTCACAAATAGTCACAGAGTGCTTGCAGAGCAACGCGACCAATGACATGTCAGCGGACCACACAACATAACGACACTTAGCCAATTTAATGCAGCCCACGGATACTAAACGTTGTACTTCATAGAGCGTAACATATTCTGGGTCACGTATCAATAACATGCCTGTACCAGCATAAAATATCTCTTCACAGAAAGTTGGAATTTTTTTAGTAACTTCATTTTTGAAGTTCTTAATTACCAACTGTTGATTGCGATCGAGTACAGCGAAACGATTGCGCGCTACCCAGATAGCGGTGATGCCAGATGAACGTTTTGATTCGGTCTCATTCTGAGATTCAGAATCTTTGGGTATTTGATATAAATCGTAGGTGCTATTTTCAAGATTGTTGGTTCGTGTGCAAATGAGCACGGCATTCAATGCAGGATTATAAGACATGCTGTGTACTGGTGATTTAGCACCCCCACGTAATTGCATTACAACGGTGTCTTTAGTAGTTGTGAAATCAAGTTTGCGCAGGAAACGGTCCTTCACATAATAAAGTAAGTTACCATGAACGGCGTAGGCTGGACGTTCGCGTTCCAATTTGAATACCAACATGCCTAATAAGAAAAAAAAAATTATGTAAATGTGCGCATAATAATAAATTGCTATATTCAGTGTACCAACCGCCATCATGGCCAGCAGCAAACAGATTTAATGTGGGATGAGCTGTGAGTATCCAAAAGCGTTCACCGTCACGTCGGAAAGTATACAAGCATTGGCGCTTTGTCATATCCCATACTCGAATGCTACGATCTTCTCCGTTCGAAAGTATTACATCTTGCCTAGGATGGAATAATACACAGGAAACATTGTTGTAGTGACCTCGGCATGTATCGACTTCCCAAGCTTTATATTCGTTCATACGCCATAACTTGACAAGACGATCGTCAGCGCCTGAAACAATGAGTGGCAAAGTGGGATGAAAACTTGCCCAATTCACGCCCCGGTCGTGACCCTCAAGCACATGTTTGACAACAGCATCAGCTTGTCCAAAGAGATCGGTTGCACCAGGATGACCCTTCAAATGGTCTTCCAATCCACCGGGTCCAGGTGCAACATTTTTCTTACGTAGCCCGGAAATATCCCACACTCGTACAGTTTGATCCAAAGAAGCGGAGACTATTTGATCTTCTGTCGGATGGAACTGAGCACTCATAACATAATGATTATGTCCAGTAAGCACACAAATACAATTTCTGGATTGCCAGTTCCATATGCGAATCGTTTGATCATCTGATGAACTTAAAATCCATGGATATTCATGATGGAATGCAACTGTACGTACGTAGTCCAAATGAGCCAAAAGAGTGAAAATGCATCGACGTTGTTTGTAATTCCATACTTTAATTTTATAATCATCGCCTCCAGATACAAAGAGTGGCATTTGTTGATGAAAGGCGACACTTCGCACCGGTCCATCGTGCTCATCGAATTTCTCAAGCAGTGTGTGCATGCGGTAATCCCAAAGTTGAATTACACCAGTGTGTAAACTGGCAAGAATCCATGGTCGTTTTGGGTGGAAGGATAAACCTTTAACACGTGCTGACTTTGATTCAAAGTTGGTCAGCATTTTGGAATATATAAATCGTTCCGAACTTTTCGAAGCAGTGATGGTTAGGATTCACTACTCTTGTGTTACTTGCTGTCGTGTGTTTTTGATTTTATCGTAAATATAACTACTTAAAGTTCCAAAATATTGCTTTCATGTAGCAATTAAGTATAGTAACTTTTAGAGTCACAAGTGATTCCACTAAAATACTGAATACTTGGTAAAATTATAAAAATTATTGGAATATGTGCAAAATTCTATTTTTGCTGAAAAAGTGACACGTCAAGTTATCAATCGTCTACTACTCAACGTTTTACATCTATTACAATATTTCAAGAATCAGCTGTAAGAAAAAAAATAAAAAATTTTAGCGTACTCTTTTGGTTTTATTTAAGAAATAATATTTTATTTTTGAATATAAAATACTTTAAATTAACAAATACGGTGATGATTTCTACAATTGGTTATAAAATTAAATTAATACAATTTTGTCAAAAATTATAGTTAAAGAAAACCTATTCGAACTGATATTAATGTTTGAATTGGCAACTCTTACAAAATATTTTTGTTTTGTTTCTGCCGGATAAGTTCACATATTTCACCCATTTAGATTCTCAACAATTATTTTGATCAATTGAAAAATAATCTGAGTGCTAAACAAGTTATTAAATATAGGATAATGTTGGCAATTAACGCATAATAAAACGTAATAATGACTTTAGCACATCGTGCATTGTTTACTTGGTTCATTGTGCTAGTCTTTCTCATTTTGCTATGTCTCCGATTGGATCCACGAACACACTGGAGCTGGTTTGTTACTTTCATTCCGCTATGGGTATTTGACGGAATATTAATAATTTACGTGGTTATAAAAATCATACGCAAATGGAGAAATTTAAAACGACTCAAGGAGTTGCTCATTTATTACCAATGGTACATTTGTGGTGTGTTGCTGAAAATCGCTTCTCAGCTTATGATTTGTTTGCGTTTAGAATACCCGCAGTGGGAGATATCAATATTTGTGACAATGATACCCATATGGATACTGCTTTCTGCATCAATTGTTTACGTGTTTGGTCGACTGAACAAAATTGAATCTTGGTGAAAATTACACTTTCATTTTTATACAATCTATTTGTTTAAAAAATGTAAATTAACACATTTATGTACTAAATATAGTTAAGAATTAAAGAATACATTCTAAAACCCGTATTTGCTTTGGGTTGCCTTCCGAGTTTGACGATTCGCAGACCACATTGCTTGTAATTCAGCTTCGTTGGCTTTCGCTTTGTGTGCCAGATAGGTGATTTGATGTTTTCGCCTAGTACCAGCTACCGGTTCTTCATCAACTAAAACACCAGTTGGTTGGTAGGCAGTAGAAGACGCTAAAGCTGTACGCATCCATTCTTCTCTGCTTGGTAGTACTTCGGCGCTTGAGATATCCACAACCTGTATGTTTTCTTCTCTTTTTCTTCGTTTGGAACTAGTGCCTGTCAGTGCTTGCAAAGCAGTCTTATCCAAAACAGGCTGCTCAGTTCGTTTTTCTGCCAACCGCCTCTCGTTTTCTACTTCTACATTTTCTTCCCCAGATTGTTTGTTTTCTGTAAACTTTCTTAAGAATTCTGTCGTTACGTTTGCCATTTTAACAGCACGTTCCGCGACCATAGCATTAATTTCGTTAATGCTAACTTCCGGTAGTTTGTCTTCGGAATTGAGGGAGAAGAAATCACCGGGTTCATCGCCACTGTCGTCACTGTCACTGCAGTTGACCAACGATATTTTTGCTTTATCGGTGGGTTTGTGCTTCTTTATTGGTTTTTTTATACCATCAACACCTTCGGTGTTACATGCGGGACGTCGAGTTTTTACAGCATCCGGAATAAATGGGTTGTTTGTAAGTGATGGAGTTTTTTTCACCTGAGGTGTAATATCATTTGACGCGATGCTAGGAGCAGCCTTAGCAAAATTCTGCTCTGACTTCGCTTGTGGTAGCATGCTTAATAAACTAGACTTTTTCTGTCCTTCGGGTAATTGCTTGATTTTCCCTTTTCTAGCAATATCTTTTTCAACGTCACTAAAATCTTTCAATGATGGAATTGTAATTTTAACAGGACCTTTACTGGGTGCCACATGCACAGGTTTAGGTTTAACTTCTTCAGACGATGCTACCGCCTTTTTATGTAAAAATTCATCGTCTTCTTCTTCGATAGTTGCATTATTTTCAACGGTGTTTTTGGGTAATGGAAGTTTTGCAAAAATTGGCGTTAGGTCGAACTCTTCTTCTGGTGCTTTAACTTCAATTATATTTTTTGGTTGGGGCAATAAAAGACTTTGAGATATTTTACTTTTTGAAATTGCTGTATATTCGGTTGGCGCATAATCATCTTCGTCGTCGCTTATTGTGCCTGTGCCGAGATTACCATTGACCACAGGTGTCACCGATACAACTCGTCCTTTGGTTTTAGTGTGGGAAGAGGAAACTTCTTCTTCTTCGGAATGGTCAGAATCCTCATCACTGCTGGCCGCGTAAGCAACTAAAGACATTTCTGAATAAATAAAAAACGTTATAATTGGAAAATTTACACAAAGCAATTAAGAACAAATTGCTTACAACGACAAATTTTAGCAGAATGAACAGCTGGTGGTTCATGTATACAGATATGCATTTCTAAAATGTGTTTGCGCAACGTTGGTAATAAAAAACAGTATTAAAAATTTATTTAAATCTAGATATAAAATTATAATCGAAATCTTCAGCACATTTACCAATGCTTTACATAAATTCCACAAATTTGATAGAAATAACACAAACTAAAACTTTCAAAAAAACTAAATTTGGATTAAAAAGTTTAAAAGTGGAAACACATTATAAGTTTGTCCATTACTCAAGTTCTTAATTACCAAATTTATAACATTCATTGACTCCAAAACGGAAAAGGAAGTTGTTAACTACTAGTACTGACGGAATTCATTATACTTTAGATGTCTAGGAATTTAGTTGTATTTATTTCTATAATTTATGATTTCTTAACTCTAAGGATCTGCTTGTCCACATAAAAGATGTTTTGTGTTCACTATTTTTCTTTTTTCTTATTATCTGCAAAAACAGTCACTGACGATTTTGCATGTGTATGAATATGTGTGTCAATCGATTTACAGGAAGCTGCAAACATCGCGAAGATGGCTTCGTTAGAAAACAACCACCGCAATAGCGTCTGTCTATATAGTCAACAGCATTGCCTATATTACCATCCACCGCCCTTCGTAGAGCCAAGAAACATTTAGTTTCGTTACCAGCAATTTGCCACTTTTGGCGAGCTACCGACTGACCGACCGTTTCAGTCATTTTCGAACATGAGCGCCGTGGGTTTCAATAAAAATAAACGCGCCGGGCCGGTTGTTGTCTAAACACCAAAAGAAAAATACAAATAAGAGTAAAATAAAATATGTATTTAAAATACAAAATAAGAAGAAAGTGAAAATATAGCATATATGAAATTTTTGTTTGAACAAAATTTTTGAACGATTAACACTAAAAATAGACCAAACGGTTGTCTATTTATTACGTGTATAAGGGATTTGCAGTGCGGCGCTTTGTGGGAATAGCAACAACACCAGTTTATACATACATTTGCAAATGCATACATATGTATGTATGTATGTATAAGCAAAATTTGTGCTAACAAAAAATTGAATTTAATGAACTTGTGTCATTTATACACATTTGTATGTATATTTAGTTGATTAGATTGAAAATTTTAAAAACGCTATTATATAGATATATGTATGTAAATTAAGTAAAGAAAAAGCACATTATTGAAATATAAATACTTATACATATAATTCTCAAAATGACCACATCGAATACGATAGTTTTGAAGAGTCTTTCCATACTGCTCGGATTATTCTTCATCTTTGTGGGATTACTTAAGTTGACACCAGCTATTAGCAAGGATCTATTCAAGGACTTGGTAAGCATTAAATTAAATTTAGTTAAGTTTAGTTAACACATATGTATGTGTATTCTTAGAATGTATATAGGTGAAACCATGTATCTTTTTCTTAAATGAAAAATCAATGATTCTGTTGATACATAAAGCCTTCATAATTATATGCATACATGTGTCTTACATGTATTTATGTATATCTGAGAGATACTAATATATGATTTTGTATGCTTATCGATGTACACATAAAACTGCTGTACATTTGTAAAGTATATTGCATATGCAATCCATATGGATGTACCAGGAATTATTGATTTTTTCTATTTGAATGCCTTCCAAAAATTAAAGACAAGATATTTGGGTCTGATTAATAAAACAAATTAACTTCGAAGCTAAAATACCCTTCACGAAAAAAATAGTTTCCATAAAATAACTTCATTATGATCGTTCTATCGACTATGTCCATAACAAAAAAAACTTTATAATTAACTCATCTTGTGACCGAATTTGAAAAATTCTCACTGGACGATTTATGAGGTTTTATGCATGTATGTAAATAATGAAGCATGTTTTCCTCTATTTTCTACGTTTTGCACAAGAGAGTTGTACTATACTATTTCGTGATCGTAAACGGAAATTGAGAAAACAAATGGTATATCATTTATTCGTTATGATTACAAAGGTTTTAAGATAAAATTTCTTAAATCATACATTGGTGTCCAGCATTTAAATACCACAGCTTGGTTTCTCACAACTTTTGCGATTTGGCTATTATGTCATATTTTATAAATATATTTCTGCTTTATTGAGCGATAAGTGAATATTCATGAATGTATTCGAATGAGTTAAACATTTTTCATCCTCTTCTGTTTGATTTATTGTCCATTTCCATGTTCCAATAATACCTATTATTGATCATGAAATACAACTTCCAGCTGAGCACATACTCAACCATTTATTTATTTACCTAGTTTGAGGCACTTGAAAATTTCTAAGTAGCCGAAAACATGTAGTACACCGACTTTAATTTATGTTATTGAACTCATGAAGCGCTCAACGTAATTGTACAATTAATTTTCTGTGTAAACAAAGTTTTATTGAAACACTTTTACTTGGCGGCACGAAATAAAGCTAATAAACATTTTTTTCCCGCAAAATAAACGCTATCGAAGAATATGGAATTGCAAAACGAAAATTACGAGCGGATAATAGATAAATGTCAGTATAGATATATATGTATTTCGCATCAAATACTGTATATATGTATGTACATAGTTTATAATAAAAAAAAGGTGAAAATTGAATGTTTATAGCTGTTAATATTTACACCAAATTTAAGTACGAATAATTTTACATTATTGCTTGTATATTAGTTTTCGGATATATATTTCAAAATCCTGAATACAAAAACCGCATACAACTTATTTATTACTTATAATTTATTTATTTATAATCTAAGTGGTGTATGTGGAGGAAGAAACCAGCTCATCATTTTCTGCTTTTGGCAGCTGCCTTAGCGATATTTTCCGCTCAAAATTGTGACGCTTGTCCATGACGTACATATACATATGTACATATGTATACAATTTTATAGTATAAGCAAAATAAGTATTTTTCTGAAAAAAAAATAACATAATGCATAAAAAATATGATGTAAAACATTTTTTCTTCGTTTGAGTTTTCAAAAACTGTTTTTGCAAATTATGACAGGTTTTTATAGCCCCAGAAACAATGCTGTCCTCATAGATTCTAAATCGAGGTCATTATCATGACGCCTCTCTCTACATTGTAAAAAAATTGTAAATATACACGTTGTATATATGTGTAAGTATATACATATGTCTGAATTTATATGCTTACTTCCGATTTTACTTGCTGAAACAAAAGTATTTCCTCAAGCACAAGTAACAACACATGGCATAAATTTAAATACGTATTTCAAAGATGTGAAATATTCATACAAATATACGCAATAGATAACTACATAAGTGTATGTACATCCATACGTAACGTTTGTAAATGTTTACGTTGAATACATATAAAATTATATGTATGTAAAAGAGAAAACATTCTTAACGTAAATACATATTTCAATATAAAAAGTGCAATAATTTGTAAATATATTCTTATACCTCCATATCATAGAAATATAAAATATTTTGTTTTGAACTTGAAATTTTGATGGTCTTTTGCAATGCCAATTCTTACAGTGTGAAAGCGAAAAGCGCTAATAAATTTCATAATAAAATTTTTTACATACATATATACATATCTACATATGTATGCAGATTTAAATCGTAAATACATGTGTGTAGGCAAAAACAATTTTGAACAAAAATCATATACGAAAATACTTTGTTTGCTCTCTCTGATATGTTTTATATACAAGTTATCTCTAAAACTTAAAATATACGTATTTTTTTGTGCTGAGTAAAATGATTGTAAATACAAATTGTTGAAACAAAGAGTGACAACATTTAAATAATGAAATTTTCGTTTTTTATACGCTAAACAAGATTTATTAAGTTTACCTCGAAGTTTTTACATCCAGAATGGAAACGTCGAAAATAAAATTATAAACGTCACGTGCTGAGTCGGTTTAACCATGTTTGTCTGCCCATCTGTATATAAGCAAACTAGGCCCTCAGTTTTTGATATATATTTCCGAAATTTTACAAAGGTATTTTTCTCCATATGAAGCTGCTCATTTGTCGAAACCATTGATATCGATCCACTATAACATATAGTTGCCATATAGACTGAGCGATCAAAATCAATTTACAAACCATTTTATACCCTTTTGGCTATAAAATATGCACCTGTGAGGTTTCAAAAACTGAGAAGTCAACGTTTTCTTCTTGTTTTTTGTTGAGAAAATTTAATAGAATTTCAAATTGTTAACAAAAAGTTAGAAATTTATTACTATTATGTTTTTAAATAATCAAGTTTTATATATTTTTTTTAATATTTAAGGTTATTGTTAATTTGTATTGTATTTGTTTATATTTTACAGCGAACAGAATATGTTAAATATGCCAAAGTTTTTCCGCTGGCCACAATGTTTGGCTTCAAATTGCCCTCGAAGTGGTATCGTCGAACTGTTGGTATCCTGGAAATAACTTGCGGGCTGGCTATGGCACTTATTCCATATCGTAAGTTAAAAATAAACGCATACATAATGACTTATCGAAACACTTTAAGTAATTAAATAACATTTTAAATAAATGAATAAATGAAATTGCAGATAAAGTAAAAAATGCTGCCAATGTAACTCTGTTGCTATTAATGATTTTGGGTGTCTACCAACATTGGATGGTCAGTGATCCATTCGAACGATCTGGACCGGCGCTCGTATTTACATTCATGCTAGGCGGACGACTTGTTGTATGGTATCAGGTATATAAAACTCAAATAAAGAGATTCGAATTGTACACTAGAACATTATATTCAAATTACAGACAAGTCGGAAAGACAGTGAATTAGCAGCTGCCACACAACCACAAACGAATGGCGTGAAACAGGATTAAGAACTCAATAAGACATCGTAGAAAGCAGATATTCACAATCAATCCATTTTAATAAAATATAACGCATAATTATCTATGAGAAAAAAGGTCTCGCACATCACAGCTCATCACATCAGACTTAAGATAAACATACACACATAAGTGCAATTTGCACATCAAAGCAATCAATTCAATTACAACAATGATTAAAGTGACAAACATTAATAACCATTCATAACATCATACATAAGAAATCTCGTAAACATCTCTAATTCAACATTCTCATAACTGCACAGTCACCATTTTGTATCATAAATTAATGTTTTCTTTGAAATTAAAAGTAAAACCCGTTGTAAATCCAAAAGTCTACCATGAAATGTGCTCAACACACTGTCAGTAAATATATACACATAATTATCATATAATGAACGTTTTTAACCGCACAATTTAATGAATATTGAAATAAACTAATTCATAAATGTGATGTAGTGGAACTTCATCTATCATTTAAAATTTTATTCATCGATTTTTGTTTTCAAATGAAATTCGCACGCAATTTTAATAAAAATTTCAAACTGAAAACCATTTTTTTTTGGTGATAATGTGAAGTTATTTGCAGTAAGTACAATAAAAATTAGTAAAATTTGTCCAAATGCGATGGTATGGACGCTTCCCTATAAATCTGTGTAGCAGAAATGTATTCAATAGCTTATTTAACTTCATTTCGCTTACATCTATTTTTTGTAGTAAAAATTGAGCATTAAAAGCTTTGAATTTTATTTTAGTATTTGTAACTTATTCCATACAATAATTGGTTTTTAGTACTTACTACAGCGGTATTATATAAACATATTTAGTGAATTTCGTTAGCTATATGACATATAAGCACAGCACAACTACATGTATATATTAATTGTAAAGCGGTAATACCTTTTTTGCAATAATTTAACTATCTTCACCCGTTGTTAAAAGTTTTAAAGCTTTTTGCAAATTATCAATAGCTGTTTTCACATCATCGAAATTGAGAGCAGTGCCAGCGAATTTCGTATATTTTTGCGCTTTCATTATTTGTTCTGGTGTTAATTGCAAATCGGCGACTGGTGTTGGAGGTATGTATATTCGACTTGGCTGCGCTTGCGGTACATAAGGCTCGAAACCACCAGGTTTCTCTTCATCGACTGGTGGGCTTGGTAATTTGTTGGGATTATTCAGAACCTCATCAACGGTAGGTGGAGGGCTTTGCGGTGGTGAAGGATCTGGTATCGGTACTGGACCAACTTCTTCCTCGGCTGGTGGATCTTGTGGTATAGCAGTGATTTCAGGATCACCTTCACCATCAGCTGAACCTCCACCATCACCATTTCCACCTATGGCACCACCTTCAGCTGCGAATTCATCATCACCATCTGGCATTGGACCGGGTATGGGGGTCTCGCCATTTTTAAGGCAATTATGAATGTATGCTGCCTTCCATTTGGCATATTTCCGATTGTGTATAGATTCCTCGGAGAGTTCACCAAATGTTTGCAGTACATCGTAGATAACACCACTGGAGTAGAATGCTTTTACCACATTTCTATAAAAGTAATATTGAATTGAATAAAGCTTTGTTTAAAAATTTCCTTAATTATATTACTGCACTACTTGAACTCACTTGCCAAAATTTGAGTCACGGTCTTGTTTATCAGCATAAAGGAATAATTTTAAAGCATAATTTTCTAAATGTGCCTGTGCCGCTACCTCGTTAGTAATTGCTTCATTTTCCGTTTGCTGCTTCTTCATATTTTCCAACCAATCCATTATTGCTAGAATCAAAACAAAAGTGAGTCACTTTTACGTCAATATTTGATCTCCTCTACACCCCTTGCACAAAATTTACGCACCCAATAGTAATTTGGTTTCATCTGGTTGCTGCTTTGATATTTTTAATCCAATTTGTAGAGCGTAGAGCCGCGCCCAATACGCCACAACAATATCACGCGAATCATGCTCCTGTGCGATCTTGAGGAAATGCTGGATTTGTTTTAAAGATGCTGGACACGGTGGAAATTCCATAATTTTTTGTAGATCTTAATTGCAATAATCGAATTGGACAAAACAAATGCAGCAGCTATGAAATCAGCTCTATGAAATGTCAGTAAAGCGACATCTATAGGTGAATAGACTAGTGTGGAAAAAAGTTGCCGTGTATCTTTTTAACATTTGAAGCATAATTCTAAAGAAAATGATTTCGATAATAAAAATAACACAATAATATGCTTTTAATATTGTTATTGTAATTAACTGGCCTGGGTTGTAAGCCTAAGATCCAAAGCAGGATTTTAACAGGGAGTGCTTACTTCGGTCATTTATGGACCAAGGCTTTTGAGTATATAAGGCCAAAAATTTGAATATCCAACGTACATATTTTTAAATTACAAGCCAGCTATTAAAAAAAAGAGGGTTGTATGTACTTACCATTCATGTTTGCCCTACTATCTGTGTACTGTTAATATCTCACGCTGTTTATAAACTTCCCACTAAAAGTTCTCATATAAATCAAGTAAATTGTTTTTTGTAGTGGAAATATAAAGAACAATGAAAAATCACACAATAACACTAGTTTTATTTTCTTTATTAACGATCAAGTAGAAGCGAATTATAAAGTTTAAAATGGACAAAAAACTTTGCGAAGATATCGTATTCGAAGTGTGACATCGCCGGTTTATAAGACGTAAACATGATATATTATTATAGTTGTATATATATGTATATTATTATAGAATGAACTACGTATGGATGCTTTATTGTGTAGATGTAAAATTTTTCTGCATTAATAATTTAAATACATTTAAACTTTCTATTACGATTTAAAAGATACAAAACAATTTACACATAGGTATGCTTTTCGAAAATTTGGAATGATTATTAGGTATTAATTACTTGTATATTTGTACAATATTGTTTTTAAGGCACTATTTGTTGATACATATATACAAAAAAGGCTATATATGTCGATTTTTACTTTGTGCGCCTCCAATGCTTTAACAATTTTGTGTTGCAAAATATTAAAATGATTTGTGCTTATTCAACCGTCTACTTACTGTATGTCTATATTTAATTATATGCCTATGAATATGTTGTGCGAACATAAAAAAGCAATGAAAGTTTATGCAATTTTTGTAGGAGAACGACGCACACAATTCGCGTATACTTCTTAATTACTTCATTCTTAGATACATATACTACATTTAACAATTTTTACTTAAGGCACTTTGTTATTTAATATTCGTGGACGATAATAGAGAGATATGTATTGTTCTAAAAGCAATTCGTGATGTTACCACTAATGCATGTTTGCTTACATGTGTTTTCATACTACATTCATTATTCCAATGTGAATTTCCAAATTATAATTGTGCAAATACACACAATCAGTACAAACGGCTAACGCTATTTTCGTTTTTTATTTTAAAATTATATTTGCAAGTTGAGATTCTAGTTAAAATTCGTTGTTGGACACAAATGCAAAAGTTTTTCTTCTTT
Source organism: Bactrocera tryoni (assembly GCF_016617805.1). NCBI lineage: Eukaryota > Metazoa > Arthropoda > Insecta > Diptera > Tephritidae > Bactrocera > Bactrocera tryoni. Next base: position 15,114,861 of record NC_052503.1, on the reverse strand, counting down.
AAGGCAGTCTTAAGTGACTATAAATATACTGCAAGTTAATATGTACGTAAATGCATGTCATAAGTACCAACTGCGTTTTTGGCCATTTGTGCTGAATTATGAGAGCTTTTTATAACTATACGATTTAACCTTGTGTGAATTGCATAAACTTACGACTATTATTTCGCGTTTTATTGCTTCGAGCTCTTCAAAAAAGTTGAAGTTATATATGTAAAAAAACTTTCAACTTAGAACTGGTCGTTATTTCCTTTAAATGGACGGAATTTAGGCACATGCAATGCTGCATGCTTAGATTTCGTGATTAAATAATATAGAATGTTTGAAGTCGTGTCTTTTTTATCCTTAAAATACTTTTACACTTCTTTCGTAAAACTTGTAGAACTATGTTGCATTTTTCCGCGCAATCGTTTTCTTTCGCGACTGCTCCTGTGCATTAGCAAACTAAGTTCCTCTGTCGAAAGATGACTCCACCACTAGGCTTTGCCTTGCACTAACTCAAAACGTGTTTGAGATTCTTTGAATTGTTTGCGCTTTTTCGCTTGTACGTTTTGTTCAGTAAGGAATAGAATTCCTGTCACTAAAGAAAATACTGTTCCAACGCACGCTAGCACAAATGACCAACCGAACCAATTGTTGGCGTGCTCCGGCATCCAGCCATTACGATTGCCAAAACACGCAAAAACAATAACAGCAATAGCTGCACTCACACCTGTGCCCAACATTACATACCCTATTAACTTTATAAGAGTTACAAAGTGTTTTTGGTCCGGTCCAGCGCAGAGGAAGAATACCAAGACGCCTACGCATGATACTAGCGCTCCAATAAATGCAAGTGTGTAGAAAAATTGTGTTGCAATCATGAATGCAGGCAGTAAAAATCCTCGAATCTCATCGTAGCCCGTTGTGAAGGGGTCATACACCCAGCGACAGCCGACGAAGAAACGGCGTTGACTATCGTCATTCACATCGGGTAGTGATCGAAAACAATGTACCCATAATCCTAGACGATTCAGTTTAGCACCAGTTATCCGGTCATCACTTGCCAGCCAATTGGGTGTGGCGAATGAGATGACAATCGCAACGAATGCAATCACAAACACACCAACGCCACAGGTGCCTGCCAATGTACGACGCTTCATTGATGGTACAACTACTTTGTAGTGTGTGGTCGGCAATTGTTCTTGTGAGTCCTGGCGTGCGATATGCGAAGATTTTTGCATGCTTTAGCTTGCAAACCGAAAAATTGTTTTGATTAATGCACTGTTGGTATTTTCTTTTTGGGAGTGGTGGATTGTGTTGCTACCAATTGGCAGCTGTCAAAAAGCATTCATGTGGTTGCATTTACCACAGAGTTGCTTTGCACAAACATAACAATTACATTTTTTAATTAAAAATAAATAATTATTTAATAATTAATTTATTGAGTTTGTCGAAATACTACTTAAAAATTTTTATAACGAATATGTTTAAAAAATTTATAGTACATTATGAAACTGTATTTATAAATATTTTTTTCTTGATCCAAACATAAATTAATTTCTGTTTGTTGAAGTTAGCATACAATCTGTCTGAAAGGTTTGTGTATTTGCTAAAAAGCAAATTTTTCCAATTTTCTTAGCTAATATAGTTTTACAAGCACTTTTACCGAAGCTATTTCCTGAGACTAGTATTATATTTAAAATATTTGTTTTAAGCTAAAAGTAATTTTACTTAAATAAAAAGTTAGTAACGATTTTTTGAAATTAGATGTTCACAGTTTGCCATTAGTTATGGTCAACGCTGACGTCATTATTGAAGTATTAATGGCCACTGCGAAAGGGTTTTTGTAACACACATAATGGTATACATATACAGTATGTATATATGCGGATGTTGTGTCTTCTATTTCCGCCTGTTGCCAAAAAATCAAATTGTGATTAATACCTTTTTAAATTGAAAATGTCTTTTTCACACAAAAACTTTGTAGTTGTAGGAGCGTTTGTTATATAATTCAGTAGCTGAATGCTTAAATATTTTTCAAAATCAATTTCATAATGTTTTTTTTTTAAGAAATGCATATAAGTTTTTTTTCAACGGTTGATAACCGGATGTTAATTTATTTATTTGAGACACAAAAAATGAGTTAATAAACTTGGGAGTGTCAACGTCGATCGAGTTGTTGTCGAGAACGCCCTCGTAGAGTTTTATTTCGACAGCGTGTTAGAATTAATACCGAAAGCTCTCTAATAAGTCATTTTTGTAGATACAGAATTGAAATATTTACCACATTCACAATTTATCTTATTTAATTTCAGGTTTTGAAGCTAAACAGTACCGATTAATTATGGAATTTGTCGTGAAGCGTGCTAAAATAGCTTGATGCTTATTTTATTATACTTCCTTGAGCTACTAAATGGGCATACATATGTATTTGTGTCTATTTAATATTTAAAATGTGCAAATTACAAACAAACTGACGTGTTTCATGCCCAGCATACTGATCATTGCCGCAGCAGCTAGAGTGATGCTGATCTTGTTTCTCATTGGCTAATCGTAACATGTCTGAAATGGCTCATACTGCTACCGCTCCTTCGTTACCATGCTGCCTGTTTTAATACGCTGCTGCGGGTGGCTTACTTGTTAAGCTTTATGCCGCGCTTACTACACACCTTTTTTCGGACAAACGTCAATTTTAAAATTTATGTTCTTCGCACCTGTTGCTTTCGATATTTGTGCAGAGATTAGTCAACAAATTCAACCAATTAGAATACTAAGTTGACTTTGATTAATGGTACAGCTTCAATTATGAATAAGTGGTGCGCTTGTGAAGCTATAAATAAGTTTAGTATGTTTTTACACAAATATGTACGTTGTATATACACATGTGTGGATGTAAACATATAAAAAATATGTCTACGAAATATAGTTTCGTTTCAGAAATCAATCTTCCGTTTATCAAAAATGAAGTAACTTGACAAAGCAAAGAAAACGTATACCTTGCATAAGAATATGTAATCGGAATAAAATGTTGTTTTTGTAACTGTATAAATAGTTCTTCAATTAGTTTAAGGGTTTCCAACCACTTGTGAATTTCAAAAATTGTTTTTATATTTTTGCACATATTTTGAATGAACATAAATTTGAAAGAAAATGGCTTGAAGTTTGATTAGAAATGCGAAAAGAATTTTTCGACTACCAACATTATCAACAAATTTGTAGTTGGTCCGGTGAATAGTATAGAAGACATGAGCATATTTGTTAGAATTTTTTCACTTAGTATAACGGGGTTTTCAATAGGGACGCTACAAAAATAAACCGATAGGGACAGCAAACGACGCCGTATTTTTTCTCGCTCTTTTGCCATTTCTCTTCAGAAACGTTTGCCATTTCATCATGGAAAGATGTACGATCCAAAAACGAGTCGAAATTATTCAAATTTACTACCGAAATTCGAAGTCAGTGGCCTCAAATTTAAGAGCGCTACGTGCAATTTATGGTCGTCATAATCGTCCTGTCGGATCAACAATTGAGCATCTAGTGGAAAAATTTGAACCCACAGGCAAAGCACAAATTGTGCCCGTGCCAGTGAGACAAAGAAGTGCCCTTAGTGTCGAGAATATTCCGGCCGCTGGCGCATCAATTGAATAAGAACCAAACCAGCCTTTCACACGTCGTACTCCAGCGTTGGTCATCTCTGTGACGTCGTTGTGGCGAATTTTACGAAAAGATCTTCGCCCACATCCTAACAAGTCGCAAGTGCTGAACCCGTTTGACCACCAGAATCGTCGTATGTTCGTGGATTGGGCTGAACAACAACTTAAAAATGATCCGGATTTTCAACGAAAAATCATCTTCAGTGATGGGACTCAATTCTAGCTGAATGACTTCGTCAATAAGCCAAATTTATTATTGGTTAGGCAGCAATCCACACGTACTCCATGAATTACCAGCATTCCGAAAAAGTTACGGTGTGGTGCGGCTTATGGGCCGGCGGTGTCATTGGGCCGTACTTCTTCCGTGATGATCAAGACCGGCACATTACTGTGAATGAGAGTCGCTACCACTGAATGATAACCGACTATTTTTAGCTCGAATCGGATGATATGGACTTGGCCAATATGTGGTTTCAACATAACGGCGCCACAAGCCACACAGCGAATGTCACAATCAATTTATTGAAAACCAAGTTTCTTGAATTTGTTATCTCACGAAATGGCCAAGTGAATTGCCCAGCTTGGTCGTGCGATTCGACGCCGTTAGATTATTTCCTGTGGGACTACATCAAGTCTATGGTCTATGGCAACAAGCCAGCGACGATTGATGAACTTCGTACGAATATCGAACATTAAATTGCAGCAGTATCGGCTATCTGGACTTCTGCAAGCGTGCCCGCGGTGGCCATGCAAAAAACAAAAAACGACTTCCATACGTAATGACATCGATGTACTTTCACAAGATTAAAGAATTTCATTGATATCCCAAACAATTTTTTCGTTATTAAAAAAAACTTTTGCAGTGCTCTTATTGAAAAAACCGTTAATTGGCTCCTAAAACTTTAAAGACTATTTTTCGAAACTCCGCTTTTAGAGGTGGCAAGGAAAATCTCTAGTTCTTCATTACCTGTACTCACCTATTGTAATAACTTTTTTTATTCTGGGAAGAGGTTTTCCTGAAGATTGGCTACAAGATCAAGGGAATTCAAAATTTTTCAAAAGCAATCGCATATCATTTATGTATTAGACAAAATAATTCTTTAAGAAACATTTATAAAAATCGCGCTTTTTCTGACTTACAAGTGGATATAACCCGGCTCAGGGAACTAATAAAAAGAGATAGATACATATATGTATATCTGAAGTTTGTATTGTGACCTGTGATCTATTGCCTTCTTCTCTTTCCAATGTGTTATCCAGCACCAATACTCTAATAAAATCAAGCACTGAGCTTCAAATATTTTCGGACTTGATGACCTGAGAAATCAACCTCTTCTTCTAGTGAGAATCAAATGTATTGTGTTGATCCGTGATCTGACATCTTTATGCTAACACGATATTTTTGACTTAACATAGAAAAAAACATCGTTGTAAACAGGTTACTTGCGTAATTTTCTAAGATCTCACGATGCTTATAGAATATTTTCCCATAAAGTACGGCACCCAAAATACTACTAATACTGACTGAGAAAATTAAATGGACCAGTCCAGATTAAGTTCGATCAGATGTTGCATATACAAGTATGTATTGTCTCATAATCATATTAAAAAAATACTGAACCTTTTGTAAAAAACAGTTTAAACGCTCAAAATTAATTTTTGATTCTCGAAATCCGAATTGCAAATACACGTGTAACGTGCCAGATGACCTCAAATAAATTAACAAATTTTATGACAATATCTATGGTCTCTTTTCTGCATTCGAAATGAAATTCATTTGTGTTTTTATTTTTAGTTTATTTAAATTTACAGTAACCACATTCTATCTACGAGAGTGCTAAGTGGTCTCGTTCATTCGCTTTCATCTTTTGTGCGAAACAATAGGCTCGAAACTAGTCGCTATGTAAATTTTTATTCCATTTAAAATCGAATGGAATTTTTTTTTTTTTAGTTTTCAGACCACTTTTATTGCTAACTAAAATTGAACCATAAATAAATGTCACGAAAGAAGTGTAAGGTAAAAAGTTATCAAAAAAAAAGAAAGCAAACAAAGCAAAGTTGTGTGTCATTCGAACTTCAAACATCACGTAAATGTTCGGGCATTGAACCTGATATTCTATTGACCTTGAGATTTTGAAATTTCATACTTTTCTCCCTTTTGTCCTATCTACGAAAATATGTGTACGTGAGCAAATCGGGTATTTTAGATTATTAATAGGACGTCTCATATCTAGAACAACATCGATACTCGCCTGTGGTATGGATGCAGAGCATAACATAACGGGTTTAAATATGCGTCAAAATGTTTAAAGCCTTATCCATTAATTATGTTGGAATTTAGTTAAAATTGTAACAAAACTATACTAAAATAGTTACTGAATATATTTACTAGGATTGGTGCTCAGAAGCTGACAAACTTAAGATTAATAAGAGTTAATAAGAGTTCCAGTAGTTGAGAAACCAACCAAAACAAGTAAGGAAGGGCTAAGTTCGTGTTTAACCGAACATTTTATACTCTTGCAAGAATCAAAACCAGGGAAATACCTTAAGGTGTAAAACGTCAACCAGAGGATTGCAATCTTATTTATATACATATGCTATATATAACTCATATACTGGCCGACATATTCGGCATAAGGAATAATGTAAGAACAACGAAAATCATTATACTATACATAGTACAGTTGGGGTAGTTGGGGTAGTACCGACCCGATTCTAATTATTAACTATTACCATGCCACACACAAAAAGAATGTTCCTTGGGTTTCATCAAAGATAACAGTCGTGTCAAGCTGTCAAGTTATTTTTGTTTAGTATTGTTTGGCATTTCATCATGGAAAGATTTGCGACTGAAAAAGAGTACATGAAGACCGTGGAGAGTCTATTCGGCGTCGAAGACGTATGGAACGAAAGCTTACAAAATACAGCTTGTGCAAGAACTGAAGCCGCTCGATTATCCAAAGAGACATCGCTTCATTCTATGGGCTCTTGAAAAATCTTCCAAGAAGTTCCGACGTTTTTGAGCCAAATATTGTTCAGCCATGAGGTCCATTTCTGGCTCAATGGATATATGTATAAACAAGAAAAATTTCCGCATTTGGGACGAAGATAAACCTGAAGAGATTTAAGAGTTGCTATTTCATACAGGAAAAACAACGGTTTGGTGTGCGATCGTTATCGCGCCATGAAAACCGGCTATTTGATATCTGAAATTGAATTGTGTTTTAATTCAAACGTTCTAAATTTATTATTTTGTCCAAACTGGCTATAATTGCAAATGATATAAAAAACGCTAATTCTGTCTTTGGAAAAATAGTGAGACTCATTTAGTGTCTTCAATTGACTTAAAACGGTTTCCCTGGAGCGGTTGTTTGAGTTTGCTGAGTAGCCAAAAGTCAAACGGAACAACCACCGCATTCGTCTGATTTAGATTGGTAAACAATTTGACGAAGAATTAATGCAGCTTGCGACGGATCATATCGTGATGCAATAACCAAAAGTTGTCGTTCCATAACTCCGGCCTCTTTCTACGCGCAAATAGTATTCTTTCTTGAAAAATTGGCCAGTTGGAAGGAATTCGGAGTGCACCACACCTGGATAATTGAAGTAAATTGTCAACATAACCTTGATTTTTGACCTGAATCGACTTGGTTTTTCGGCTTGGCTCACTTTTGCCACCATATTCGGCCGATTAATCGTCTGTTTCCGGGTCGTCCGGGTTCATGACATCCTGATAGTCGGAAAGTATTGTTTCACAAACGTTAACGTGACGTTTTTCGAAAAATTTGAGTGATTTTGGAATCAAACATGCTTTCATTTTTCTTAGGCCCAAATAATATTTCAAAATGCTTTTCCCTGATCTCTTCTTGATGGCCTCTTAGAATACTTTGTACCAATCAAAAACACTAGCTCGCGAAAAACAATTATCGCCGAAGGCCTTTTCCAAAATTCGAAACGTTTCGCCATCAGAAATTTATTTCCGCACACATTAGGGCTTGTCCGGAAAGTAATAGGATTGATTTTCTTCCGCCGAGCCTGTACTTCGGAGCGTGCGCACACCGACTAGATTCGGTAGAGGGCGTTCCTAGCTAACGAACGAGCGTCTGGTCAGTTGTCTCCGAGCACTTGGAGAGTCAGGACAAACATTTTCGACGTGTTTCTGTGAGTGGTGTAAGCCGAAAATGTAGCGTCCGTTACAGCACATCCAAATCCTAAGTGAACACGATGCTCATTGTCTTTTTTCCCATCAAGGGCATCGCCCACTATAAATTTTTTCCTCCTGGACAAACCGTCAACGCCAAGTTTTACGTGGAAGTCCTCAAGCGACTCAAAGGAAGGCTCAATCGGGTCCGACAAGACAACGCGGCCGATTGAAAGTTGCACCACGTCAAAGCCCCGGCTCACACCGCCTTTCTTGTGAACAGCACTTAACGAAGGCCGGCATCCCAACGCTTCTGCAGGCGTCCTACAGCCCAGATATGGCACACCGGATTTTTTTCTTTTCTTGCCTGATAAGGCCGATGAAAGGCCAGCATTTTGAGACGACAGAGGGGATCTAAGCAGTATGCACCTCGGCTCTCAAGCCTATTCGGGAGAATGCCTTCCGTGACGCCTTCAATGCTTGGAAATTACGCTGACAGCGCTGCATCGACGCAGAAGGAGCCTTTTTTGAATGTTTGTAAAGAATTGTAACGATTGGTTCAATAATTTTTTTTAAGCGGCTCAGTCCTATTACTTATAAACCATACCAACCTAGAAACATAATTATTTCGTCGAATGGGTTTTCGCGCGAAATTTTAGTTAAAATAGCTTACTATTTTTTGCCTATAGTAGTACACCACTACTTTTAATAAACTGTACCTGGCCGAACTAGTTTTGTCTTTCGGATTATTTTTATTTCACAGTGAACTTTTCCAGCACTGTGGTGCACTTTATACTTCACTTAATACTTGTAGTTATGTATAGTATCAAGCTTTTCTTTTAGTTATATATATCGTTTTGGATAGTCTTATCCTCATATAATAGAATAGTCCCTTTTTGTCATAATACTCTAAAGCGCTGCCCTTTTTTGTAATCTTGAAATATTTTCAGTAACCACCCAGAGAGCTGCAGCCTCGTGCCCACCCTATACGTACTCATATGTATGTCGGATACACATGAATACACATGCATGAGTCAGCTAATAGTCGACATAATTGCAACTTTGTTTATGTAAATATGTGTGATTTTTTCTGTAAATTGCCTTTGTCGGTTTATTCATTAATTTTTAACATTTAAGTACAGTTATTGACAGACAAGCGAATTGTTATTATCTATGCGTTAATTGCTGTAATGTTCGATAATTTTTGCATTGAAAATGGTAATGATTTATGTTTTGAATATTTTCAAAATAATTTTTAACGCGCCTATTTCATTTGAAATATCACTGATGATCATAATTACAATATTAAATAATTATTTTGAATTATAAAACTGTTTTTCATTTTAAAATTTATTCAAACATATTAAGAAATCTGCAAAACCACCTACAATCAGCAATTGCAATAAGAAAACTTGAAGAAAATCGAATTAATTATACCTCAAAATTATCCACGTACATTCTACCTTAGTAAAGCTATTTTCTCAATCAGATCATGATCCCCTAATATTTGTAACGAAACAATGATAAATGACTGCACGGACGGTCGTTATGCAGCTGATTCCACCTTCAGCCAATTACTCTGCAAGAGTGCCACAATGTGAAGATAGGAAATTATCATAATGCGAAATCTATAGCGTTTGGCAATTCGTTGCCACAAAATAAATTGTTATAAAATAAAGTGAGATACAAAGATGAAAGCCACAGTAAGTATGCAAAGCAGCGTCGGCAATGCTCGTAATTATGTACATATGTATGTACTTGTATTTAAATATAAAAATAATTTTGTGGGAGGAAAGCGAAATTCATTCATTATGGTGACTCACAGATATTTCCTTTTTTTCTTAAAAACTGAAATTAGAAATATTTTTGTGTCAAAATGTGCATAAGTCTATTTATGTATCTCTTTGAATTACAGTGCATATAAATTGTTCGATTTAAATGTGGTTTGTGGTTAATGCGATGAGTTGTCATTGTTGATCTGAATTTAAATATGTGATATATTTATTTGTTGGCGGTTAGCTATTAACTCGAAGGTTAGCTGTGGTAAACTCAAAATTGTAGCATTTTTGTGTTATGCCGGCTATAAAAAATTAAAAAACCTCACCGGAAAATATTTTAGAATTAAACGTTCAATTCAGTAACTCCCTTTAGATGCCGCTTTCACTTGTGGCGAATTCCAAATAGGTGAGACCAGAGTATCATTTAATTTTAATTAGACAAAAAAGTTTTATAATTTTATAATTTTTAGAATATCAATTAAAAGGTATACCATAGCAAAAGACATTTTTTTTTGGAAAATGTCGTTTTTTTTATTCAACAAAGTTCTACATATTTAAGTGTAATACACTGATTATAGCGACTCTACAACTTTTCGATAACATCGTTTTTAGTATGATTTGTTCTTTGCTTCGAAATTGGCCTCAGTTTCGGCAATCACCTCATCATTCGACGAAAATTTTTTTCGAGCGAGCATTCTTTTGGAACATGACAACAGGCAATAGTCGCTGGGGGCCAGATCTAAAGAATACTATGGATGCGGAAGCAATTAGCAGCAAAGTTCATGGATTTTCGCCACCGTTTTCACTGACTTATGACACGATGCATTGTACTGGAGAAACAGCGCTTTTTTCTTCAAATGCGGCCGTTTTTCCGGCAATGTCGTCCTTGAAACGGTCTAATAAATGTCGCTTTTGGTGGCTCTGCCTTTTTCAAGGTAGTCAATAAAACTATTCCATGGGCATCCTTAATTACAGGGAGCCATAACTTTTCTGGCCGACTGTTGCGTTTTTACTCGCTTTGAAGCGAGTTCATCGTATGCAGTCTTCTCAGATGACTGTCGATAGAATTTCTTTAGAGTCTCTAGTATCTCGAACGACTTGGCCTTATAATCGTCCAAAATTGTTTTGTAGTCTTTTTTGATCTTTTTACCGGTAACAACTTTTTTTTGGACTTCCGCCTTTCACTGTCTTCGGTGGTCATTTCACCACGTCTATACTCAGTTTACCAATCCTGGATGGTTGATTTTCCTGTGGCAGTGTCCGGATACTCGTCATCAAGCTAAATTTTTGTTCAACTGTATTTTTAATATTGAAAAGGTTAAAGAAACAGTGCTTGAAAATTCTCGCGTTGGGGTTAAGAGATAGCAAAAGATCGCAACATCTCTTAAGGATCAACTCATACCAAAAGTCCTGAATCTTATGAAACTATGAAGAATAAAGGAAAAAACAGTGGTCTGATCTGAACAATTTGTTTATTGTTAATTCGATATCGGCAGTTCCGACAAATTTGCAGCTTCTTGGGGAGAAATGGTTGTATGCAAAGTTTAGGAACGACATCTCAAAGTCAAAGGGACTAGTTCGCGTATATACGGATAGACAGACGGACAAGGCTAAATCAACTCAGATCGTGACGCTGATCTTTTGTTTTTATATTTTAAAAGGTCTCCGATGTGTCCTTCTGGGTGTTACAAATTTCGTGATAAACCTAATACACCCTGTTCAGGATATAAAACACAATGGTTTCCTAATCAAGTAGGCACACTTCTATGAATTATCTTTCTTACAAGACGCCAATGCCAAACTCATGTTCCGACGTTTTAGAGCGTCAAAACTGTTGAAAACGTTGAATGGAAAAAATGGTGTTGCGTAATCGCACAATACATAGAAGTTTCTTCTGTTTTCCTCAAAGTGCCTGACTTTTGAAATTTTGCTTTCAGAGCTGCAGAAACCTATGAGAGAACGTGGAATAAAAACGGAAGTACTCAAATCTACTAAAACTACTAACTACTAAAAGATGCCTACTAGAAATACATAAGCTTGCAACATTTGAGAAACCTACTATTCAGAGCAAAAATTTTTAACTGAAAAGCTTCTTTGCAATAAATGAATATGAACGTATTTATATACATATAAAGACATAGACAAGTGTTGCAGATTATATATATAGTCAGTTAAATTGGTTTTTCATAATAAATCACACTAGAAATTTGGTATTTAATTAAGTACTTATTGTCTCTAGTGGTTACCTGTAGTTGGTAATCAGAAGTTGAAAAGAGTTGCTTAGATATTTGTAAAAAAAGTAACAAAAATAAAAAAATTTGACAACTATTCAAAATAGATTTGCATGTTTCATTAACTAAAAATAATTATGCTCACACAACTGGTGGTAGGGTATAGAAAATTTAAGAAAATCTGCGATTTCATTTGCATAAAATTATACCAAATGTTCAAAGCGAGTCTCGGAGTTGTATTAGTTTATTGGAACCCAACCTTTAGCTTTGCATTTGGTGTATGCATAAATATATATATATATATATGTCCATATATGTATATAATATTATATGTACATATATGTATATAATATTTATTGATTTTTCTGCTTGTTTTATCAACCTGTTCTAAACTAATTGTAAATTTTAACTAATTATATTGAACGATTGACAGGCAAAACAAAACTAGCGAACAAAAAATCTAACAGCAGACAAAAGATGCTGTCATCATCATCTCAAAATGAAACTAAAAGTTTAGAAAACAACATTTTTTAAAGACAACAACTTTTTTCTTCATTTCTTAGCACAAAAGTAGGAATTTAATTTACTTTTAAAGCTAAGCAACTTCACTTTCGTTGCCATAGCGCCGATTGTTGTTTGATAAGTTCGTTTTCATTAGTTGGAGTTTTTAAGATAATAATTTTTTATTTTATCAAAATATTTTATTTTATTGTAAATTTATTTTATATTTAAATTATTTTGTACGCGAATAACAGCGTTGCTGGGAGAATGACGATTTGAAAGTTAAATTCTGCCTGCTTTTACACAAGGAAGGGGTTAAAATGTTCACTTTTCTTACTATTCGCATCTATTTATTTCCATTGTAACATAAGTACATCCTTGCCATCTAACTGTTTTTTTCTATTCTCAATCAATTTGTGGATTTTCAAAGAAATAATAAAGTGAAATGTCACAACATGTCATTTTGTGTATCAACACCTCATTTCAACACAATAAGATGGAACGAAATACAACAAAAACATAATTTCTTTCATAAAAAATTCCACCAAACTTTGCGCCGCATTAAAAAATGTAGTTCGACTCACAGCGAAAAGGCATGCGGGGATATTAGTCAATCGCAAACAGAGCGCAAGCCCACTCTCACCTCCTCCCCAAAGCTATTAAACTCACATCAGCGAACCAATGAAAATGTAGGAATAAGTATAACAGAACTTAACTTAACATGCATACGTATGTGTAGTGCAATAAACACTCCAAATGCGAAATATAAGATTTAAATTTTGGAATATATAAAAGTATATGTGATCGCTCTAAAAATGTACATATAAGGCAAAGAGATGATATATTTATCTCTTGGCTTAGTAATTGAGATTTATAGCACACACCATCTATGTATGTATGTTATATGTACATAAACGTTCTATTAAGCACCTACTTGTACATTAAAACTTGAAAATAACGGTGAAACAAGTTTCCTACTGGGCTTTGGCCTAATCAAGTTCGTTTTTTTCCAGCAAAAGTTTCCGAAATTTTTTATTCAAGTTCTAAACAAGCTGTCACCTCACGTATTTGGTGAGCTTTTACTTTTTTATTGCGTCCTTGAAAAAGTCCAACATAATTTAAATTCAAACTGAACTCTTTTCTTCTTGTCAAAAAAGTTTGCTAATGTTTTATTGATACTGATAACCTGTAAGCCAGAACACCCAAGACACTCTTTTTACTAAAAGCATTTAAATACTGTGCAGAAATAATTTCGGTTTTGTTTTGTGCTAAATATTAGAAGTATTAAGCATTTCGCGGTAAGTTTAATCCTTTTAAAATTCCTTCAAACAGAGCAAACTATAAAATTCTGATAGTAGTCTAAATGCGAGACTAATTTATGTTGATTTAAATAGCATCTATTGGGTAGTCGAAAATTTCTTTTCGTACTTCTAATCAAAATTCAACTTATTTTTATATATTTATATTGGACTATATTAAACCTAATATGTACCATTTTCGTGGACCACTTTTTGCCATTTTTCTGCTAGAGATATTATTCCATCAGTGTAAAACTATTCTGTAATTTTCACAGGCTTCTCTTGAATCCAACTTTATTCCATTAAGGAAGTTCCGCATTGACCGAAACAAAAAGTAGTCCGATGGTGCAAGAGCAGGACTATATGGAAGATGCATCAAAACTTCTCAGCCAAGCTCACCCTAGTTTTTGCCGACTCATCAAAGATGTGTATGGTCTAGCGTTGTCCTGATGGAAGACGAAGCCCTTCCTGTTGATCAGTTCTGGCCGATTTTTTCCATTGCTTGCTTAAATCTTATCAGTTGTTGACAATAAAATGTAGATTCACTCATTCGACCAGGCTGGAGCAGCTCATAGTGGATGATTCGTTTCCAATCTCACAAAACACTCAGCATAACTTTTCGAGGCGTCAATCTTGGCTTTGCGACCATTTGTTGAGCTTCTCCACGCTTGGACCATGATCTTTTTCGCACATTATTGTCGTATTTGATCCACTTTTTGCCTCCTGTTACGATTCGCTTCAGAAATGGTTCGATTTCATTTCGTTTCAGCAAAGAATCGCAGATGTTAATTCGGTACATTAAATTTTAAACAGAAAATTCATGTGGTACTCAAACATCGAGCTTCTTTTTGTAGCCAGCCCTTTTCAAATGGTTCAAACCCGTTTGATGATGAATGTTAAGTTCCCTAACGATATCATATGTGACGGTCCTGGTCAATCTCTTCCAGAATTTCATCGACTTTTTCAACGTTAGATCGATCAGAGCGAGCTGCATCTTTCTCATCGAAATTTCCAGAACGGAATTGAGCGAAACATTGTTGTGCTACACGAACAGCAGCGTTTCCGTAAACTTTACAAATTTCGTTGTTAATCAACGTTAATTGTCATCTTATTCTAATAATAATGTGATCTCGTGCTTAAAATCGATGAAATTAGTTAAGTACTAATCCAAACCTCCGTATTTCTAATATTTCTAATATACCATTATAATTGTTGTTACTCTGACTGACTTTAGATAACCTATCGATTAACACTTTACTATATACTTTTAGTAGTAATAGAAATAAAGACCTTTTCTCAAAACCAACTCAGTTCAGCTCAATTTAATATAATTACTTTCAAGCCGAAAACTTTAAAATTCTAAAAGGAAAGGATCTCAGAGCTCTCAATACGGCCATAGTATAAATACCGAGAGTGCTGAGCGTAATATACTCAAAATTTATACATTTAACAGTTTTTTTTTTGTATACTTAAAATACTATTCATCTAGATACTCAAATAAGTTTTTCTTAAAACTTGATTTTTTTCTAAAACGTATCTATTTTGTAGCAATATATTAAGTTGAATTATGCACATACCTAATTTCGTGTTAGCATATAAATGGCTCATATAAAATTGTGTCTAAACAAAATTAGCAACTATATATATAACTATAAAAATGTTTTGATAAATTTCGAACAAAACTTGAAATGTATATTTGCTGATAGCCATCGAAATTATACTTGAAACGTGGCGATACTTGTACTAAAGAAAGAATAAACAAATTTTGTGCGTTGAAAAATGAATGCACATATATAACTACCTAGTACATATGTATGTATATACAGGTTTCTGTATATACATAGAATTAGCTTATGTTACAATCAACTGTTAAGAGAGTGTCAATAACTTCTTTACAAATACAGTTGACCAAATCAGATCAAAGCTTATGTTTCTAAGCAGCACTTGGGGTCGTTGTTCTTTAGTTGGACACAATAATATTCAACCTTAAACTTTAATGTGTTTTTTTGATACTTAACAGTTAACATGGCCAACGATATGGTACTGATGATGTTACTGAATGAGGACTAATAAGTTCTTAGAACTGGACAGAACTCTGTTTTCCAATAATTTAAATATATTTTCTAAGGTAAATGAAGAAGTAACAGCAGCATAGTGAAAGAAATATTCTACAAAAATCTCTCTTTGACTATAGGTTATAAGATAGTATTAGAACTCACCAATCAGATAATCTATGGATAACAGTTTTAGCCTTGGTTAGTAAATGGTTAGTAATTGGCTAAAAGGTAACAAATTTGTGACAAAATGGTAAAGCATATTAAGTCGACTTAAGTTATCGCGAACTATATTTTTTACTGTCTCAATTTACGTAAAATTAGGGATAATGTATGAGTATAAGCTATTTTACTCAGCTGTGCATTATTTGTTAAATTAAATCATTTGTTTCGTTTTTCAGTAAAATGACTACGGCACTCAAAACTAATTAATAATGAATTGAACATAAAAAGTCTGCTTATCTTCACACTATCGGAGAATGAAGAGCTAAAAGAAATATTAATATAAAGTGAATTAGTAAGGAAGTTCTGGGTACGGATGAAAACGAAAAGTACACGAGTATGTCCTATTCTCGAGTTCTTTATGTCATCTGAGCAAATTTGATTCGGACTGGTCCATTTGAGTTGCCCAATCAAAGCGAATGAAGTTTAATCTCTAGATCTCAATTAGTGACAGAAACAGTGACAGATGTTTGTTTATGATGCGAAAAGTTTATGTGGCGCTTTTTACCATGGAAAAAAATTATCAACGAGCTTAATTATGTAAATAATTTCGTGTTCCCAATGGAATACGGATATGAAATCGTCGAACATATTGCAGAAGTGTTTAGGGAGTATACTTTATCTAGATTACAATTATTTGTTTGGAACGTAATATTCAGGGAAGGTCGTGAAGTCATCGAAAACCTACCTTATGCGTGTCGCCCATTCATCTCTCTTAAAGACGATGACATCGAAAATGTTAAAGAAACAATGCTTGAGAATCCACGTGTTGAAATCAGGAAGATAGCAGAGTATCTCCAGATCTCTTATGTATCGACTCAACACATTTTGGGTTATTGTTTTTTGTATAAAGCATATCAATGCTAAACTCGTACTAAAAGACTTGAACCTTTTGCAAAAAAGGGCGTAGATTACTGAGGCCGAGATTTGAGTTTACGAATGTGAAGTCGAAACTGTCCAACAAATTGGCGAATGGCGTCCAAAATTGAGGCCAAACTGCAAAAAAGCAAAATTCGTTGAAAATAATGAAAACTATCCCAGCTGAGACTTATAAAAAGTGAGTGGAAAATTGGGCCAAACGTTGGTATGTTTCCATTAGTTCAAATAGAGCCTATTTTGAAGGTTATAATAAATAAATACAATAAAATACTTTTTTTTGTCAGTCCGGGTCAAATTTGATCAATAAATCTTAGCTGGGCGTTTAATTCGACTTTCAATATTTTCTTATTTGAAACATGTTTCTTTAAATATCTAAAAGAATTTTTCGCGTATAACTGTACTGAGAGAAGTACTTTTGTCTACCGATAAGCTTAAGGGAAACGCTCGCTTTCAATTTGGTCATAAACTCTAAACACTACACTATGACGTATTCATAAAAGTTAAAAAAACTCAGCCAGCTTAATGTAGGCGTGTTCTATTACGTAATTTCAAACTACCGTTATTCAATCAATATATTGCTCATGGGTATAAAAATTAGTAAAACATTAAAAAAACAATAAAATAGTTAACTCTTTGCTAAGCTTTTTTTTCCATACACCAGTTAGCGGCATTTTTCAATGTCAACTTCTTAAAGCTTCTGCTAACTAAAAACCTGGCCAATACATAGCTGACCAGTTGATTTCCTGTACCGATAAGAATTAAGTTTGGGCGTTTAACTCGCTAAATACACACATTCCTCATTTTTGTTTTAAAAAATTTTCATTAAGCAACATTAAAGGCGATGTTTCCGTTTTTTCTAACTGCACATATTTAAATACATGTGTATATAAAATATTGATATATACAAGCAACTAAAAGTAAATTTGATGTATTAGCTTCTAGGGTATTTACAATCAACAGTTGCGATAAAAAATTTAGATATAATTTTGAACGAATATATTTGCATAAAATCTATAACTTATATGTATATAAACACACTTTATTTATATAAAATATTAAAAAAAAATAAAATTTATGTGAATTAATTTATTTAGTATATAAAAAAGCCTAACTTTATATTTATATATTTATTCATTAATATGCATATATTTTATCTCACCATTAGACTACTCGTCTCCTTATTTGGCGCAATCCTAAAAGGAAAGCTCGACATCTATATAACATACACACATACACAATCTGTTTTACAAACTTTTTTCCAAAACAAGTTTTATAGTCTCACCACATAAATAATATTATTAAATATTTAATGAAATAAGCCTAATGAATCATCAGTTTGGTATTTATTTGCATAAAATTTGGCATTGAAAATCGTTTCGAAATTGGTTATATCGAAAATGTGTATTTCATGTTGTGTTTCTGAAATTACATATTTTGTGTTCTTCATTAATTTATTGGCAATTTTTCAATGTCTTTTTTCTGTATAGATTGGTTTGGCATACTAACTGAAATTATCGGAAGGCTAAAGTGGAAGTAGAATGCAAAATATCTGGAGAAAAAATAGCAAAGAGAGAATAGCATAATGGGTGCTAAGGCAGGAAAGAGTAGTGGTTATAAAGGGTGCGTTTTTAAATATAAATATAGGCAGTGCGTAGAGAAACCTTATTCGGGCGAGACTTCGAAAAGATTTTCCAAAAACGACTACCCAAATCACTTAAGAGACAATATTCTTATTTGTAAGAAGCTAACTTTTTCGATTTAAGCCCTCAGTAGCTTAAGGCGTGGTAGTGTTAATTCGTGTAATACAAAGCTCATTTTTATGACTTTTTTGATGAACAAGTTAAAATAAAGTATTTTCGTATTTTGTCAATAGATGTCTTTACAGATTTTAAGCTTCTTTTAACCAAAAATAAAAAAAACCAAATTCGAGGAAGTTGAAAAAAAGTTACAGCTGTTCAAAAATGAGTGAAAATAATGAAGAAATTCGCTAAATTTTGAAATTTTTGTATAAAAAAGGAAGAATGCCACGCAAATCATCAATGGAATTTGTTAAGTTTACGGAGACGATGCTGTATCAGTTCGTGTAGTACAACTATGGTTCGCTCGCTTTCATTTTGGAAGTTTCAAAATTTCGATTTTCACTTTTACACTGATGGAATAATGTCTCTAGCGAAAAAATGGCAAAAAGTGGTCGATCGTGGTACATATCTGTTTATTTATTTATTGGTATAAATAATAAAAAATAAATTGAAGTTTCAATAGAAATACGAAAAGTATTTTTCGACTACCAAATATTACAGCTAGTTCAAGTTATTGACAGCTTACTTTAGTTTGAAATATGAACAATCCCAATTCGTAAATGGAATGCTGTCTTTCTACTACACTTTTGGGAATATAATATTATAATACATAATACTTTACACATACGTGTATTGGAAAGTATGCTTGTAGTAGATTTGGATTGTGCCGGGAACATGTTTTTGGTGGATTTTCCACTCACACAAAAATCAAGCTGATCAGCAGTCAGTACAAGGCTGACAGATGATAGCATGAGTAAAGGCACTCTTATGGTCAAGGCTAATAGCGAAAGTGGATTTTATGAAATTTTGCAAAAGTTATAGATTCCTTTAATCTACAAATATCAAGATGCAAGTAGCTCCAGATGTACTTATAAGTTTTTTGAGATTATCAAGCACTTTTTGGACGTAATCTGGAAAACTCATACAAATAATTTTAAATAACAAGAGCCAAGAACACACATTTTTACAACATATTTTATACCAGCTGATCAAATTTGACCCGGACTGAAAAAATACTACATTTTCATGCATTTTAATACACATATTTATTACTATTTTCAGCCAATACTAGTCGGCTAACGCTAAATCATATCGATTTCATATATTTGTTATAAGCCTCGGCTATGATGGCCTTCAGTGCTTCCAGCAAATTTTAGTCTTTCGTTTTGACTCATTTTTGAAACGCCATACTCTAGTTTGTTGCCATTCGACGTCACATTCGTGCACCCACGTCTTATCAGCAACAATGAAGCGATTGACGTCGGGTTTGCGAATAATTTAGACCTTTTAGTATGAGTCTAGCATTGACACGCTTCATACCAAAACATTACCAAAATGTGCTAAGTCGATCCAAAAGAGGTATTGAGATCCTCTGCTATCTCTCTGATGCAAATACGACGATTTTACAGCAATCTCCTTTTATGATACAACAAAACAACAAAGTTTTAACGAGTCGCCACTTTAAATGACTCAGCCCGAGTCAAATTTGATCAGATGGCATAGCATAACTCAATTCAGTTTTGATGGTAAATCCGTGTCTTACTTTCAGCTTCTGAACAATTTGCCATTAAATTCCAAATAATAAAATAGTTTGCATTACTGCTTGGGAATTCTTATGTATCTTAAAAACGGCAATTAACGACTTTTACAAAGCAATATAAACGGATAAATTAAGAGCCGGTACACTTCTTCGGACAGTTGACTATTTTTAATGCATAATTTGCAAATGATTCTCTTGCTTTCGTTTGCCAGCAATTTAGCGGGTAGAAAGCAAAAGTGCCAACTCAGCTCATTTATTTCACTTCATTGGCATGAAAAGCAAAAGCGATAGAATTTATGCAGAAAAAAACATAGCAAAAAGATGAAAAAAAGTTGTTGCGCTTGTCACACCGTCAGCCAGCAGCAAGCAACAGTCCAGTAACTATTAACATAAAACAGCGACTGAACAGAGTTTTGGAAAGATTTTAATTTCTAAATTTTAACTATCTACAAGTTCTAATCAAACCCGTTCAAAGAATGCTTCGCCTGTTGTTTGTCTAGCTGCTGACGTCACTGTCGCTTAGCTGCCTTCGCATTTGACGTGGCACGGGCTGACTCCGCTGGATTGCTTTACACGGGGCGCAGAGTAGAGGAGCCAGCTCTTTTGTTCTTTTATGCTTTGATAACATCAGCTATAAAAATTGTTAGTTTTTGTCTTTAATTCTTAAATATTTATTGTATATTTTGGAGCTATTGTTATATATAAATATACAAGTATAATAATACATAACTAAAAATATAATTTTTCCTTAAATAAAATAAAACAAAATAACTTGACGCACACATTTATATTTATTCGTCAACCAGTTGTGAGGAAGTTGTGGTGTAAAAGACGAGCGTAGAATTAAGTGATGGTATGACTTTATTTGGCATCTAAAATTTTGTCGTCTGAGTAATTGCAGTTCGCTGCTTAAGTCTTTTGTTATTTTATTTGGTGTTGTGGTTGGTATGCTTTCCTATACATATACATTGTTTTTGGTGTTATTTGTCGGCTTTCAATGGTAATTAAGCGTTCATTTATTTATATTTTTTATTGGCGAATTTACTTTAGCGCATATATTGTTTGTTGTTTTCTAACTGTATATTTGAAGATGACGACAAGCTATGAGTAAGTCTGTGGAATTATTATGCATGCTTTTAACGTACTGCTGCTAAATGAAATTGTTGCTTTACGGCAATTTTTTTTAATATGTAAAAATATTTTTGATCAAGTCTACACTTGATCGCTGAGTAAGAATTTCGTTAACAATTAACAGTTTTTTTAATGATTTTTATTAAAGTGAAATATTGAAAATTTTTTCTTATTGCGTTTAAGACTGTTGTTTCATCATTGGATATTATTTATTTGAGTTTATTTTAAGTTCAAATAATATAAAGGGTGGACTTTTATATTTTACTACATTAAGCTTCTTAAGTCTAAATACAATATCCACTTCCAAATTATCTCAAATCAAAAAACCTAAAATTTTGTTATACCCTAGATCGCTATAAACGAACGAGTTAAAATTTTAATTTTTGACAAAATGGTGGCTTCTTAATAAAGGGTATATTTTCGTGAAAAAATTACCTTTGAGAGTGGCTTAAGTGGTTACATGGGTTTCCTAGGGTAAAAACAGACTTTTTTCAAAATTTGTTTATCATATAAAAAATTAAATATTTCATTAGAGTATTTTATTGTTACAAACACTCATTATTAACAAAGAAATTCTGAAATTTTTGGAAAAGAAATATTTTTAACTCGACCATTGCGACGTTATTTTGGTCACCCCTCGGAAAAAAGATGCGACCGGTTGGGCAGGATAACTCCTTACAAGATCATCTAAAGTGAAAAATGCGTGTTTTAGTTAAAAAATTAACTTAGAACTTGGAAGAAAGAAAACAACTGAAAATTAGATTTATGGCCTTTATTTTTACAAAAAAATGAAAATTTCAGTACAAATTTCGCAACATTTTATTTTTCAAATTGTTGTAATTGAAAAAAAATCCTTCGTCCAGGTTTTTAAGAATTGTATCTTAAAGATCTGTGTAAAATTTCATGAATATTGGTTTGAATAGTTCTCGAGAAATCTTGCCAACTTCAAAAACACATTTTCGAGAAAAACGCGTTTTAGGAAGGCGCACTTAGTCTAGCTAGCCTCCAGAGCACAAGTTCTCAAGGCTGTATCTCCGAAAATATTACTCGGATTAATTTTTTGACACTCCTAAACCCATCTAATCCCTTAAGGACTCGGAAAACAGTTTTTCGAGAAAAAGTCATTTAAGCTTTGGAAGCCGAGTACACTAAGTTAAAAAATTATTCAAAAACGCTCATATCTCCAAAACTATTTTTTAAAATTCACTTCTCATCATAATTCTCAAATATATTGGGCACTGGCCAAATAAACTGAAAATCTTTTGGTTCTAAAAGAATTTAAGGCGAATTCAAATTGGCTACATTGATTATTTGACTTTATATACTTTACCTTTTTAACTGATTTTATTCCGCATATAGGCTAATATATATCTTAATAAACAGTTATCTAAATCTTTGTGCCTAAAATTGAAAAAATTGGGTCAATACTATCCTTGTATGTATTAAATGAACAATGAATAAAATGCTTGGTTACACCCGAACTTAATGCTTCCTAACTTTTTCTTTCTTGGAAAGGAGAATTGATTTCAATTTTAGTTATTTTTGTATAGGCCGGAACATGCAAATGCAAAATCAAGCTATTTTTATTGCTAAATGCGGGTCAGAATATTTATTATTGCATAGTAATTCCCGACCGATTCCGGTTCTACGGATTGGTCGTATCCGTCTTTAATTAAAAACTATTTTAGACGAAATCAAACTTGTGAATTTTGGAATGTTATACAATATAATTTATTACAGTCACAGAACTGTTGTATTCTACGCGAATCAAAAATAGATTTCCGGTAACGAATCGTCACTAAGTTTCGCGAAACCGTAAATCTGCTCGTAAACACTTAAAAGGCTTTGTTCACCACACCCACAATTAATATTTGATGTTAAATAAAATTCTTATCAACCATTTAATGAATGTAAACGAATTACAATGTGTTGTTGCCCGTCTACAGCAAACAAAAACAACAACTACTTAACTAATAAATAAAGCACATAGTTACAGCAACAATTGGAAAAATCACCGCGCTTGTAAGCAACTACAAACACTTTAGCTATCGTTCCGTTAATTGGAAAGGTGCTTAGGCTTAGCAGGTAAGCAAATATGAAGCGATTATGAGCCTATTTCAAACCATTTCATATTTTTTATATATTACAGCATGGAGTGCGTATAGAAAATTTAACTACAATTTAATGCGTTTTTAATTTATGACATCATAGCGCTTTAAAACGGATCACGGATCAGAAGGCACTAAGTTGAATCAGTCTTTAATTTTTTCCGCATAAAAATTGTTCTCATAACGACGCAAATTCTAAAATTATGAGCAGAAATATGAAAAAGCTGTACAAGAACATTTTGATTTACTACCGTAATTAATGTGGTATTTAATACACATAAAGAGATTAAGATTTGAAAACACACAGGTAAACGTTCTAAGAATACAGGGTGCGATTAAAGTGAAAAGGAAAGAAAAAACGATAACTTCTGTTTGCATAAAATGCCACAAAAGAAGTTTATTTTGATTTTGATATGTCTGTCATACAACTATATGCTTTAGTAGTCCGATCTGAACAATATCTTGGAATATCGTACAGTTGTCTTCGATAATAGTCTGTGTCAAATTTTGTGAATATATTTTGTCAAACAAAAAAGTTTTCCATATAAGAACATGATTTTGATCGGTCAGTTTGTATGGCAGCTACATGTTATAATGATCCGATCTAAAAAATATTTTCGCAGTTTGTAATGTTGTTTTGGACAGAAACCTATAGCCTAAAGTCCGGGAAAATATCTTGTCAAATAAAAAAGTTTTCCATATAAAGACTTGATTGTGACCGGTTAGTTGGTATGGAAGCCATATGTTATAATGGTCCGATAACCACGGTTCTGACAAATAATCAGCTTCTTGAGGTGAAAAAACAGTATGAAAAACTTTAGATGGATATCTCAAAAACTTAAAGACTTGTTCAGGTTATACTAGAAATACCATAATTTAGAATGACCAGAAACCGAGCACTACGAAAGCATTTTAAAGTCCAGCAAAAGTTCCGAACAATAAACAACTTTGTATAAATATTTTTCACACCCTGTAGACATAATAATGTGTAAGCTAATAATAAATTAGAAGCGAAATTCCATCACGCTCTTAGGTGAGAATATCAAGTTCAGTGCCAGTGGCAACTTTCTTGTATGATTAATAATTTCTTATTTACCGAACACAGTCAGTTGTTCTTTGGTAGCGATTTGTTTATATTAATTTACATATTGAGTTGTATTTGATAGTTTAAATAATTGCTCAGCTAATGGCTAAAATATATAATTAATTTCACTTTCTATAAGCTCATCCGCATTTTGACTAATAGCTGAGAATAATTTGGGGATTTCGTAATAAAATCTTAATTTAAAACTGTTTCACTTCAGCAATATATATTTAGTTGATGGTTCCTAAAAATAAAAAAAAATGTTCAGATATACTTTCAAAAATTAGATTAAAACAAATTTTTCAATTTTTTTATATTTTAATGAGTTGATTTCGTGATCAGTGCGTTCGTTCGTCTGTCTACATGAGAATCGCTGAACTTGAGAAAAAATCTGGCTAAGTATGTTACATAGATGAGCACTATTGCGACGTCGAAAAAATGATCGTATACAAAAATATAAAAAGAGCTATGGTCTCGGTATTAATTTAACAATAATTGTAGTTCTAATATTTTAGAAAAGTGGGCGTGGCGAAAACATTATTAGCTAACATAATTAGAAAATAATCATTCAGCTTACCTTCGTGGTTTTAGGTTAGGTTATTGCATTTGATACCTGCTTGGGATCATATTCATGAATTATATTTTTGGTGATCGGGGTATGGAGTCGCTATTTCGGACTGAGTAGGCAAGTGAAAAGTAAAGTCCTCTGTCGAAGAACAAAAGCCAAACTCTATAAGTCGCTCATAATTCCCGTCCTGTTATATGGTGCAGAGGCTTGGACGATGGCAGCAATCGGTGAGTCGACGTTACGAGTTTTCGAGAGAAAGGTTCTGCGAAAGATTTATGGTCCTTTGCGTATTGGTCACGGCAAATATCGCATTCGATGGAACGATGAGCTGTACGAGATATATGACGACATTGGCTGGCTAGGTCATGTTGTTCGGATGGACGAAAACATTGAGGCTCTGAAAGTATTCGACGCAGTACCCGCCGGGGGAAGCAGAGAAAGAGGAAGACCTCCCCTCCGTTGGAAGGACCAGGTGGAGACGGACCTGGCTACGCTTGGAGTATCCAATTGGCGCCACTTAGCGAAAAGAAGAAACGACTGGCGCGCTGTTGTTAACTCGGCTATAATCGCGTAAGCGGTGTCTACGCCAATTAAGAAGAAGAAGATTTTTGGTGATCAAATGAATATGGAACTCTTGATATAAATATCACTATACACTTGTATATATATATATATGATATATCGACGAAAAGGCATTAGCGCAGCTCAGATAAGTCAAAGTGCGGCAACCTCAGTCTCAGCATTTTAAAAACTTCTTCGACCGTAGAAAAGTGAACATTTTCCGTCCACTGAAGTCATAGAGGAGAAGTCCGCAAGAAGAAAAGCGAATTCCCAAACTCGCTTTCAGCAGTTTGTTAACCCCGACGACCAAGCTTTTTTGGAACCAAAAGTTTAGGAAAGATTGTAATAACCACGCTTTCTCTGAAATACCATAATTCCTACATTTAAGCTACATATAAAAGATTTTTTTATGAACACAAAAAAACCATCAGTGAAGGGCGTAAAGGCATCGAAAACTTGCCTCATGCGAGACGCCTTCTACCTCGTTGTGGTATTAGAGATATAACAAAGGATCTCATAGTATTTTATGAATATACGCAATTAAATTGTTAAAGTTTTAGCGTGTCAATGCTAGACTCGTACAAAAACATCTGAAGATTTTGCAAAAACGACGTCAAGTAGAGCTCCTAGAGGACGGTTAATATCGTAGCTGAGGGCTCTATATTCATCAAACGCATATGTCAATGAAAAATGTGTTTATGAGTATGACATAAAAATTTGCTAAAGGTACGCACGTTATCTCAGCCCATGTGAAAATAAATTTTGACAGTGTACACTATGACCAACGTTTCTTTCAATCCTCGAAGCAGTTGTTAAAGTCAATTTCCGGAATAACCTTCAATTAACTCAAAACGGTTTCCCCGGAGCTGTCGTTTGAGTTTGTTAAATAACCAGAAGTCACACGCAGCTAAATCAGGCAAATAAGGTAGTTGAGGCACGATATTGTTTGAAAATTTGACGAAAAACTTACGAAGAATTAATGCAGTAAATGACGCAGCATTATCGTGGCGCAAAAACCAAGAGTTGTTGGCACATAATTCTGGTCTCTTTTAACGAATAGCTTCACGCAAGTGACGCATAACACTCAAATAGTACTCCTTATTAACAGTTTGGCCAGTGGGAAAGAATTTGGTGTGCACCACACTTCGATAATCGAAGAAAACTGTCAACATAAACTAAAGTTTTGAACTGCTTTTAAGTGCTTTTACGGCTTCGGCACACCTTTAACACGATATTCGACCGATTGATGGTCTGTTGCCGGGTCGTAAGCATTGATCCAAGACTCATCGTCGGTAATAATATGTTTCATAACATCCTGGAAGTCGAAAAGCATAATTTAACAGACGTTAACGCGACGTTTTTTTCGAAAAAAATGAGTGATTTTGGAAGCAATCGTGCTTTAATTTTTCTTAGATCCAAATGACCTTACAAAATAGTTATTACTGATCCTTTCGATATTCCAATGAAGCCGGCAAGATCTCTGACTGTTAATCGTCGTTTCTCAAGCGCCAATTCCTTTATTTTATTTATTTTATTTATTTGATTTATATTAGATTCTACACACAAAATTTATTGAAACTACTTTGTTGAATAATTTCATTCATCGTAAAAATCGTCGAATACACTTTATGTACTTCAGAAAGACAAGCGTTTACGAAACTATAATGATTAGTATGAGGAAAAATTTAGCACAGATGCCACTAAAGGTCATACCAAGCTAGAAAATAAAATATTTCGCAGAATGAGTTTTTGCGCGAAATTTTAATCAAAATGTCTTACTATTTTTTGCCCACAAAAATAAAAGATATCAAAACTATAAACGAAATGTTTACATTTTTCGATGGTTTTGAATAAATTGCAGAAAAAATGGTGTTCAAGGTTGAGCAATGATTTCTAGGTTATGGTTTAGGATAAAGTTATCTACAACCAATCCATCATCCTTAGCAAGCGATCAATTTTAATCCATTAAAGCTGTGTCTGATCGAATGATATGGGTGTGGCTGGCAAGTGATCGCAGCAGGATTTTGCTAGAGGGCTTCCAGTAAGAGACACGAGTTTACAAGTTTACATAAGATCGTGAAGAAAAATGCTCCTTAATCTATTTTGTTTTCTTATTAGTTATTAACAACTGTCTCAGAGTTTTAAGTCAATAAGTGCTGACTGTAATCCATTTGATCGGCTTAGCATGCTATCAGTTTCAATAATTCTTTCTCTGACACGGCTTTGTCATAAATTGAGGTTGACCTTCTGGCTTAGTGCACTCGATTGCGCAAATAAAAATAAAAAACGAAAACGAAACAGTAACAGTAACAGTAAATTCATTCAAAATCACGCAACTAAGAGCTCACTGCGCGTTAATTGCGTTTACAAAGTATAAAATGCATTCAGTGCCGATTTCGTGAAATGAGCGACGGAAATGCAACATCGCATCAATGCACTTACGAGTGAAACAAAATAGTGAAAATAAAAAAAAGATATACTCCACACATTCACCACTAACAATATGAGCGTGCGTGGAGGTGATGAGTCGTCTGGCATTCTGCATGTTGCCAGAAATCAACGGAAGATTTATGTTAAGTTGATTGCACTGCTAAAGGACATCGGCTTAATTGCTGAAAACCAACGCAGAAAAGAACAGCAAGAAACAGGAAATTTAAAAACAACAAAGAAATTGCAAAATCACACAGCTGTAGCGAAGCGGTGAAAATGCTGCATTAATAAATGACGTTGATTGAGTTTACCCAACGAAGCAACCAAGCTGGCGACTGGCGCTG
Source organism: Bactrocera tryoni (assembly GCF_016617805.1). NCBI lineage: Eukaryota > Metazoa > Arthropoda > Insecta > Diptera > Tephritidae > Bactrocera > Bactrocera tryoni. Next base: position 15,086,560 of record NC_052503.1, on the reverse strand, counting down.
TGTTGCATGTGGCAATGTGCAATAATTTCAAGGCCAATTCTCGTTTCACTTTCATATCGCTTTCCGACTACATATTTGTTCTCTGAAATGCAACTATGCATGAGTGGAATGGGATTTTGCAGGCAGATAAAGTTAATTGAAATGCAACATGACTCATATAGGCCAGTGGCTGCCACATACCATAAGTGTTCATACATACACACTATGTTCATATGTTGTTTAAAGATTAAATTTCGTATATATACAGATAGACGTATGGACCGACAGACAGATAGACGGACATGGCTAAATCGACTCAGTTCAACATACTGCTCATTTATAATGGGTTGTCAAAAAAGTCTTGCGGTATTTTTATTGAATTTTTTTTTTACTGAAATTGAAATGAATTTTTGATTACTCATGCCCAGCTCTTGACCGATGCTACGGCTGCTACTATGCCGGTCTCTTTCGACCAATTCAGCGATTTTATCGCAATTTTCAACGACAGGCCATCCGGAGCGTGGCACATCTTCGACCACCTCTACACTAGAACGAAAACGTTGAAACCATCGTTGTGCAGTGGAAATGAAAACTCTATCGGGTCCATAAACTGCACAAATTTTATTGGCGGCGTGAGTTGCATTTTTGCCTTTATCGTAGTAGTACTGTAAAATATGCCGTATTTTCTCTTTATTTTGCTCCATGTTTGCGACGCTATAACTCACGAATGACTTAAAAGAAACGACAATCAATCAAACACGTGTTAGCGCGTGCAATGAGCTTTCCAAAAAGGTTTAGCATGACCCGATGCGACGAATAAAACTAGAACTACGCGCTTTCAGCGCCAACTAGCGAAAATACCGCAAGACTTTTTTGACAACCTATTATTAATTATTTATCAATATTTATTTTGTCGATTCTCTGAAATTCCACGGATTCCACGGAACGGCAATTTCAGTTTGGTGAAAAAGAAAATATCACACGGAGCCAAATCTGGACAGTGCGGTGGTTGAGATGTCGAGATCTTTTCATGCTCGTCATGCCATCTCTTCTCTCTAATACTTGCCTGACTATTTTCAAGCATCATACTCTTCACGTTTTTAGTATTTTCATCAGTTAGAGGTCGCAGATCGTCCAGAATGAGGCACGTCTTCAACGATCACTCTACCATCTTTGAATACTTTGCACCACTTGTAGGATTGTGTTTTTAATAAAACTGAATCACCGTAAGCCTTTTCCAACATTCGCAACGAATCCGAATTTAATTAGAAATACAAAACTTGAGACAAATTCTTTGTTCGCTATTTGTATCCATTGCAAAAATCGCAAACGCACTACTGAGGTGTTTCGACTTAAGGAGCCGCTGTAAACAGACTGGTTGACAGATCGCGCTCATATTTGGCATAGTAGTTGGGTGCCATTAATTAGTCCACTTTCGAGTAGAGTTTATGGGTTCCTTTCAAAATCCGTAATATGATAGCCTTACATTTGCAGCGAGAACTACGTGCAAGTGGACTTGCTTGTTGATACAAAAAATGAGTCATACCTGACAAACTGACGAAACTAGTTGTTTCGTAAAGAGAGTGTTTTCATCGACCTCTAAGGCAGCTAACATAAAGACCGTAACTAAGCTTGGTCAAGGAGCAAAGGTTGCCACTAGCACTGGAGTTGCAGCTAAGCTCAGCTTTAGAAAGGCGACAGCATCAGCGGCAACTGGCACCAATCCTTGTAACTAGAATATGGCGACAATATATTTTTGGCCTTTTTAATTGAAGAAAAGTGTCCAAAACATATTTGTAGAATTACATGATCGTGGACTAAATTGTTGGAGAAGCTTAACCTCGACCAAATATTTAACAATCGCCTAGCGCCTCATTATAGCTATTTTTGTAAAGCAAAATGAGCTGTCAAACAGCTGACATGACAATAGAAGATAATAATAATGAAAATGCAAACCTGTTATAATCGATTTTGTGTATAGATTATTGTTATTATTAATAAATATTTAAATGATTGCTATAATAACTCCAAATAATACTCAAACACTATGGCATACTAATCCAGTATTAAGTGCTCTTTTATGCTCACAACACATTTTCATAAATAAATTACAATTGTGGTTCGAGATGTAAAGTTCAGATTTTGATTACGCCTATGATGAAACAGCTTTAATGCATAATTGGAAGTTACAACTTTGCATCCAATCATTCAGTCTCTGCCACACATACAAATGTATGAGTGTGTGTATGTCAGTGGGCATCATGTTGCATGTCACTCTGTCACTCAGCTAAGTCGCCCGTTCAATGTTGTCAAGCTGCGCTGTGAGCAGGGGTCGCCAGTCAGCTATTCCGGCAGCATTTTAATAACGCTTGTCAATTTTATTTATGAACAACAAATACAAATTGTAGCAAACTTGATGGCATTTCAGTAGCTTCGGACAACTTTAGTAAAGCAATAAACTGTTGTGCATATTTTACAAGCATACATTTTATATATCTGCATGGAAATGTATATACATAAACAGTTACTTTGCTGTTGTTAGTTATAACTTTATGTCAAGTTGAGCGAAATATTTTGATAAGTTATGCTCTTGCTTATTCTTCTGCAGCTTAATCACTTCTGTGCAGTCAGTCTTATCATAGCTAGTACATATAAATATATGCAATGTAAATATATTTTTAATAAAATTAATCCAATTAAGCCATTCCAAACTATGTAGTTATGACAGAAGCTCCGCGCCTAATTGCATTTATTCCCCACAGTAACATTATGTTATTATTAATATAATATCTGCAAACAACTTTTACAGTAGTTATTGTATTATAGAAGGCAAAGCATAGAATGGCAAAACATAAATTAAAATCTCGTTAAAGTTAGACTTTACAAGTCGCACATTATTACGTTCAAGTCCTCAAAGCGATTCAATAACAGAAAAACAATTAGGTTAGGTTGGGTTAATCTGGTAGGCCAATAAGTCACGCATAGACCAGTTTGCTTCTTTGTGATACCAGATGGAGTTCGATCGATACCTCATCCAGTGTATCAAACCGTGCTTTCAGCTTAGTCTTGCCAATGCGGAACAAGTGCGCAAGAGATGCCCCATTGCTTTCCTGTGTTCTGCTATAGACATTTATTTCCTGCTTTCTTTTCGATATGTCAGCCACATCCTGCGGGCATGTTTCGCCACCAGACAGTGACCAGTAAGTATTCCCATCATCTTCGTACAGTCTCTTCTATCGCGTGCCAATAGAAATTTTGCGTACTTCCGATCTACCATTATGCACATGACTTTTTCAGTTTTGCACCCTGGTGGCTCTTTCCATTGGGTTTTGATTTTATTTACGATGCATCTGTCAAGATCGTTGTATAGCCAATGCATGGGTTTCCCAATGTTGATCACGTTTTCGGATGTTACCCACACACCATTCTTGGCAATTTCGTTCACCTCACCTCTTGAAATATATCAAATATAAAAATATATTTTTCTTGATTTCGATTGGTCGGTTTTTATAACAATATGCTGTTGTAATCCGATCTGAACGATTTATTCGAAGATTGTAGCGCTGTATTGGGAAAATAAGAAGTTTGGCATTTATATCTCGCCGATATCGGCGGTGCTGACAAATTATCAGCTCTTTTGAGTGAAAAGGATTAATGCGAAATATAAAAACTTTGAGACTAGTTCACCTATGTACAGACACACGGACGGTAGTTACATACATATATATTTATTCAATGCTTTATAGAAAGTGTTACAGTGATTAGATTTAGATCAAATATGCGCCGTTTCGTTCGATAATCTGGCAACTTCATAATACCCCTCTCGTAGAAGCCCCCCTCCTTATTTGCGAAGAACTCTGACAGCCACTTTTCACAAACCTCTTTTGAGTTCAACTTTACACCAGCAAGGGCGTTCGCCATGGACAGGAACAGGTGGTAATCACTTGGCGCTATGTCCGGGCTATATGGTGGATGCGATAAAACCTCCCATCCGAGCTCCCGTAGCTTCTGACGAGTCATCAACGAAGTGTGTGATCTGGCGTTGTCCTGGTGGAACACTACACCCTTCCTGTTGGCCAACTCTGGACGCTTCAAGTCGATCGCCTGCTTCAAGCGGTTTAGTTGTTTGCAGTAGATAGTAGAATCAAGCGTCTGGCCATATGGGAGTGGATGATTCTCTTCCAATTACACCAAACACACAGCAAAACCTTCCTGGCCGTCAATCCTGGCTTGGCCACTGTTTGGGACCATTTACCGGCCTTTAACAACGAGCGTTTTTGCTTGATATTGTCGTATGTGATCCATTTTTCACTTTCAGTCACCATCTGCTTCAAAAATGGGTCGAGTTCGTTCCATTTCAGCAGCACATCGCAGGCGTTGATTCGGTCCAGAAGGTTTTTTTGCATCAAATCATGCGCCACCCAAACATCAAGCTTTTTTGTGTATACAGCCTTCTGTAGATGGTTTAAAATAGTTTGGTGACTAACTCCCATCTTCTGGGCGATGTCACGAGATACGAGTACCATACGTCGGTATAATCCGACGTTTTTCATGTTTTGATCGGTATTCGTCGTCACAGGTCTTCCACCGGCTAGTTTATCCATGGTGTCGTTTTCACCCGCTCTAAATCGTCCAAAGCATTCCTCTGCAGTTCGAAGGGAAAGAGTACCATCCCCCAAAACACTATTAAACTGACGGAACGTTTCTCTAGCGGATTTGCCTTTAACGAAGGAAAACTTTAAAATAGCGTGAATTTCGACGTTAGTGAACTCCATGTTTACACGTCTATAACTGTTGAACGCAATATCTAAACTAATCATGCATAGCGTCGTTTTGTAGGTTATGTCAAGACCTTTCAAAGATGTATTGCCAGATATGAGCTCTGTAGCGCATTATGCATAGCCGCGAAATTCAAAAGACAACAAGTAAGGAAGGGCTAAGTTCGGGTGTCACCGAACATTTTATACTCTCGCATGATAAAGTGATAATCGAGATTTCATAATACGTCATTTACATATTTTTCAAATACCGTATTTTTGTAAAGTTTTATTCCGCTATCATCATTGGTTCCTAATGTACTATATATTATACAGAGAATGCATCAGATGGAATTCAAAATAGCCTTATATCGGAAGAAGGCGTGGTTGTGAACCGATTTCACCCATATTTCGTACATGTCATCAGGGTGTTAAGAAAATATTATATACCGAATTTCATTGAAATCGGTCTAGCAGTTCCTGAGATATGGTTTTTGGTCCATAAGTGGGCGAGGCCACGCCCATTTTCCATTTTTAAAAAAATCCTGGGTGCAGCTTCCTTCTGCAATTTCTTCCGTAAATTTTAGTGTTTCTGACGTTTTTTGTTAGTCGATTAACACACTTTTAGTGATTTTCAACATAACCTTTGTATGGGAGGTGGGCGTGGTTATTATCCGATTTCTTCCATTTTTGAACTGTATATGGAAATGCCTTAAGAAAACGAATCTATAGAGTTTGGTTGACATAGCTGTAGTAGTTTCCGAGATATGTACAAAAAACTTAGTAGGGGGCGGGGCCACGCCCACTTTTCCAAACAATTGCGTCCAAATATGCCCCTCCCTAATGCGATCCTTTGTGCCAAATTTCACTTTAATATCTTTATTTATGGCTTAGTTATGACACTTTATAGGTTTTCGGTTTCCGCCATTTTGTGGGCGTGGCAGTGGCCGATTTTGCCCATCTTCGAACTTAACCTTCTTATGGAGCCAAGGAATACGTGTACCAAGTTTCATCATGATATCTCAATTTTTACTCAAGTTACAGCTTGCACGGACGGACGGACGGACGGACGGACAGACAGACATCCGATTTCGACTCTACTCGTCGCCCTGATCACTTTGGTATATATAACCCTATATCTGACTCTTTTAGTTTTAGGACTTACAAACAACCGTTATGTGAACAAAACTATAATACTCTCCTTAGCAACATTGTTGCGAGAGTATAAAAAGACGGAAGGGTATTTGACAACCTAATACTTCCAATGATCCCCAATGTTTACTTTGTGGCAATGTCTGCGTTTGTGATATTTTAAGCAGCCCTCTCCTTTAACTCTTAATTGATTTGTACTTTCTGATTAGTTTCAAAAATAAAATAATTGACATTAAGGAATGTAGGCAATATTTCGAGTGACAAGCTTGGATAGTTCATTGCATATATTCTGGCGGATATAATAATTTGCTGAAGACCTGAATGCACCGTCAGATTGCACAATGTTTCTTTAATCAAACACGAAAGGCTCACTATGGCTTTTTTCTGTTTTCGGAACGGAAAAATCCACATTAAAAGTTTTTGCTGTTAGCAAGCTCTTATTGGCTCGAAAGGAACCTATTTTAGAGGAAATAATAACGATTTAAATATGTGAAAATAGTTTTTGTTTGTCAGTGTGGGTGAAATTAACAATAAAACATTTAAAACACATCAATTTCCCACTGATGGCACCATGTCATCAATTCGCAACAATTTATAAAGTTTTATGCAAAAGAAACCCACAATCATTACTGTTTTCGGTAGCTGACCTATTTTGCGCTGAAGGGAATTCGGAAGGTATTTCTGAAATCATTAATCAACAAGAATAAGAACAATTTATAATAACTTTCAAAATAAAATATTTTTTGAAGTTTTAATATGCAATTTATTAGTGTACTCATTTGAAAAATTGAAATATGATACATGGTAAAAAGGCTCGCATTAGCTTAATGCGACTTTATTTTTAATTTTACTTTGTGGGAGTTACCCAGAGGCAGACAACATCAGCAGCGAATGCAAATATACGAATTGTTCTACCTGATTTTGTACTGTTTCACCCATTCGACCACCGAAGAGTCGTGACTTTATCAGCCATTTGACATTTGACACAATGATAAATGCGAGTGAATTATGGATTGTAACGGTTAACCTTAACGAACACAAATTGGTAATACAATCCCGCTCAAGATGAGCAATACTTACAGCCATACACACATACATATGTATATATGATGCATATATAATTTTTGAAGTATTGTATAATAAAAATAAAGCAATTAAAAGATGAAATTTATTAAAAAAGTTTTGTACTTTTGGTTAACCGCATATTTTTCATGCCGCCAGACTCATTAATTACTTTATTTACAAGTGTTATTAGCAATCAATTTGACAAAAATGTGTGAATTCAAACAAAAAGTTGCAAGAAAGAATTTCATTAAACATTTCCAATGAAATAATCACAAGCCAAATTTGGTGAATGACACACACAGCAACCGCGTTGTAATGTCAATGACACAGACGCCACAGAACAAATTATAAACACATGCTGGTACTTTTCTCAAATATTTATAAGAGTATACATATGTATAGGATTCTTTATTAGAATGTGCACATTGAACTGGCTGGCACATGCCCAGAATTGCTTCTGCATTTTTAGTTGCAAACAGAAAAAGTAAATTAAAATAAAAGTTTGTTGTTTCAGCATGTCAATACCTAAGCTTGTATATATGTATGCGTGTTACAAAGCCGTTAGCTATTGACAGTATAAATACTGAAGATGCTCTTGCCCACTTTTGATCAAATATGCAGGCATAAATGGCATTTACTGCGCAACCTGTCAGTGCAACAGCTTCAAAAGGTTAAAGTTCGTGTTCGAAGTGAGTATTTGTTTAAATATACACATATAGATAGATTTTATATACTTACATCCACTTCTAAAATGCATCCATTAAGTAAATAGGGAATTTGTAATAAGAAATAATTAAAAGTATTTTGAGTCACTAAAATTGTCATGTGGAAATTGACACCTGAATATAAAGTTATTTTTAACTGATTGTTTTTTTAATATTAGGTAGAAAATTAATTTAATTGTCTACAGAGCATCTTCAAATATCGTTCTCTGTAGTCTCAAACTATCCGATCAAATATGAACCGGACTGGCAAAAAAAAATTAAATTTTCACGTACTATATTACAAATATTTATTATCGCCTTCAAAAAAGTCTCTTGAAAAAATGTAAACAAGCCAACGCTCAGGCTAATCCACTTGTTATGTTATAAGTATGCTAAAGATGCGTTGGATGAATTTAGGGTCCTCTCTCTTCTACTTTGTCAAGCATCTTTTTTGCAACTGGTATTTTGGTGCGGGTCTGTCATTGACAAGCTTTATAACCAAAACATTAAACAAATCGAATGAGTCAATCCATAACGGATACTGAGACTCTCTGCTATCTCTCTGATGCCAACACGACGATTTTAAAGTGCGACGTCTTTAACTTTTCCAATGTTATCGTCATTAAGAGCGGTAGATGGATAAGCTAAGGTATGAGGCAAATTTTCGTTGACTACACGATCTTCGCTGACTGTTTTGTGTCACTCAATTACTTGTGTTCGTGATCAAGTAGACTCTCCAAAACATTTATATGGAAATATAAAAATTCAAGCACTCCTTGTTCAATTAATTGTTCCTCCAAATTTCACACGAAATTGAAAAAGGTTGTACTAATCTAAAAATTTTTTCTAGCGTGCGCAGTTTAAATGGACTAAGCAGATTATATCATATAAGATATACTCAAATAAAACGAGATCTGTTTAAAGAAATATTTAGTTAGATTGGTGAGTGAGAGGTTTGGTTTATATTAATTGGTACAGAGTCATCGTAACTGATTCATTTTTTCTTACTTAATTTTAAGTCCTTTATCAAATTTTATGAAATCAGATTTTTATAAAGATTACCGGAGTAGTTTTAAGACCAAAAGTATTGTGTTTGCTTCTTCAAATGTTGTTGAGTTATTTAATATATTTAAATTAAAATACTGATTGATTATTAAAATAAACGAATGTCCTGGACTCGGCATATTTTTGTTGTGCTAAGGGTTTCGCAACGTCTAGATGCCTACAGCGTTGATACGCTTTGAATAGTAACTATCAAGTTTTTAAAACAAAGTAGATTTTCCGCAATCTCATGTACCCTACCTTGCAATTTATACATTTTTGTCAGGTTAGCTTTATAAACAAATACTTGCCAAACACACATTGATTGTCAAATCTGGGCCGAATTGAACGGACTAAGTTTAAATGTCATCATCGCTGCCAAATTGAAATGATGAGGTATATTTAAGCGGCAGGTCACATAATTTGTTTCCTTTCCATAATATGAATACACGTAGAGTAGAAATGTTGCCGGTATGATCATTATTCTTCAAAACACAGTTAGAGTACTTTAAGGTTCGCAGTACTCAAAACAGGCAGCATATTGGGCTTGGAATCGACTGACTAGTTTTTAAAACAGTGAGGTGCTTGCATTGGGATGATGGTAGAAATAGAGATCTTATTCTGTCGCTCAGCGTTAAGGGGTTACATGGGTTTCCTCGGGCAAAAAACAGCCCTTTTTTTGATTCCGTTAACTACTCGGAAAAAAGATGCGCCCGTGATGCGTGATGTTAGGATAACTCTTTACAGGTTGGTTAAAACTTTAACTTAGAACTTGGGCGAAGGAAAAAAACTGAAATTGGATTTTTGGCAGTCATTTTTTACAAAAAAATGAAAATTTCTCGATATATTTTTTTCAAATAGTTGTAATCTAAAAATAAATCTTTCGTCCAAGTCTTTAAAGATTGTATCTCAAAGATCTATGTAAAATTTCATGATAATCGGTTGAGTAGAAATCTTGCCAACCGACTTCAAAGACACAGTTTCGAGAAACGACGCACTGCCCCTAGCTACCATCGAGCACACAAGTTCTCAAGGCTGTATCTCCGTAACTATTACTCGGATCAACTTGAAAATTTAGGACAATATTCTAGAGGTGTTGTCAATCTATATACATAAAAATGAAACCCGTTTTCCGTTGTCACGACATAACATGAAAACGGCTTGACCGATTTGGCTGAAAATTGGTGGGAAGGTAGCTTAGAATCAGGGTAGGGACATAGGATACCTTTTATCTTTTTATGTCAAAAATTTAATACAACTCATAAATACAAAATTTATGTTTCAAATCATAAGCATTTGTTCAAAATTCATGTTTGTAGGAATCATTTGAATATATGCCTACATATTTATACAGATTTTTCTTCAAAAATAATACAATTGCTAAGTATTTGTAATAGTTGAAAAGAACTGCAACCAAATCCACAGTGCAATGGATTATAACTGGGTCAGTAATCAGTCGTTAAGTATGTATGTATGTATGTATGTTAAGTATACAACATGCATACGAAAAGACTGATGTCATAACCTTTCCATCCGACTTTTTGTCTTTCCACGCGCTCAAAGACTTCTCAGAATCAGTTATTAGTTGTTTTTATTGGATTATGAACTTGCGAGGCACTCACTTTGCACATTGCTTTCGAATCTTTAGATCATCTTTGTCCTCGGTGCTCAATTCGCCTGTTTTCAGCTTAGCAAATATCTTTTCAACGGTGGATTTCCCTGAGCCCAAATTCAACAGTATTTTCCCCCGAAAAGCAACCGAAATGTTTTCTGCTCAATTTTTTTGTAAACTAATACAAGTTTCTTTACAAAAATGCTATATCTCATTAACTAATAGTTGCAATCCAACTAATATAAATCATATAGTAGTACTTTCTATGTATCAGCCACAGTGAAGCGAATTCGATTTTTTGAAACCCGTAAATCCATGTAACCCCTTAAGCAACATACGAGTCGATCTATTCTTTTAAAATTCTATTAGCACATTGAAGGGTACATAATATTTAGCAGCATAATTATTTTTTTAATAACTCTATCAAATTAACATTTGTTTTCGAAGCCCAAATCCAACTTTACTATTCTCAAATCTTGTCATTCTCTTATATCTATCGCTGCAAAAAAACGTTGGTGTTGACTACTGACTTTTTGTGCAAAGTCTTTATGGCTATATAGCTGTCACAACTATGATATGTTATTGGTTAAATGAATTTTAGTGCTCTTAATTTATTTTATACGAATAAAAACATCGACCAAAGTATTACGAATCCATTTTGCTTACGTTTATGTGGATTTGAAGTGATAAAACAGTTATTTAAAGTTCATGATTGCACTAAATTAAAAGGAGACAGGTGAAAGGGCGAATATATATGTACGTATACTAATTTCATTATTTAAATGAAATTTCATCGGAAGCTGTTCTCCAGCAAGTAGAACTAAAAATAGAAATCTTTGCCAAAATATGATTTAAATGGTAAGAATAAAGTTATGAAAATGTGACGTGCTTTTAAGAAATTAGTTTGTGATATTTATTTTATATACTAGTATATTATATTTATCTTAATATATTTATGAAATAAGTAATAACAGTCAGTTGTGCTTATTCATTGCTTGCGATGTGAAAGGCGGAAGAGAGTTGATTAATTCTTAGCTCCAAAAAATATAAATTGTATTTTCGTGTTCCTTTCGCTTTATTTATTAAAGTTTTGCAAAACTTCACATTGATTTATGCGCATTCGCCATAAAAGTTAAACTTAGAAAAACATTTTTTCGCTTAGTTAAATAAATGAAAAAAATGAGCACAGAAACAACGTTCACTTGAATTGTGCTACCAGCTGACAAATATACAGATATACAAACAGACCATGCTTTGTGAGAGAATATATACACTTATACTTATACCTATAGATATTTTTATATATACTGTATGTATGTATTACTGAAATTCACATTACTAAACAAGCCCAAAATCGTCTGCTGCGTTGGTGGCTTGCCCTTGAAAGACACACAGCGGTAACAATGGTACCCATCCTTAAAAATAAACTCAATGACAGCTCCCTATAAAGTAATATTTACAGAAAATAAATATAAACACATGTACGAGTATGTATGTATATTTATGTGCCCTACAGTTGCAACTTGTCGAAAAAAAATCAATATTAAAATAAAGTTAAGCGAAATAAAAATAAAAAATAATTAAATTACATTCATTAATTGCAGCTTAATTAGGCATTTTGACACCAATTTGCGGTTAAATAAGTTTCGGCGAGCGTTGAATGCCTTTTTTTGCAGGAATTTGTGTAATTTTCGCGACGAGTCGCGGTTGAAAGTAAAAACAGCTGAAAGTGAAAAGCAAGCAAACGCTGGCTGACGCTTTGAAATGTCATTGTGTGAGGCCAACAACACAAAAACACTACAATAACAGCAGGAATGATAAGCCAAATTGGCACAAAAAACGAGGCGAGGCGTTGCTGAAGCCAATGCAAGGCGATTTACAAAGAGGCGAAAGGGAAGATCGGGATGAGTAGCAGCAAGTACTTCAGCTGTTGTGCAAAGATGCGAAACAATTTTGCGTGCGCAATCAAGCTGATTAAAGTCGGAGAAAAAAGTCATTGTAGTTAAAGATCGATACAGCTGATGGTGAGCAACTGTACAACTACACAACTTTTGAATGACTTTTAAGCGTGAAGCCCCTGGCTATTTAATGAATCGTTTAAACGAATTTATGAATGACTTTAAATTTAAAATTTCGTTAATATTTAAAAACGTGTGCTTCATTTATTTTGTGGCTTTACAAGCAGCTGTCTGCAATGAAGTAAGTGGGTTAGAAGGGAAATCGATTTTATGAGGTAATGTATAGCACCAAAGGAATCTGGAAAATTTTTAAATACCTCGAGCAATGACATCTAATGATAAATCGGCACATTGAACTATATTACAACAGGAAATCAGTGTAGGCGTTTTAAATGAGTTTTGGATCAAGTTCTTATTTGAAATCCTTTGCATTTATGAAGGTTATTGCAGCAACCGAAGTTTTTTTTTCGAAACTTTAATGGTTATTTAAAAAATTTGTACAATAATAATATTCGAAGTATTGCTAATCTAAGGATATAGTATTGTCCCATCTTTCTATCAATTTGTGCATTTCATCCCAAAAGAACTATGCCACCTTGGCGTAGAATAAATGAAGCGAATTTATGAAAACCTCTTCCCATGTGAACAATAATTCAGTGAGGGTTTTGCACCGCCTGGAACAAATACTAGTCAGAAAGGGCAATGCTATTTGTTTTCCCCGGTTTAAGAAGCTCATAATACATAACGCCCTTCTTACGCCTTAAAACACAAGGCATTACTTTGATGTCTTAGAGATTCGGTCGTTGATTTGGTAGTTTGGTCAGGTTACATACATATATGTATGATTTTTTGCAATTTAAAGTTGACGTAATGGATCTGATTTTCACCACCAGTCATATTTAGAAATAAACATATATAAATACATAACCAAGCCTACGTCATTTAGGTTATGATACCACCGAATTAAGAGGTCCTGCACTTTGGTTCGTGTGACTATCTCTTTTTTCTCAGAATCAAAAAGTGGCTTGCCGGCAAATGCTTTATATCAAATGAGGAGGTCAAGATGGAAATACTTGTAAATATCTATTTTTGAAAGTCTTGAAAATAGTATGTCGAAGATACTGTTTCAGATTCATTTTCTTCTCGAAACACGTTGTTTCATTGCTAGGCCAATGTGTGTCGTTTCAGTCCATGTGGCATGCCGACCAAACGAGTTATTTTCACTGAGAAAAATGTGCTTGGAAGCTAGGCTTTTTATGGGGAGAACGCTTATAAAAAGTCGGTTTTTCTGTTCTGGTGTCAATCGAAGCCAGAACCTTTTGAATATATTGATAATTATATAATTAGCTTGTATTTTTTTTTTAAAACAATAATATTATTTGTAAAGACTAAAAATATGTATGTAAAAGGTAATTGAACCCTGCTTTCTCGTGAGAAAGAGAGGTGAGAATTGTCATCATACCTAAATTAAAATATTGCATCGTGTAGTCGCCGACCATATTCCTCGCTTTTATCAGTTCATCTGCAGACTTTCTGGTAAAGGTCTGCTGGCAAAATCATTCTATAACATTAAAAGGTTATATAAGGTTAGAATTTTCAAAAAATAGATTACCTTATTTTCTTAATGTACATAGATTTAAGAAGACGCAGAGAAAAACTCATATGGTTCCGGTGAATATTTTCGAAGTTACACGAAAATTCGAGCTGAGTCGATTTAGCCATGTCCGTCTGTCTGTCTGTCCGTCTGTCTGTATATATACGAACTAGTCCCTCAGTTCTTAAGATATCGTTTTGAAATTTTCCAAACGTCATTTTCTCTTCAAGAAGCTGCTCATTTGTCGGAACTGCCGATATCGGACCGCTATAACATATAGCTGTCATACAAACTGAACGATCGGAATCAAGTTCTTGTATGGAAAACTGTCACATTTCACATTCTATTTTCACAAAAGTTGGCACAAGTTATTTTCTAAAGCAACAATGTAATCTCGGAGGAAATAATTCAGATCGGTTAACTATAGCTTATAGCTGCCATACAAACTGAACGATCGGAATCAAGTTCTTGTAAGGAAACCTTTTACAATTGACAAGACATATTCACGAAATTTGGTATGAGTTATTGTACAGAAAAATAATGTAATATCGGAAGAAATTGTTCAGATCGGCTAACTATATCATATAGCTGCCATACAAACCGAATGATCGGAATTAAGTGCTTGTATGGGAAACTTTGGCATTTGACGTGATATCTTCACGAAATTTGACTTGGCTTACTGCTTAAGGTAATACTATAATCTCCGAAAAAATTGTTCAGATCGAACTACTATAGCATATAGATTCCATACAAACTGAACACATAGTTACTAACAGAAATGCACCTGTGAAGGATATTTAGCTTCGGTGCAACTGAAGTTAACATTTTTTCTTGTTTTATAAACATTTTAAGGCCAAAAATCAATTTTTTTTTTTCAGAAACTGCCATTTTATCAATAAATTTTATTTTGCTTATTCCTTCGATTTGCTTTATAAGATTTTCCACTACCTTAACAAATCCTGTTTGGTTTTTCAATTTTAGAAGATCTAGTTCAGAAATATATTGGTTACCGCAAAACGTCTTTTTTCAGAGGAGCTCCTGAAGATCAGCTGTAGTTTTTTTCCTAATGTTTTTCCTAATACTAAGTCTTATAATACAGTTAAAAGATCTCGTAATATGTGTACAACTTCTGGATTAAATATACTTAAAAGTTTTCTCAGAAAAAAATCGGGAAAATTCGTTTTTTTCGGCCTTTTAACCTTCTTTAAGATTTTTAGTACTTTCATATATTGTAAGCAAAAAAAAAGACCACTATGTCCTGTCTTTTCGATTAAAAATATCAGCGATGAAACTTTTTTCGTTAAAATTTTTCAAAAACTTTTTCCTTAAAAATCTCTGCTTGGACGAATAATTTCAAAAATTTTATGTTATGGCGAAAAAAGTAAAACAGCAGTTTTCTCACAGTTTTGCTGCGAATCTTGCACAATAAAGTCAGTACACTAAGTGGTGTATTTTTGGGCAGTAGATCGGCATGTATTAATCGTTTGAACATTAGAATCATATAGTTTAAGGCTCCTGCTTATCTGTTTATATACGAAATTAGGGTTAAAATCACAATGTTAAGTAGCAGCAATGCTGCATAATATTCACAAAACAATTTAATTGCTACAAATAATAATTTCCTGACTGATTTTACAACTGACGCTGAAAGACTTTACAAAATTTGTTTTCTACAACAAATAACTTAGCGAATCACATATACTATATATATCATACAATTAATTAATAATGTAAGCTATAGTTGTAAATAATAATAAATTGGTTAAAACAACAAAATAAACTAAAATATTTGTGTCATGTAGCATATAATTAAATAAGTGAAAATGTGAGAACTAACACAATAGGCGGGGCGTATAAGTAACTTTTATTTACACAAATTAAGCAATCGAACACATTGCCACTTATTTACAAAAAACAAAAAAAAATAATATTGCGCACTCTAGGCGTGTATAATCACTTAATTTGCCTACACCCAGTCACAGCAATTTGGTGTTAATAGATATTTTGGACTTTGAGAAAACAAATCGATATTCAATTGACAGCCGTGAACTATGCCAAATCGGTGTGGTGGCATCGTAACTCAAGCAGAGCCTTGAAATTACTAGTTTTGTGTGTTCTGCCAAAGCGAAAACAAAAAAATTTAATCAAATTATAACACCGCTCATTCATTTGAATTTGCCACGCATAATTTCATTTCATATATTTATAACTATATCTTCTTCTTCACTGTATATACTCAAACTTATAATTATGTATGTATGTGTGCACGAATATGAGCAGTTATTAATTTATGTTCAGGCAGTTGTATGTCTCAACAACAACAACACTTGCGCACAATTTCTTGCTAATGCACGAAAGCAGAGTTTAACAGCAGTGGCGCTATCGTTTCACATACTCGCTTAATTTCACATAATAAACAACGGAATTATGACATTTATAGACGATATTTATGATAGACGAGCATTATTGCCAGTGTGTGCATTATAAAACGCGTATTATTAACGCTTAAATACTTATGTTGAAGAAAATAACAATTTACGATAACGAAAAATTTAAATAATCTCTTATAGGTTATCGCCAATGTATAATATTGTTTAAAATATTGAGGAAGGAAGAACAAGCATTAACTGCCGCATTAATTATTTGTATTTGCTTATGTTATCTCATATGATATGACACTTTTTCGAGCTCAAAATAAAGTCGGAATTAATGCTATGCAAATAATATGAATATGTGTATTATACATATTTCTATGTAGCAGCATATGCGCCGGGATCAGTTAGCTAATTAATTATGTAGATCATTTATTTGACTCGCTCGGGCATACCAGCATATTTTAAAGAATTTACGCAAATCGCGTGCGGCTTATCTTAAGCATATTCTTAGTCAGTGTTCGACTTCGAATACATATTCATAAATCTTCGAACCGGATATGTTTCTTTGTGTTGTTGTGATCGGTTTGATTGAATTTGATATTCGAATATGCGAAATGGCGATTTTCAAGGTGCTGCAGCGGACGTTTTATTTCACCTCAAAAACCAGTATTTATTATATACATATATACATATATCAATATATATATTTCAATATATTTAATACATACGGACTTTTATTAGTTGCGCTGTTATAACTTTAAAGTATTTTATTTTTTATTCAATAAAAATTTGTTATACAAATATCTCCTGTGCATACAATCGCGCGATTTGCAATGTATTCTTTAATTTGAAGGCGTCATTTGTCTTGATCTATAAAAATATCCACTCATTTACCATTTAACAACAATTGATTTATAGTCTTTTTGTTAGGTGGAATACAAATCAGTGCAAGCAATAAATTATTTGCCGAAAAGCTGTCATAGAGCGAAAGGTAACAAAATGGCGTCGTTGAAATGAGAATTTTGCAATCAAAAACTTTGGCTGCATTAATGGTCAAAACAATTTATTCCGCACTTTGCTGCAGTTGAAATGCCTTCTATGAAAGAAGTTTGCTTATAAAAGCTTTTAAAAAGAACATTTGTCAACATATATAACACAGCTCTACAAAAATAATATTTTTTTTGTCGTCCTGGATTTCCTAGCACATTTCTATTCAAGTGTCCAGCTTCCAAATTGACTCATGAGAGTATTACATGCTATTATTATTACATTTTATACATATATGCCTTTTTTGTAGTGGCAGGAAGCCCCGCAGTGCAAAGTCCGCTAAACCTAACTACTCCCACCTCATGTCTCTCCCATGGGACCACTGAACTAAGTACCAATCACCTCATAGGAGAGAAGAATATATTTAAGTTTTCTCTATTGTACGCCTAACCAGTTGTAAATGTCTCAATCTTATCATTATTAGAGCTGACGTCTCGCTAACAGCTTTCCATTTTACAAAGGACTCGCACATATGTAAGTGCAGTCAAATTTTCCACCGTGAGACTACCACCAGTTATGCATTTCAGCTTTTACCTTATACTTGAAAACGAAGGGCAATGATAAAGTACATCTACAGAGTTTTCTATACACTCTGTACAGGTTGGACAATTGGACTACGGTCATGACGATATTTGTATAGGTAGCTTCTAAAGCCGCCATGGTTACTGAGTATTTGGGTCAGTTGAAAAATCAGTTTCCCATGTTGTCTATCTATCCATGAATGTACATATGTCCGGAATCAGTCCGTGGGTCCATCGTCCTTTGCTTGAAGTTTGCCACCGTTGCTGACACACTGTGATAATTTTGATTCACTCCTCTCTTTTTACTGCTGTAGACGTCGTTGATAAGTTGTGTATTCGCGCGAACTCGTCCTTGTCAGTAATGAACAAATATTTTTCCAGTCATAGTTTGGTTTCTGCGCACCCTTTTTGTGCATGAAATACTCCCTCTCAGGTTCCTTACTGAAAGTGTGTGATATTTTCATGAAATGCGAGCAAAAATGTATTCAAAATCGATTTTATGTATATCTAGGGCAACAAAACCCCTGTAGACTAGTGTAATTATTCCACTTGAATTTCTATTTAAAGCGTGTTACATAAAGAGCTTAAAACAGCTACAGCCAAATCAATCTTACTTACTGCTGTAGACGCACTTCGGTGCGAAATTATTTTAGTAAGCGCGAAGTTTTGCTTTTATAATGCAGAATAACTTACACCCTGCTCATTAATTGCAATTAATGGTAATTTTATTTTGCTTCGTTTGAGACTTCTTCATTTTTCCATATAAATAATTGATTAAAGAAAGCGAGATACATCTTAAAACATGATTTTGGGATTTGTTAAAACTTACTAGATCAAAAAAAGTTGTTAAAACTTGAGTTAGTTGAAGAGCCTTTTAAAGCTTTTTGGTGTGATATTAAATAATACCAGGAACCCCTTAAGCAGCACTGTCAAGAAGAGTGTAAGGTATTCGGAGATCTTAGAAAATATTACCACAATAGTTGATTTAGAAATTTTTATTAATTTCACTTTGCATTTCCATACAAGAGTACGCAAGAAACTCACTAAATCTCAAAGGTATTAAGTAGATATTCGTGAAACCACGAATCATCCTTCTTGAACAGCTAGAGGCCGGTTCATTGTGTCCCAACATTCTTTTCTCTGTCCATTGTGATGCCCAGAACTTCTAAGTATGGATCAGAAAGCCCTTCGCATATCGACAAAGCGTTTTGAGTCTGCCACAAATTCGCTAAGGTGTTCTAATATCAGCAAATTTCTTAGTTTTTGAAAGTTATGGCTACTGAAATTTTCAAACATAGTAGAAAGTGTCTATGTAGTTATTTCCTACTCGAGAATAGGACAGTGTCCAGTTTGAAATCCTATTCTCACTGCGTGACTGATCTTACTAAGAGATTAAGGGATCTCTAATGTTTCACTCAGAACCTGAAAGAGCTTGCTGTCGCACTTATTGCTAATCACCGCTTACTGAGCTGATTTGAGATCCACAAATCCAGTGGTACTATACAATTGGTCAGCTGAGCACCAAGTCTAATGAGGTTGGGGTAAGTGTGTCCTTCCTTCGATGGACATATCTCTAGCCCTTAAAACTGATTTTCAGTGAATAATCATACTAGAACAGAATGTATTAGTTAGAAGCTAGAAATTCCTCTCTGCAATCCCGAAGAAGACAACTGTCAAGCTCTTGCCAGTTATATAATGACTTTCTAATTAGATTTTTTACGTATGTTGCTTCACATTTAAATTAGAACTTGTTTATTGACGGTTTTTCTTAAATTAACAGTTGTTTATATGGTAAAAGTGCAATCGGAACTTGAGGTAACTTCGGCTCCATCGAATCTATAATACTCTTCACAAATAAAAAGGTCCCATATAAGAGTTTGTTCGGTAAATGGTAGTCCTGTCTGGACATATTTTTCGATATTGTGCCGTTGCCTTGGAAGGTAATTCATGCCACATTTCATGAAGATGTCTTGTTGAATAAAGAAGTTTTGCATACAAGATCTTGATTTGGAAATGTTCAGCTTGTATGGGAGATATAGATATAGATGTAGTGGTCCGACATGGCTGTTTCCGAAAAAAGAACAGCTTCTGGAGAAGGAGTGAACATGTGCAAAATTTCAGAGCGATATGTCAAAAAGTAAGGGACTAACGCGTTTATTTAGATAGTCAGAAAGACATTGAGTAAGTAAGAGAGTTTTAATTTAAATCCCGAGAAGATCAAAAATACTTGTGATGGAATAGCTTCAATCGTGAGAAACTCAACACCTCATGCTGTATGGAATTTTCAAGGTCCAGTTTTTAGTTTCCGCCTATAAATCCTGTTAAACTCTCTATAAATATAAAATAATAAGAATATTCGAATATTTATACAAATTTGTAGTCGATTGGCCTCCAATGGTCCATGAATATTTCGTTTAGAACTTGTATGTACATTCATATGTTCTTGATAGCAATTTTGCCATCTCATCGAAAACAACAGTTCTAGTTATGAATTTTCATAAATCACTCCCTAGTAAATATACAAAAGTTTTTGATAGTTTTTGTTTCGTGCGTCACTCCACACTCGATGAGTTTGTTTTCGCAATTCATATTCGGTTCATAAACGCCACTTTTTCTAAAATTTAACTAAAAACACGAAATAGAAAAATATATTTTTGATTTCATTTGCATAAAATTATGGAATCATTATGATATTCACTATAACTACCTAGTTCCATGGTTATGAATACGTACATTTGACTAGTCTAGCGCTAAAATATGTGAAATTTTTAATATCTTTTACTTGTATATGCTTTAACAAGTCTCATCGGTTTAGGGAGTGTTTCACAGTTAGAACAGTCGGTATGTGCAGTTGACGTGTCGCAAGTAGATTGACAGGCTGGCAATGACAAATATATTTTGTTGTTTTTCAATAAAATTAGATTATTTAGTGCCATGAAGAGGCGGCGTACACAAATTTCACTTTTTGTGCATCTTCCACAACTTTTTATTAATCACTCGATTTCATTTGATGATTCTTATATAACGTTTTGGCTGCACAAAAATTCAGGTCTACTATATATACAAAATTGAATTTTTTGTTGACATTCCATAGACATTTGCTTCAATTTAAATTACCGTGCTATATATGTATTATTTATTCATAGCATATTTTATGCGATGTCCTTTCACTTTTAGAATGCTTTTTATGGCTTTTTCATTGCCGTCAATAAGAGCAAGTCTTTGAGACGTTTAACTCATTAAAATATAGAATTGATTTTACTTTTCTATTGAAGAATTGCTAAGAGCAAAGGAGTACTCACATTTGTAGTTCTTATTGCCAAAACTGGAAGTTGAAATTTCGACGACGTAGGCTACTTTTTCCTTTAAAGGAGAGCTGAGTGTTGCCGAAGCACACGAGAGCTCTTCAAATGCTTTCATTGGTAGGAGGTTTCTATCAAATAATCAACAAACTGTCTCAGAACTTCTGTTTATTTTAAATATTTTGGCTACTCATTAAAAATGATATGTTATTGTTTATATTTTTACCACAATATAAGGACAGATTCATCAATAGGAATTTTTAGTAAGGAAGGTTTTAAAACACATCTTACCTTCTCCTTTCTTAATTTAACAACTATATCTCTCTTTCTCTTTCTTTTTCTTTAACGATCTCCATATTTGAGTTATCAGAAGCATATGTTCGCTGAATCAAATCTCTTTGAAGTTTGCTAAAATTCATTTAATATCAGCTGTAACACGCAGATAGAGTGAAATAAGGCAGCAATGATAAGTAGTTACACTGATTTGTTGAACATTAATCTCAGAGAGCTAAGTGAATGTTGCAGAGCGAAAATGGTTAGGCAACCTTAACAACAAGGAAACGAGTGCGTGATTTGATATCTATACTAAAACTTTCTGTTCTTACTATAAGCAATTTAGATGTATAAATTCAATCTTTCAATATTGTGTTCGATGTGGGTTTGAGTTTTGTGATCTTGGGAGAGCATGATGGACTTTGAAATCATCGACAGTCGGATCATAACGAACCTCTCTATAGCAAATATAGACAGACATGCGTAGGCTTTATATTTCGGGTTTTGGTTCGCTTTGCAATCTAGTAACTCAAAACAAAGTTTGATATATTAATCATATACACACTCAGAACGTTTTGACATAAGAATGCTATTTGTGTTATTTACAGTAATTTAAAATATTCATCTCGGGCAAAAAACGGAATTAAATCGCGATCATTTCTGCCCAATTATTTTTTACAACTTTCGAAGTAGATTAATTCAGCAACTGTGCATCGTTGAACTTAATTCAATTTTTGATGATGAAACTCCACCAAGGGCAAGCGTCTATCGATCGAAGTTGAATTTCATGAAGTTGTTGTTCCGAAAACTATTGAGGCTGTGCGCAAACTGATATTGTAAGATCGTCAAGTGACCTAACGTGGTCTGATGTTGATTGGTCGATAGAAATGTTAAAAAATACGATAGCGGAGCTTAGAAACATGTCAAAGACGTCGTTACAGGTGATGAATCGTGGATTCAGGCATATGAACCCGAAAATAAACAGAAAGCGACTGTATGAGTGATTCCAGATGAGTCCAATCAAATTTAAGTTGTTCGCACGAAGCACCTTCAAGCAAACGGTTGGAAAACCAGCCGCCGAACATGGATCACTCTTCACTACGCCAATGCGTGCTCTCACACAACGACTGAAACAGCTGCATTTTTTGATATCTCAAAATATCGGTTTATGTTTCATCTTCCATATAGTCCTAACTTGGCAACGAATGACTTCTTTTTGTTCTCGTACGTAATATTATACTAAAAGGTCAACGTTTTTCAACACCTGTAGAGGCGGTTGATGCGTTCAAAAGCAATGTTTTCGAGATATCTCAATCAAAGTGGCAAAAGTGCTTCGACAATTGGTTCAAATTCATGCAAAAGTGTACTGATCATAATGGAGAATATTTCGGAAAATAATAAAGCAATTTTCGTTGATTAATATTTGTTTGTGTTCTCTAATCCCGAGATATAAAAGTCAAACGGCAGTATTTAATCGATTCAGCTTGTCCCGCTGATCATTTATATATATTTCTTTTGTGTTCTCCGACGAGTTCTGAGAAATCTAATTTACTTTATTGAGGGTATAAAAGCGAAATATTATAAAAATTAAATAAACTTAAAAATAAATATTTCATTTTGATTAAAATTTCTATTTTACAAATTGTTAATAATTATAAATAATATTGATTAATATGTTTCCATAGGCGAATTTAAAAGTAGTAATAATGCAAGAATTAATCATAAGTAATCAACTCATTCATGGGAGCTTAAAACCAAAAATTCTAACAGAATATATTTTTAAGTTCCTCATCATTACAATAAGGCATGTTTGATGTTTAATAATTAAGCTATTTAGTTACAAAAAAAAATACTAATGGAAAACGCAGATTTGTGATTATATATATATGTATAGATACATATACATATTTATACATCATCCACTTGAATCAAAATTTTAAATATTGCGGAAATAATTTGAACTTAATTTCATTCAAATCGATGGGCAGCAAATAAATTTCAACGAAAATATTAGAATTTCAATTAAAAGAATTGCTAATAAATGTGGTTGAAACACACAAAAAACGAACGCAAGAAAATCGAAAACACAACAACACAACCATTATTAGCACGAACTGGCCGGGTTCAAATGTGGTTGTGCTTCAAATGCAAACATTTTAATTAGTTATTAAATCACACGCAAAACGATTTTAATGAATTTTATGTGGCAGCAGGAAAAACTGGAAACGGAGCGACGAATATTTCTTTGTGAATTGTCTGCATGCGTGTGCGTGTGTGAGTGAATTAGTGAGTAAAAAAATGGACAACAAGGAATAAGGCAAACGAACGGCTGGCAAAACGTGATTCTATGCACACAAACACATAAACTTGTATGTGCATAAATGTGTGTGTATTTGTGTGAGCCTTCTGCTAAAGCTCAATTTTACGTAATTTTGCTTGACAGTTGCTTCATTTGTATTTCTCGAGCACACACACTCATACATACAGCCGTGTTAACTTCGAATTTTAGAATATTTTATACCAACAACACACACACACACAAATGCAAAAACACTGAAAGCAACCCTTATATTTTCCATATAAACGCGCGCACATACACACATACAACCACATATGAGCAAGTGAATAGTATTTTACGCTGGGGCGCAACACCTGTCCGTGAACGCGTCCAAAAGAGCGCCGGCGAGCGCAACAAACACGAACTCATTTGACTCTCACTCACGTATCGGCGCAGCCGATCGTTGCTGGCTAAACAAACAAAAAACTTGTTTTTCGCCTGCGCTTGACGAGCCGGCAGGTTTTGGGCTTCAAACGCACCTACACAGCGGCAATTTATGGCAGCGTGCGCTACGTAGCCAACATGCGAGCGTTTAGTGCTAGCTAGCTGCTTGTCGTTGTTGTTGGCGTTAAAGATGCTCACTTTATTCTTCTTCGCCGATGATGCGTCTGATTTTGTCGCTGAAAAGTTAATGAATTGCTGCGTCGGCGTCGCTGTTCACTGCAGCGTCTGCGCTTGCGCACAAGCATATATTGGGCATGTGCATGTGTTTGCTTGGGTGTGTTTGAGTGTGTGTGTGTGCGTTATTGGCGTGGCAGATCGCATTGTTATTTTTGTTAAAGATGTTGTTTCGCAGTTTGGGGCTTTTGCTGGATTTCGCAGTCTTCATTTATATTGGCAAGTAGCGCGACGAGCATCTTCAGTTCTCACAGATCGGTCCAAACGGTACGGTCTAGCAAAGTAAAGCTTTTTTCAAATTGTAATTTCCAGCATACATACTTTGTTGAAATTTAACACTTAATTTTTGTTTATTAAGAAAAGCATTTAACGGCAAAAATATAGTTTTATATAAAAATATATTTAACGAAAGTTTAAAAAGTTTTAAAATAAAAATTAAGTTTGAGAAACTTAAAAAAGTTTGAAATAAAACTCCAAAAAACACTTGTGCCCGCAACCACTTAAAGGATATTACAACAAACATTTGACAAATAACTGTGGCTTGCTGAATTATAAAATATGTATATACATACATACATATATACAACTAAGACACTGTGTAACAAATGCAAATAACTTAAAGGACTAAAAGCAAATTCCAAAAATACATTTCAATCGCTTTCAAAGGATTAAGTGTTAAAATACAATAAATAAATGCTAAACGTGTTATTTGCCGTTGCTGTCATAATTAATTAACTCATTTTTTTTTTCTTTTCTCTCTAAAGATTTTTTAATAGATCGCCTAGAACTTTTAGAAAAGTAATTTTCCTTGCTTAAAGCAAATCAAATTTTATATTTGCAAAAATGGCGCGTGCTGTACTATGCATGGTAAGTTTGGGAATTTATATTTTTGAAATTTAGAAAATTGAAAAAATCAAATATATACATACATATGTATTTCAAAAAAAGAAATAATATTTTTAAATTAGAAATTTTTTTTATAAAAAGTAGATATTAAGATTTCATTAATTTTAAAAATTAAATATTTTTTTTAAGAGAAAGGAAAAAATAACGTTTTTTATAGAAAGTTATAAATAAATAATATACATAAAAAATTTTTTTAATAAAAAAATGCAATTTATGTGCAAATTATTTTATTAAAAACATCAAAAATAATTAAAAATCTTTCTTTAATTTAAAAAATTAAATATTTTTTAAGAGAAAGGAAAAAATAGTTTTTATATAAACTTTTTATATAAATAAATATATTTATATAGATTTTGAATAAATAAAAATCTGTGTTTTTTTTTAAGTAAGTAAAAAATAAATTACGTAAATACTAAAATTAAATTAATTTTAATTATTTAAGATATAAGTTTATTAAAAAATTTAGTTTTCTAAAAAAATAATTTGTTTTAATTAATAAAAAAAATAATTAATTTAAGTATTAAATTAAAAATGGTAAAATTAACTTTTTTTAATTATTTTAATTTTTGTTTTTAATTCAAAGTCATAAAATTCAATATATTTGTTTTAAGTAAAGGGAATAGTTATTATATTACATTAGTTGAATAAAAAATCAGTATAAATTTTTTCAAAATAAATAATTTTCTTTTTCCAAAATTTATAAAAGTAAAATTATTTTTTTATTGATCATTTAATTTTCTTTTAGTAAATATTTAAAAATATTGATCTAAATAAATTAATTATTGTATTAATTAATTTATTATTATTTTATTTATAATCATTTATTCTTATATGTACGTATGTATGTATATCGTATATACATATGTATGTATATGAATTTCAAGTTATGTTTCTGTTAGGTTTAGCCCTATAGCTGAAGAAAAAAAATTATTTAAATAAAAATTTGGTATATAGAATTTCTTCTGCAAACGAAATCAATTTTTATTGAATTTTATTAGAAAAAATTTTAAATATAAATTTTTTATCTCCGTTTAAAATATTTGAAGAGAAAAAAACATTTTAATTCGAAAAAATTAAATTTTTTTATTGACAATTTTTGTTATTCTTTTTTGTATTAAAATAATTAAAAAAAAATTATAATTTAAAAAAAAATATTTTTTTTTCTCTAGTTTTCTGCAAACAAATTTATACTTTTCTGTAAATTTAATTTTTTTTTGTATTCCCGGATATGATTTAATTACAAGCAGAAGATCAAACTTGGGGCGAATACATTCCGAGTTCAATCTATTCGTATGCATGTAAATATGTACTACAAATATTTTTGTAAAAACATTATGCGCGTAACCGTTAATGCACACAATTCTACATACATGTATGTACATATATTTTACGACCGTTGTTTTATTTTAAATACCTGACATTTAATGACTTTTACACGGCGCAACATTTTCTTTTTGTTTTGAACATCATATTTGTACTAAACTTTTCGTATTTTGCGCCGAGTTAGGAAAACCATTAAATGCATTCTAGCTGTGCTCTAAGCTTGTAGCTTGTATACTTATTGCTTAAATCGCAAAATTCACCTTTAACCGCGCGGCTTTAACGGCTTGAGTACATTTCCCCACACTCGCGCATATGTTTGTACACATGAGTAATGTCCACAGGCTGTCAGCTCAGATTTAGCTTAGCTGTCGCCATGCGGAGCCTCAGTAAGTGTTTGATGTAGTTTTCGCTAAAACAAATATTATTTGTTTACATTCTAAAGTGAAAAACACAAAAATAAAACGAAATGTTATGACAGCGCCGTGGAGAGACAGCTTTTTGCAATATTTGAATATGAGTAATGGGGAAAGTTGTGATAATAATTTATTATGGTGGGAGTTTTTATAGCAATTGTATTTGCAGCATTTGTACTAGATTATGCAAGCTTTACTCTGCATACTTTCCTTCTCTCCTGTCTATATTTATAAGTACTCTTCCTTGCGCTTCCAATCGAGTTTATGCGGTTTTTTAATATCTTCTGTTTTAAACCACTTTTCTGCAAATCCAGCACACTTCTAACGCATTCACTTTTGTTAACTTTTTTTAGCAACCATAGCGTTTAGTATCTAGCACCGTTATAAATCTGCCAACTCATTTCTAACGGTATACGCATACAAATTAACTTGTCATCGCGAAATAAATGCGAATGCAAATTTTTGTTTGTCGTTAAAAGCTGGCGAGTATTTGCGTATAACTCTCATGCTCACAATGTTTCCGTTCTGGGAAAGAAAACAACAACATTCAAAATTATTCACTTCCACGCTGGTAAAACAAAACTTACGGCTAAAAGCCATTAAAAAACGACTAAATAAATAAAATATGAAAAAAGCGAAAAAATAAAAAAAAAGTTCTGTAGAAAAAATACGGAATAATTAAATGAAGGTCACACTTTGTGGCTTTCTTTTATAAACTGTCTCTTGCTCTGCAAGCTTCTAGAAGTCTAGAAATGCAATATTAACAATACTGGTTATATTGGTTATTGCTACTTTCTCTTTTTATTGTGGTGGTGCTCTTGAGTCATTGTCAGAACTGCATGAATAAGCAAACGCTACTTGGGAGAAATGGTGTTTTTAAACAACGATCTAAAGGTTGTTAGTAGGTGGTTTGAGTAGTTTTTGGATTGCGTGTCGTATAATAATAGAACTAAAATCACATTAAATCATTTAGCTTTGTCAAAATATTTCAGAATATATAGGAAAACCTCGGTTTTTTTGTCTTAACGCTTAAGGGAGTTCTTAAATTTGCTAAATTGTTTAAGATCGTTTCAATTTTGGAACTGACAATTTCATTACAATTATCTTAGCAAGCTAACATTTCTACTATTACACAATTAGTAACAGCAATGAAACTAATCGCATGAAAATCTCACGGTCTTTCATATAACGGGTTCAAATTTGATAGGTTCCTACTGTAAAATATTCTGAAAAGGTTAGGACAAGAGCACCATATAAACTTATTTAATAATGGTTCACAGCTTTTTGCTGAAAGTGAGCTTGGTAGTTTGATCACAAACAGTTTTCGAACAACTCAAGTCACCCTTATGTTAATTTTTTGGCTTTAACGTTCGCTTTGACTGCCACACTAATCAGTTAGGAAGTGAGCTTGGAAGAACTGTCGAACCGATGACTTTATCGGTCTCACAGGCGTTATAGCAAATTTTCTAAAATAAGTTTTTGTCAAACATTTCAACTACCAACGTCAAACACGTATTATACGAAACTAAAAAGCAGTTACCATTATTTTGAAATTTATTAGGACCAAATTAAATATTTTCAAATTTAAATTTCATATTATTTACCACAATAAAATTTGCAAATGAGCGACTATAAATACAACGATTTGTAAATAGGAAATGTTGCTTCAACAAATTTGCATTTTTCATTCATAGCCAGCCCAATGTTGCTTTTTTTGTAGCGCTCGGCCAAAAAAACTAAAAAAAGAGGAGGCAGAAATATTTTTTTCTTGTGGCCCAAACTAAAGTATGCCAAAATGATAAATGAAATGCGTTGGCCTTTTATCTCACGATTTTCGTTTGTCTGTCGTGTTATTATTTTATATAATACACGCTGCAAAATGCCGTTAGTTGGAGTGGTTTTTGGCGTGGTTTCGACGTGACACGCGGGTTACTTTGCAATGACAGCTACAAAATCAGACAGCTTGCGTGCGCTTTGTCACAACTTTTTTTTGGCATGATAAACAATTAAGGAAATATTTTGGCGCTTTTTTAAATATTTCGTATTAATTTCTTATTTTTTTATTTTTTATTATTGATTTATTTTAGTTTTTATATTTTTCCCATTACTTTTAAACCGTAAACATAGCGTATTTTGCATTTTAATGCTTCATCTGCAACTGTTGCTTGCTTACCTTCGTTTTTTTTGCAGTTTTCGATACATAATTAATGAATTGAGCAGCAGACGCATTTTTGCTTACAGCTTGCACACGTCATTCTCCAAAGCAAATAATTTAATATGGACTGTAAGCATGGCTAAGTAGTATGTTGTAGCTCCTCCGGGAAGCGGTACATAATGTCCGAATTGTGCCAGCGCTCTTTGTTTATTTTCGCTTTTTTACAATATTTGTATTTCGGTCAACGCTTTGCTCGCGGGTCTTCAACCCGAAATTCCTATGAAGAATATAATAATTATGCGAATGGATTTTCGTTGCTTTTTTATTCGCAAATATTATTTGCGTTTTTTTGTGCAGAAAAATATTTATTTTCAATTTTACAGTTGTTACTGATGACCTTCCTTGCTTAACATATTCTAAGGTGTATATAACTATTTTGCCAATCAATTTGCACCATGTCCGTGTGTTATGAAGTGTTTTTGGCACCTTGGTCGTGCCAATGTTTATCAAGCAAAGGTTAGTGCCGCCTATCACTACAACAACTACAAGGAAACCAATTTGACAGCATTTTACATGGTCAATGAGCCATGTGCAGAAGAGGTATAGGTTTTTTAGTGGATTTAATCGATATGTGTGGTTATAAATCTTTGAATTCAATGTTAGAAAATATATATACGCCATTGCGAATTTTTAAATTAAGTAATTTTGGATTAAAAATAAAATTATTTTTTTTTTAATTATCATTCGCTGAAAAATAATTATTTAATATTTTTCCTAAAATTTTTATTCGTTGAAAAGTAATTATTTCATTTGTTACTAAAATTTTTAAATTAAAAAATATTTTCTGATCTTCTATCGAAAATTTTTAAATTCGAAAATGTTGAATTAAAACTTATCTTTTAATTTTTCTTTTACGAATTTTTTATCCACTGAAAAATAGCTTTTTTATTTGTTACTCCAGTGTTTTAATTCACAGATATTTTCTCGATTTTCAATTTTTAAACTCAAAATCAGAATTAAAAATTTTATTTTTAATACATGAATAAAAAAATGTAACCCAAATGTAAGTGGAATTAATTTTTCAATGCATAATTTGCAAACCTGCCTATAAGCAAATAAAAAAATTAAAATTTAAAACTTTCAAATCAAAGCACTATCTACTCCACAAATTTAAAAGCGTGTACGTAACTTTACTTGTTATTTTCAAATCCAAACGAAGAAATAAAATCGCAAAAAAAAATTAAAAAAATAAAATGGCAAAAAAAAGCGTAAAAATTCGCAAAAAAATAAAATCGCCAAAAAAATTATTTGCGAAAATTATAAAGTAAGCATTTCAAGGTTGTGCTTTTGCGCTAAATATTTTCTATGTGTTTACATGTTTTATACGGTTTCGCATACAGTTAGTATCGCTGTTATATTGAAGACCGCTCACGCTCTAACACAACACACACACAAACATGACGGATATGTTAATTAAATTTGTTTGATCTTGCGTCTACTGATTACTCTTATTTTTTGCCTGCATTGCTCATCTATTAGGCTGGGTATTCACATATAAACTGCACTTATTTTTCACTAAGGTGTCAATGGTTTTGATTGTCGATTTAATTGCGTGTGTTTGCAAGGGGGTGACTAAATAAATTGCACATTTCAAAGCGTTTTACTTAACAAACTGCGCTTGTAAGCCATTTGCTGCCGCTAAGCCACGCTACAGCCTGTTGACCAAAAACTAAAACCGTTTGATTGATTGCATGTGAGGATTGCTGCTTCAATTTGCCAATCAATCAGTGCGATTCTTATCACTATTGCAAGGAGTAAATGAAATAAATTGGTATTAAAAAGGTTGTTTGCCGTTGATTGAGTGAATTATTCGAAAATGTTTTGCAGCATATTTATATTCGTGTGAGTTAAGACAATTTGATGGGATTTAAGTTAAATGCTGTTTTACTATCTAGTTTTTAGATACGTTATTCAAAGCTGTTTGAAATTATTTAGAAAAATATTTTTTTGATTAAGCAATAATATTATCGAAATCTGGCGTAAATTCGTTTAAAAGTCAAACAACGAGAGGAATTTCGAACTTAAATGCCTGTACAGGTTAGCGCGAGAGCGCGATTTCAATATTTTATATTTATATAATTTTCATTAGATCAGTTTTTAGTTAAAATGTTTTTTTGAATGAATTCTATGTTCTACATTCTATGTTTTACATTCTACATTCTATATTCTATGTTCTATATTCTACATTCTATGTTTTACATTCTACGTTCTATATTATATACTATACGTTTTATGTTCTATGTTCTATATTCTATATTCTATATTCTATATTCTATATTCTATATTCTATATTCTATGTTCTATATTCCATATTCTATATTCTATGTTCTATATTCTACATTCTACGTTCTATATTCTATACTCTATACTCTATGTTATTATATATACTATACTATACTCTAGGGTTTTATATTCTATAAGCCTGAATATTTTGAACCTTTATACCTATCCAGAGAGCTTTTTCTAAATCACTTATCTTTAAATTTTTTTACTGTGAACAATCATTAATTTCTGCTCGCTGAATTCTATCAGAACTTTTTACCTAAAAATTGCTTATGACGAATCCAAGTTGGCTCTTTACACAAGTAAAACAATCTTGTTTCCATAATTACCTAAAAAATATGAAAATAAATATCTGAAATTACGAGGAAAAGTAAATCAAGCTTGCCAATCTTAAGTGACCATCTGAAGGGCCGGCATAGTAAGCAGTATCACGTGCGTAGAAACTTTGCTATGCTAAGTGTGTTACAGATATACATGTAAATATATTCTTGAAAGAACGCTTCCATGACATTATAAATAATATTCAAAATAAGAAACCAGCAAAAAATAAGAAATTTCGTAGACCAAAGTCGGCACTTTAAGCCATGAATATGTATGTATATAGATATCATTGTATATATGTACGTATGTATGAGTCTGATGTCCACAAGCAACGCTGTCTTTAATTCAGCCAAAGTCAAGACACTACTACGCTTCAAAATTTACTCATAGTTATTCATTTTGTAGTTGTTGTTGTCGTTTTGCTACGCATTGTGCACGCAGCTGATAATGCAAATATGATAATAACGCTGCTAGACTGACGACAGTGCCAGGCCTGCTATTTATGCAAGAGCTACTAAAAGTGCTGGTGTTGTTGTTGTTGTTGCTGCGCTATCATGCTTTGCCTACTGCAGCACTTTAGTAGCGTAGAGCGACCGTTGCTGACTAATACCCGCGAAAATGTAGAAAATATTTTTTTGTTTTTTGGGTTGTAATGTTCTTAAGCTGCCGCTTCTGGAGCGCCATTTACGCATAACAATTAACGTCACACAGCTTAACGTTAAGTGCAGATATGAAATTACAAGAAATCATGACAAATGACAGCAAATGGAGAAACCGTAAGACGTGAAGCAGTCCAAAAAACACAAAAAAAATCTTTAAATGCGTAAAAAAGCTGGTCTCCAGGCCGCAGATGGCTATCAGCGCTGTTGCGGCTGACTGCATAATTAATTGTTTGTTTGTATGAATGAGTGTGGGTGTGCGCGTGCAAACGTGAGTTGGCAAACAAACACAAATTTAAATGCCCCACAGTCGTCGCGTTGTTTGTGGCTGCCGTTGTAGGTGCCTCATCCCACATTTCCGATTCAACACGCACTCGCAGACTGTTCGCGTCTGTTTTTATTTAAATTGATACGGATTTTTATTTTGCATTGCGTCTATTTTTGCGCCACTTTTTACACTTCCGCCTGTTGCGGTCCTTTTTTCTGTTACATTTACCTCCTCAGCACTTTTTCTATAACGGAGTTTTTAGGAATTTCCTCCACACCAAACAAACCGTGCTTTATACACACTTTATTGTAACACACTGTTGGATGTGTAAGCAAAAAACCAACGAAAGGTCAAACGCCTGCGTGCGTGCGTGCCACGAAGCGTGTAACCAACTGCTGTTGTTTATGTCTTGTTGTTAACGGTATGTTGTAAAATTTAGGTAGTTTCGCTTGTACACTTCATTTTTGGCAAATTTTCGGCAACACCTACTCGGCTGCTAGTCGCGGTGGCAGATGCTTATCGCTGTTTAATAAATTCTCTTAAAGAGTTGAGATAAAATTGAGTGAAATATGAAAAACTCGTTGTCTGCAAGCGCTTGAAATTTATTTATACACACATATATTTCACATTTTTTATTACTTATTGCCAAGTAACAGTTATAACTGTATTTAAGAATGTGCCCACACAACAAGTGAATACAGTTATATCAATAAAATTATACAATAATTGTAAGCTGCTTGCCACTTAATCAGTTGAGCGCTTTGTACGCATGCTGTACAGCTGACTGGCCGGCAGGTGTAATTTACTGTTAATCCACTACTGTTCATTGCATACATTTGTAACAATTTGCACATTGCAATAATTTATTTGACAGTTTGCTGAACGCTCAATATAACGGTAATCACTTTTAATTTATGGCTAAATTGAGTGTGAACAGCAAATTGCATAGTGTGTATAGGGTTGTAGTTACATCATTACTGCTGATTGAAAAATCACTCCATATAACGGGAATCTCGTTTAATTTATGACTGAGTAGAGAAGAAGCGGAAATTGCATAGTGTGGACAGGGCTTTATATGAAATTATTGCTGATTGAAAAATCACTCAATATAACGGGAATCTTGTTTAATTTATGACTGAATAGAGAGCAAGCAGTGAATTTCATGGTATGGACGAGGCATATAAAGTACTTGAGTGACGTTCTTAATAGCTTCATCTAGTTCTTGATCAATTTATTGAACTTAGATATAAAATATTGCAAATTATTAAATATTATATCAAAACCGCGTAATTTTTTTTTTTTAATTTATTACACTCAGCACAACTATTGGTCTACTGGCTTATAATTTACTATTTTCGGCCGTCATTTAATATTTTTACACCGTATACTCGTAGTCGCACGAAATGTAAATAAATACACACAAACATTAACTACTTCAATTAACACTCAAAAATGTAAGCAGCATCTATTTGCTCTTCCGAAGATGTTGCTGTAACGCAAGGTAACTCTTTTGCCCTTACTAGCAAGATACTTGGGCGCAAGGTGTGTAAATTGGTTAGTCAGCGC